>NC_041229.1:44901862-44927182 GCF_002837175.3 Physeter macrocephalus
AATGTGATACACCATATTAACAAATTGAAGGAGAAAAACCATATGATCATCTCAATAGATGCAGAAAAACTTTCGACAAAATTCAACACCCATTTATGATCAAAACTCTCCAGAAAGTGGGCATAGAGGGAACCTACCTCAACATAGTAAAGGCCATATATGACAAACCCACAGCAAACATCATTATCAATGGTGAAAAACTGAAAGCATTTCCTCTAAAATCAGGAACAAGACAAGGGTGCCCACTCTCATCACTATTATTTAACATAGTTTTGGAAGTGCTAGCCATGGCAATCAGAGAAGAAAAAGAAATAAAAGGAATCCAAATTTTCAAAAAAGAAGTAAAACTGTCACTGTTTGCAGATGACATGATATTATATATAGAAAATCCTAAAGGTGCTAGCAGAAAACTACTAGAGCTCATCAATGAATTTAGTAAAGTTGAAGGATACAAAATTAATACCCAGAAATCTCTTGCATTCCTATACACTAAAAACGAAAGATCAGAAAGAGAAATTAAAGAAACAATCCCACTTACCACTGCAACTAGAAGAATAAAATTCCTAGGAATAAACCTAAGGAAGCAAAAGACCTGTACGCAGAAAACTATAAGACACTGATGAAAGAAACCAAAACGACACAAACAGATGGAGAGATATACCATGTTCTTGGATGGGAAGAATCAATGACGAATTCTATCAAACATTTAGAGAAGACCTAACATCTATCCTTCTCAAAATTTTCCAAAAAATTACAGGGGGAGGAACACTCCCAAACCAAACTCATTCTACAAGGCCACCATCACCCTGATACCCAAACCAAAGATATCACAAAAAAAGAAAATTACAGGCCAATATCACTGATAAACATAGATGCTAAAATCCTCAAAAAAATACTAGCAAACTAAATACAAAAACACATTAAAAAGATCATACACCATGACCAAATGGGATTTATCCCAGGAATGCAAGTATTCTCTATCAAATTAATAATGGCAATTTTCACAGAACTAGAACAAAAAATTTCACAGTTTGAATGGAAACACAAAAGACCCCGAATAGCCAAAGCAATCTTGAGAAAGAAAAACGGAGATGGAGGAATCAGGCTCCCAGATTTCCAACTATACTACAAAGCTACAGTAATCAAGACAGTATGGTACTGGCACAAAACCAGAAATATAGATCAATGGAACAGGATAGAAAACCCAGCGATAAACCCATGCACCTATGGTCAACTAATCTATGACAAAGGAAGCCAGAACATACAATGGAGCAAAGATACCCTCTTCAATAAGTAGTGCTGGGAAAACTGGACAACTACATGTAAAAAAATGAAATTAGAACAGTCCCTAACACCATACACAAAAATAAACTCAAAATGGATTAAAGACCTAAATGTAAGGCCAGACACTATAAAACTCTTAGAGGAAAACATAGGCAGAACACTCTATGACATAAATCACAGCAAGATCCTTTTTGACCCACCTCCTAGAGAAATGGAAATAAAAACAAAAATAAACAAATGGGACCTAATGAAACTTAAAAGCTTTTGCACAATCAAAAAAAAAAAAAACAACCCAATCCAAAAATGGGCAGAAGACCTGAATAGACATTTCTCTACAGAAGATATACAGATAGCCAACAAACACCTGAAAGAATGCTCAACATCATTAATCTTTAGAGAAATGCAAATCAAAACTACAATGAGGTGTCACCTCACACCAGTCAGAACGGCCATCATCAAAAAATTTACAAGCAATAAGTGCTGGAGAGGATGTGGAGAAAAGGGTACCCTCCTGCACTATTGGTGGGAATGTAAATTGATACAGCCACTATGGAGAACAGTATGGAAGTTCCTTAGAAAACTGAAAATAGAACTACCATATGACCCAGCAATCCCACTACTGGGCATATACCTTGAGAAAACTATAATTCAGAAAGACACATGCACCACAATGTTCACTGCAACACTATTTACAATAGCCAGGACATGGAAGCAACCTAAGTGTCCACTGACAGATGAATGGGTAAAGAAGATGTGGTACATATACACAATGGAATATTACTCAGCCATATAAAGGAACAAAATTGGGTCATTTGTAGAGATGTAGATGGACCTAGAAACTGTCATACAGAGAGAAGTAAGTCAGAAAGAGAAAAACAAATATTGTATATTAACTCATATATGCAGAATCTAGAAAAATGGTACAGATGAACCTCTTTGCAAAGCAGAAATATAAACACAGATGTAGAGAACAAATGTGTGGACACTATGGGGGGCGGGAGAAGGGGGGTGAGATGAACTGGGAGATTGGGATTGACATATGTACACCACTAGTTGTAAAATAGATAACTAATGAGGACCTGCTTTATAGCATAGGGAACTCTACTCAGTGTTCTCTGGTGACCTAAATGGGAAGGAAATCCAAAAAGAAAGGGATATGTGTATACATATGGCTGGTTCACTTCACTGTGCAGCAGGAACTAGCACAACATTGTAATGCAGCTATACCCCAATTATCAATCAATCAAATACCAAAGAAAAGAAAAGAATCACAAGACTATTCCATCCCTGAGTCTATGCTGTTTCCTCAAGGAGACACAAGACTAAGATGACACATCCTGTTTTTCCTTGGGACAGTCCCATTTTATGCCTATTGTCTCAACATATCTTTGACAGAATCCACTTTCACTCTCAAAAATATCCCAATTTAGTTGATAATTATGTGGTCTCTACATATGCTTAAATATTAGATATAAGTAGACTATAGATGTCAAAAATGGGCAAGATTTGGTGGACCTCTATGAGACATACTTGGAGCCAGACAAATCTACATTCTAATCCTTGCTCTTCCACTTAATAGTAGTACCATGTGTTAGACAGTTAGTTAAAGTGGAATCTTGGGCCGGGGACTTCACCTCCCTAATACTCAGTTTCATCAACTACAAAATGGAAATAATGATGCCACCTTCCTCATAGGACTGTGGTGAGAATTGAAATTTCAGGAATAACATTTACATGACACAAACTAAAGGGTAGATAAAGAAAATAGTTCCTCTCCAAGACATAACAAGGACAGTTTCCCAACTGTCTATTGACCTTAAATAATGGAATGAGACCCATGCTCTTGAAAAGGGGCAGGGATAATCATTCAAACATGACATGCTTAATGCCTCGTGGGAAAGCATTTTCACTTCAAATCACTATTTTGTGAAACATGTCTGGGATGTGGTTTCTTTCCAGAGAACTAGCATTTGACCTGAAGATGACACATGCACAACGCCTTCTCTTTTTATCCGGTTGAAAATAACGTGGTTTAAACTGTCCAGTGTTTATCTCTTTTCAACCTTCTTCTGTGATTTGTTTTGGGATTTAAAAAATATCAAGTTCCTCAGTTGTAGCCTTTCAGCAGCATGTTGGTTCACATTATCTGAGAGATGAAGTCTACCCATCCAATGTCTGCAAGTTTTGCAGCCTACCAGTGAGCATATAAAAGCCAGCAAAAGAATGACAAGTGTTAGGCACTGTTTTTCCCTCTCTGAATGATTGTCACTTTAGATATTACTGAATCCGGCCTATGAGAAATGTCACCTTAGGTCTCTGCCTTCCACACTTTTTACCTCTCCCAACTGGCCTTTTTGTTGATCTGAGTTTAACCCCATTCTACCCTAAATGCTTGGTCTTGAGGCAATAATTGAAATGACTGTAATCCCATTCCCAGGCCAGTCAAGGCTTGAGGAATGGGTGTGAGACACTAATCAAGCCTATGAGATCCTTACACATCTTTCCATACAATATCCTCACCCCCCTGCCATAGTTCTCCATCCCTTTGTCCATTAGGATACTGCCAGATGCAAATACTAGCCCGTCAGCTCCACATGGCTTACACTAGAAAGAAATGCATGATCTTAACTAACAAAATATCCAGAGTGAACCTTGGTACCAGGATTGTGACTCTGGTTCTCTGAGATGCCATCTTCCTCTCTGGGAATTTTATCCTTGGATAAGTAGTAAGATGGCTTCAGCAGTGCTAGGTGTGACATCAAAATATGCCAATGCCCAGAGAAAGAAAGAGAATGTGTCTTCCTAGATCACCCTCTTACTAGCATATAAGCCTTTCCCAGAGCCCGTAGCTGACTTCCTTTATAGCTCATGGGTTTGAATTTTTCTGATATCAGTTCCTCAGACCTTGACTGGCATGGGAATGGGATTATATAGTTATTTTCTTATTGCCTCAAGACAAAGCACTTAGAGTAGAATGGAGTTAAAAATGTACCACATGACCTCTACTATCCTCTTACTTTCATTCTATAACACTGTCAAAGTTTGTTGTTTGTGTGTTGATTTGTCTGTCACTTTATCACTGAAATTTTAGACTCTCCCACATAGTTGGCACACAGTAAATATTTGTCGAATGGTTATTTTGATATTATCTGCAATAAAGGTCACTTCCTAATTGAAAGACTTTTTATGACATTTTACATTCAGATGAGTACAATTACACTTAGCTTGCAGCAAGTTAAGAAAATGAGGCCATAAATGCATAAAAAAATAGGAAACAGTAGGATGACAAATGATCAACCCCATGCTGAGTAATGTAATGCAGACTTCCCACAGTCTAGCCTTCCGAGAAAGTAGCTCTCTCTAAGGACAAGGACGCTCTTTTTTCTGGAGGTCGTTCAATTTGAGTCCAAATTTATTTATTGGCAAGCAAGAGGCAGTGAACAGAGAGGAAAGAATCTGTGTCTTATAGTGAGACTTGGCCTATTAGGTCTGCTTAACACTCTCTCTCAGTGATTTTGGTCCTTCTTCTAGCATTCACTCTGAACCTCAGTTTCACTATCTATAAAGTAGGAAAACAGTCATAACCATACAAAGTTTGCACACCTCATGGATCTACCCACAGTCAGTTGTGATCAACTAGGGTCACTATAAAAAGAATTTTTCCTGCGAGTTATGTAGATTCTAGGTAATTGACTTTACTTACCCGCACCTTTTCCTCAGTTTTTTCCCCTGTGTTTGCTTCTGAGTCTTCTGATTTTGCATCCATCTAATTTTTTTAAATTCAATGATTAATTTTTCCTAGCCTTTGACCTAAGGAGTACCTGTGGATTCTACTTTGACTCTCCCCTCTTTGGTTTGTGATGATATAGATTGCTTTCTGGAAACCACTACCTGTATCAAAATAACCCCTGACACTTACTTTCTGTACTCTGCCCTCCCAGGTAAGTTAGCTTAACCTGCTATTGGTGCTAGACTCAGGCAAAGTCATATATGGAAATAGTGTTTGTGGCAGCTGTTATAAACACTATAGCAGTAGCTCTCAAACTTTAGCGGGCATCAGAATCACCTGGAGGACTTGTCAAAACATTAATTGTTACATCTTGTCCCCAGAGCTCCTGTTTCAATAGGTCTGGCATGAGGCTTGAGAATTTACAACTCTAATCGGTAATGTATCAGGTGATACTGATACTGCTTACTGGGAGACTTTGGGAACCACTACTCTAAGGACCTTACATATGTTCATTGTAGCTGGAGAGGGAGCAGCAAAGTAGACCTAGAGAGGATCTTTCCCCTCAAGTTCAGTTACATCAGCAAACAGAGAGAGGTAACTATGTGCCAGGTATTAAGCTAAGTATAGGCTTACTAAGGTGAAAATACAGTTCCTGCCCTTAGGGAGCTTATAATTTAGAGAAGTGAACATGTGAACAGATGTTGTCCAGAACACACAAAAAAAGCCTGTGCTGTAACTATGCACAATGTACTATGGGAGAGTGGATGAGGAGAGATAACCTAGAAGGGGGGGTCAAGGAAGGCTTCCTGAAGGAGAGGATGGCCTAGCTGTCTCATTAAACTTACAGTATAGCTTAATGGTGGAGAGAGGTGTATGGAAGTAACTACTGTACCAACAGAATTAAGAAAGGACATGATGAGGGTTTGTTTAAGAGAGGTGAATGCACAGCGGAAGGATCATCAGTCAGCCTGGGACATTCTGAAAGGCTTCTTGGAAAATAAAGTTTGTGATTCAGCCTTAGGGAATGAATAGGATTATTACAGGCAGAAAAGATTCCAGAGGGAACAAGTTATCAAGATACAGAAGATCTATCAAGACACAGATTTAAGGAAAGTAAATAATCAGTCCAGTGAAGGTAGAGTGTAAGTGATGTCAAGTATGCATTGGAAAATGAGAACTGAATGCTGCATAGGGGCTTGATCATAAAGGACTTCTGACTCTAGATTAATAAGCTTGGACACTCTTCTCTACCTGGAGATTCTGGGGAATAGGAGAGTGCAATGGTCACCTGTTACTCAGATATGGCAGATCAGCCCCATTCTACAATGCTATTCTGTGCCTACAGTTACCTGCTCTGGAACCAGTGTAAAAGACAGATAGACACAGATCTGAAGTCTAACAAACCTTGTGATGAAATGAGGTTATATGGAGGAGGACAGTAGCAAAGCATCACAATGCTAGAATCAGTAGGACTTAGTGACTGATTAGATTTGGAAAATCCAAGAAAAAGAGAAGGCGGATGATTCTGATTTTCAAGTTGGATTGTTTGGAAGATGATGATGTCTGAAGCCACTTCAGTGGCTGGCCATTTTGACCTGGCATAAGCTCCAAAGGGGAATTTATTATAAGCAGAGGAACACCTATCAGTTATTGAGCATTTACAGTGCCAGGCACTACTCTCAAAGCATTTTAGTTATCTCATTTCCTTCCCAAAATAGTATTGATGAGTTGGGATGATCTTCATCCCCATTTTACAGATGAGGAAAGTGACACCAGAGCTTTTAACCAAGGTCACATAGCCAGTAAGTCGTAGAGGTAAGATCTGAATCCAAACAGCCCAGGCCAGAGTCTGTGCTCTTAATCACTAGTCAACATTTCTTTGCCACAGCTAATCTTTGTCTCACAGAATACTCCCCTTTCCCGAAGGAATATTGCCAGCTCTCAGGAAGGGCTGAAAATAGAGATGGGAAACTGCTGGCAAAAAAGTGGTACTCATCCTTTATAGCCACCTGGTGTAGTATGGTGATACTGCAGGAACATGGCTGCCCGTAGTTCCCAAGTTTACATGGCCGAGTTTTAGCCACAGTGGGTCTCTGGCTCTTTCTCTCTCAATTTTATTCTTATTTTTACTCTCTCTTTCTAGGCTCCAAATTCCTAGCAAAAGAATTCTGACTGAACTATGATTACATGCCCAACTGTGGTTTAGTCATTGGGGGCTGGGAGGGCTACTAACACAGCTGCTTGAGGGACCATCTCTATGTGTAAGAGGCATTTTATTCCTTGACAATCACTGTAAATTGTATAGAGAGCTCTAAAATTTTCTATCATCAAACATCCTTGGACTTGAAATTTATAAGGTCTGATTTTAGATCTGTTTTATACAAAAGCCATTAACAACAAGTTGTTTATTCTGTCTGGGTCTTCATTTCCTCAAAAATAAATTATCCATAATCATCCTTGCCCAGCCTACCTCACAGGGTGATTGTGAGGACCAAATAGAATAACTCCTCCTCCTCCTCCTAGTATAGCCAAGGCAAGTAAAGTACTTATCATACATAAGCACTATTTTAAGTCCTTTACATATTATTGACTTAACTCTCTCATTAATCCTATGAGATAGGGGTTGATTTATACCCATTTCAAAAATGGAGAAACTGAGAAACAGAGAAAAGAAAAACTTGCTCAGGTATACAGTTATAAGCAATGGAATATAGCTTTTGAGGCCATGTTTCAACAACTCCTATCATGGATGTGAAAACACTTAGCAATCTATAAAGCACGACTCAGACATGAGAGATTGTTATTACTCTTAAGCACCGCATTTTAATACCAGAAAACAGTGTTATGGTCAGAGGATCAAACAAATGAAATGTGATTGAGCATTTGGATCTTTGTTTATACAAGTTTTTCATACGCTGGTGTTGTCCTATTTTAGTAGTAGTAGGAAAGAAATGTTTTCAATTTTGGCTCAAATTATTCCATTGAAGTCTTTCGGGAAACATTGTGTTTGGTTTTTGTGATAAATATTTTGATGCCTCCATCAGAAATTTTGGGTTCATTCAGTTTCATGGCTCATAAAATTTGCATAATTTATTGCTGTTTTGGGACCTCCGTCTCATTCAGTTCTAGTCACAGAGTAAGGTCCCATGGCAAAAGAAAAGGAAAGTGTGAGAAAAATGCTAACAGTGACTGAGTCAAGGAGCAAAGAGCCACAGGACCATGGCAGGGAGCCAGGGAGGTGAGGAGAATCTCTACCACTTCCCAAAGGAACATGCTCTCTTGAAAAAGATTAATCAAGACGCTTTTTATTTATAGGAGAGTTACCAAATTAAGAGAAAAGGGCGAGGGTGTTGTCAGGATACAGGGGGGCTCAAAGAATGATGTATAGGCCCTGTGGGACCACTGGGCACCTGGAAGCTGGGCTGGAGCTCCGAGGAAAGGGCAAGAGTGTTGACCAGAAGGCCCACCGCTAATGTGACTGTGGGCACAATTTGCCTTTCTTTTCTGTGTTTAACTAATTTAGTTCATCAATAAGGATGAACCAAATTTAAACTACAGCTTATCTTTTTGCAGCAGTTTGGATGGCCAAACTTTGATCCAGGCTTTCACCCTGGACTAATCAGCTGTTTCCCAAGTGGATATTCAAGGTGTGCCCAGTGTTTGCTCGGCCAGAACTGTGGGCAAAGGATATTCTAGTAGAAAAGGTTGTGGCTGGGTAAACACACTAAACTATCCAACACCATTCCCTAGCCCTGACTAATTGTGCCTTTATGTAAAGGTGGAAAGATAGCACAAGGCAGATCATTTTTCTTCACAAAACTTGAGCTTTCTTTTGAAAGATCAGGGTATCTAAACAAACAATAAAACAGAATTAAAAGAGAAATTGATGACTATGAAACATTTTATGGTGCAGTAAAGACAGCAGATGCCATAAAAATTTGGAGAAAATGAATCCAAATGAACAGAGTGGTAGGAGAGGGCTTCCTAGGGAAGCTTGGACATGCCCTAGACCTGGAAGGATTGCTGTGTTTGGAAAGACATATGAAAAGGCCATTCCATGTAGGAAAGAGTAGAAAAGGGGAGGTTTCTTTGATTCGTAGATTCATTTATGCAACAGGTATTCACTGAACTTCTCTTATGAGGCAGATCCTGTGCTGGGATGTGCAGATGTGAAAGGGTGCTCCATACATTCTTTATGAATGGATCGATGGAGAATCTGCATAAATTGGAGAGATATGTTAGAGAAAGTAGAAGATGCAAATCTGAGATGAGGCCAAGTAATATAGAGAGGCTTGAAAGCCAAGCAATGGACTTTTAGGAAACAGAAACCTGTTAAAGATGCCTAACTTAAGAAATGTCAGGATGAAATTTGCACTTAAAGAAGATGAATTGAGCTGAGATGTACATGCAGGAGGTAGAGAAACCAGCTAGAAGAATATGGCCACAGGCTAGGTATGAATTATTGAGAACCTGGTCCAGAGCACAGAGAGAGGAAAAGACTGACATGAATGATATTCTAAAGGAAGAAGACAGGAGAAGATAAATCAGTGACCTTCTGAGGTCTTCCTGCCATAACTAGAGGTGGTAGACAGGTTAGAGACTGAGGAATTGGGAGGAAGGGTGTGTTTGGGCATCTTCCTAAATGTGATGTAATACTAACAGAAAATAGTAAATACTTAAATCCCCAATTATAACTGTTAATGACATGGTCAGGGTGTTCTTTTTCTTGTTCCTTTCTACTTTTTCCTAACTCATTTCTGGCACCTGATTCCCAGTGGATGCAGAGAAATGAAACAGGTCTAACATCAGGCTTCTTCACATCTTTCGTGAATGACAAGACTGCACTTAGAAGTCCTTGTGAAGAGGATGGCTGTCCCCAAGTTGAAAAGTGTTCCTATGTGGTGTGGAACAGCTTGCTGTTTCCTCTACAATACACAGTTCTTTCATTGGCTCATTTCAGCAGAGGCCATCACACTGAGTTAATGTCTTTGGCTGAGCAGGTGAGAGGGATGCGGAACAATGCCCAGTTACCTAGGATGAATGCCAGCCTTATTTCACCCCACCTCAAAGGAAACATTTGTTTGTTACTCACCCACAGAATAAGGTGTGCTCCAAGAATACAGCACCAAGGACGTATATCCAGATTAGAGCAGAAAAGTTCATTCAAGCCAACTTACTAGAAAAAATAAAATTAAAAGTGTATTACTAACTGCCAAAATACGACCTTTCTTGCCCCCAAATGTTTCCAATTCTTAAGCCTCTTTCTTTGGCCAAAGTAGAAGACTGCCATGCCACGTTCCTTCTGATCTCTATTGCAAAACTCTTGTTTTCCACCAGAAAGTAAGTCAAGCATCTTCATAGAGAGCCTAACCCAGAAACTCTGCCTCAGAGGCAGTGTCTGGGGACAACAAGTGCTGTGTGTTGGGATCCCCCAAAGTTCACTGTCAGTAGAATTTCAGTTTTTGAACAGAATAATTTTAACCCAAACAGAACTGGGAAACCATGACAGCTAGGTTGTGGATGGCACCAAATAAATCTGGTTGAAATAGGGACAATTCAATCCTGCTGATGTCGAATTTGTGGAACATGTCTCTCAAGTGAGCTTTTGAGTCCATATGGTCAGGGCAGCTTGGGGAATGATTATATGTTTCACTTTACAGTAAATCCTTACTCAGATTCAACCTCATTCTTAGAATGAGATAAGTATCTCTATCCAGTGCGGTCTCTCCATCTTCAGGTATTTCCCAATCTTAATCCATCTTGAGTGCATCCATTAACTGCAACTCTGCTAGCAGCTGATGAGCTGCTAAAGGCCAAAAACACCAAGTCTGAACTTTACAACTTGATGCCCTCCACAGCCCAACCCAAATCTTTACTCTTCATCTGTCTTCCCAACACAGACTGTGTCTCACCACTTCTCTCCACTTCCTCATCATGTTCTTCCTGCTGCCTGGAAAACACTTGCGTCTGATTCCAAATATTTACACCTAATCTTTATTTCAAAATCCAAAGTGTGGAGATGGGGGAAAGGGGGAGAATTGTCATTAACTACCTGCCAGACACTATGCTGTGTACTTTATATAATTATCTCATGTAATCCCCCCAACACCACCATGCTAGTATTCCCATTTTAGAAAAGATGTAAATGAGGCTCGTTGAGCTAGAGTAATTTTTCCTGATATCGCAGCTAAGATTCAAAATCAATTTGTCCAGAGCTTGAGCCCTCATTCTCTTTGATGTTGTTTCTTTGACTTTTATTAGCCTGTGCCTGGGATCAGCCCAATTCACTCTCTAACCTGGCCCTGCTGGTAGTCACTGACTGCATCCTCACTATCCTCTTCACCACTGAATTCCCTTTCCCACTGACAGCTCCTGGAACAAAGAGTCTCTGAAGAAGGGCCCTTTATACTCACACTCTCTGTGGGTGTTTCAGAGTCCTCTCTTTTTGACCAGTACCCACAAGGATCCAAATGAGTCCATCCTTACTTGATTCCTAGGGTTGTGCTGTTTCGAAGACCAACCCAAGGGAGGCCCCAAGCTAAAACACATCTGACCATATTTAAACAAATTAATAGCCAATGAGTGTCAGCTTTGTGGTTTCAAGAACATGGGTTTCTAGAAATTTTTTTATTATTTATGTACTGATATATTTAGGTATTTATAATAAATACATAAGACAGTACATATCAGAAGTGTAGGCTGAACACACAGATGTGTAACCATCACCCTAGAAGCCCACCTCATGCTTCCTTTTATTCTCTGTCTCCCCTAAATATTAACACTCTCTTGACTTCTCATATTCTAGATATCCTCTTTCTGTAACTTATATAAATGGAATAATACACTTTATACTATTTGTGTCTGGCTTCTGTCAATTAACAATGTATCTGTGATATTCATTCATGTGGTTGGAACATTTGTAGGTCATTCTTATTGCTCTTTGGTTTAGCACTCTCTTGATTTGTTTAGTTTTCTACTCTTAGAAATGATGAAAACGCTTTACTTCCAAAGGTTAGAAGAATCCCATATATCAAATGTGCAATATTTAATACATAATTAGATTTTCTAATTTTTTAATTATACTGCTTTTTGGTCCAGCTTTATTGAGGTATACTTGACACATAAGAACTGTATATATTTAAGATATACAATGTGGTGTTTTGATATACGTAAAACATTGTGAAATGATTACCAAAATCAAGCTAGTTAACATATCCACCACCTCACAGTTATGATTTTGTGTGTGTGTGGTGAGAACACTTAAGATCAAATCTCTCGGCATATTTCAAGTATGCAAGATGGTATTAACTATAGTCATCATGCTGTACATTAGATAACCAGAACTTATACATCTCTTATTCAAACTAAACCTTTGTGCCCTTGGATCAACATCACCTGATATCTCTCACACTCCTACCCCTGGCAACCATCATTCTACTTTCTCCTTTTAGGAGTTCAACTCTTTTAGATTCCACATATAAGTGAGATCGCGCAGTATTTAATTTTCTGTGTCTGCTTATCTCACTTAGCATAATGTCCTCCAGGTTCATCCATGTTGCTGCAAATGTTGTTGCAGAGTTTCTTTCTTTTATAAGGCTGAATGTTTCATTGTATACACACACACACACACACACACACACACACATTTTCGGTTAGTGGACTATACAGTTAGAAATTGATTAATAAAATCATAACGTTTAAATATTCATTTGTTTGTTCAAATATCATTAATCAAAAGCTTCCTCTGTGCTGGAGAAATAGTAAATATTTTTGTCCCACTATTATAATCTTGTTATTTTGCCCTCCCTATTATGTCCCTCAGAGCACTTCGATTCTGTGTTAATGAGTACAAACATTTAAATGAGAATTATACAAGTACCAATAAATTCTTGATAAGAAATTACTTTAATAATTCCATTAACCCAAATTAATTTTTTTAATTGGAGTATAATTGCTTTACAATGTTGTGTTAGCTTCTGCTGTACAACGAAGTGAATCAGCTATATGTATACAATATATACCCTCCCCCTTGGACCTCTCTCCCATCCCCCTCCATCCTGCCCATCTAGGTAATCACAGAGCACCGAGCTAAGCTCCCTGTGCTATACCGCATGTTCCCACTAGCTATATATTTTACACATGGTAGTGTATTTACATCAAAACTAATCTCCCAGTTCATCCCACCCTCCCCATCCCCCCCTGTGTTCACACATCCATTCTCTACATCTGCGTCTCTATTCCTGCCCTGGAAATAGGTTCATCTGTACTATTTTTCTAGATTTCACATATATGTGTTAATATACGATATTTGTTTTCCTCTTTTTGACTTACTTCACTCTGTATGATAGACTCTAGGTCCATCCACATCTCTTCAAATGACCCAATTTCATTCCTTTTTATGGCTGAGTAATATTCCTTTGTATATATGTACCACATCTTCTTTACCCATTCATCTGTCAATGGACATTTAGCTTGCTTCCATGACCTGGCTATTGTAAATAGTGCTGCAACGAACATTGGAGTACATGTGCCTTTTGAATTATGGTTTTCTCACTGTATATGCCCAGTAGTGGGATTGCTGGGTCATATGGTAGTTCTATTTTTAGTTTTTTAAGGAACCTCCATACTGTTCTCCACAGTGACTGTATCAGTTTACATTCCCAATAACAGTGCAGGAGGGTTCCCTTTTCTCCACACCCTCTCTAGCATTTATTGTCTGTAGGATTTTTGATGATGGCCATTCTGACCAGTGTGAGGTGATAACTCATTGTACTTTTGATTTGCATTTCTCTAATAATTAGTGGTGTTGAGCATATTTTCATGTGTTTGATGGCAATCTGTATGTCTTCTTTGGAGAAATGTCTATTTAGGTCTTCTGTCCATTTTCTGATTGTGTTGCTTGTATTTTTGATATTGAGCTGCATGTGCTATCTGTATATTTTGGAGATTAATCCTTTGTCCATTGCTTCGTTTGCAAATATTTTCTCTCATTCTGCACGTTGTGTTTTCATCTTATTTATGGTTTCCTTTGCTGGGCAAAAGCTTTTAAGTTTAATTACGTCCCATTTGTTTATTTTTGTTTTAATTTTCATTAATCTAGGAGGTGGCTCAAAAAAGATCTTACTGGGATTTATGTCAAAGAATGTTCTGCCTTTGTTTTCCTCTAAGAGTTTTATAGTGTCCAGTCTTACATTTAGGTCTTTAATTGATTTTGAGTTTACTTTTGTGTATGGTGTTAGGGAGTGTTCTAATTTCATTCTTTCACATGTAGCTGTCCAGTTTTCCCAGCACCACTTATTGAGGAGGCTGTCTTTTCTCCATTGTATATTCTTGCCTCCTTTGTCATAGATTAGGTGACCAAAAGGTGTGTGGGTTTATCTCTGGTTTATCCTGTTTCATTGATCTATATTTCTGTTTTTGTTCCAGTACCATACTGTCTTGATTACTGTGGCTCTGTAGTATAGTCTGAAGTCCAGGAGTCTGATTCCTCCAGTTCCGTTTATTTTTCTCAAGATTGTTTTGGCTATTTGGAGTATTTTGTTTTCCGTACAAATTGTAAAAATTTTTGTTCTAATTCTGTGAAAAATGCCAATGGTAATTTGATAAGGATTGCACTGAATCTGTAGATTGCTTTGGGTAGTATAGTCATTTTCACCAGGAAGAATTAGAAAACATAAACAGACCAATCACAAGTAATGAAATTGAAACTGATTAAAAATCTTCCAACAAACAAAAGTCCAGGACCAGATGGCTTCACAGGTGAATTCTATCAAACATTTAGAGAAGAGCTAACACCTATCCTTCTTAAACTCTTCCAAAAAATTTGAGGGAGGAACACCCCACCCCCAAACTCATTCTACTAGGCCACCACTACCGTGACACCAACACCAGACAAAGATGTCACAAAAAAAGAAAATTACATACCAATATCACTGATGAACACAGATGCAAAAATCCTCAACAAAATACTAGATACAGAATCCAAGAACACATTAAAAGGATCATACACCACGATCAAGTGGGGTTTATCCCAGGGATGCAAGGATTGTTCAATATATGCAAATCAACCAATGTGCTACACCATATTAACAAATTAAAGAATAAGAACCATATGATCATCTCAGTAGATGCAGAAAAAGCTTTTGACAAAATTCAACACCCACTTATGACCAAAACTCTCCAGAAAGTGGGCATAGAGGGAACCTACCTCAACATAATAAAGGCCATCTACACCAAACCCACAGCAAACATCATTCTTAATGGTGAAAAACTGAAAGCATTTCCTCTAAGATCAGGAACAAGACAAAGATGTCCACTCTCACCACTATTATTCAACATAGTTTTGGAAGTCCTAGCCATGGCAATCAGAGAAGAAAAAGAAATAAGAGGAATCCAAATTTTAAAAAAGAAGTAAAACTGTCACTGTTTGCAGATGACACGATACTATACATAGAAAATACTAAAGGTGCCACCAGAAAACGACTAGGGCTAATCAATGATTCTAGTAAAATGGCAGGCTACAAATTTAATACACAGAAATCCCTTGCATTCCTATACACTAACAATGAAAGATCAAAGGAGAAATTAAGGAAACAATCCCATTTCCCATTGCAACAAAATTAATTTCTTGATCAGTTTTCCATATAGTACACTTACAATATTTCCAATTTTTTCATGTGAATAAAAATATTGAAATTAAAAGAAAAAGGGGGCTTCCCTGGTGGCGCAGTGGTTGCACGTCCGCCTGCCGATGCAGGGGAACCGGGTTCGCGCCCCGGTCTGGGAGGATCCCACATTTCGCGGAGTGGCTGGGCCCGTGAGCCATGGCCGCTGAGCCTGCGCGTCTGGAGCCTGTGCTCCGCAACGGGAGAGGCCACAACAGAGGCAGGCCCGCATACCACAAAAAAAAAAAAAGAAAAAGGTTAGAAGAATCTCACATGAACATTATCTTAAGGGAAAAGAAGCCTAAAAGTTTAGAGATTGTTAGGATGTATGGACCATTGGACCCAATATTTTTCAAACATTTTTGCATCCAACTAACACTTAGTGATGGTGTGCCCATGGGCAAGTCATCTTACCTTATCTATAAAGTGGAGATGATTCCTATCCCAGAGAGTTGCAAACCATATTACAAATTATGATGTTTGTGCAAATTCCAAGTATGCTTGACATATAGTACAGACTCAAGTTTATATATATTGAGTTAGCCAAAATGTTTGTTGGTTTTTTTCCATAAGATGGCTCTAGTAGCACTTAGCTGCCTTTAACTTCATTCAAAACAATTGTTAGATTTTATGTGACAGCTATCATATCAGCGTGTATTAAAAAAAGACATCAAAATTAGTGAATTTTTGTGTAGCCATTTTAATATTGAAGATGGAAGGAAAAAAGCAATAGTTTGGGCATATTATGCTTTATTTATTTGTTTCAAGAAAGGTAAAAACACAACTGAAATGCAAAGCAAGATTTGTGCAGTGTATGAAGAAGGTGCTGTGACTGATCAAACGTGTCAAAAGTGGTTTGCAAAGTTTCATGCTGGAGATTTCTTGCTGGACGATGCTCCACCGTCGGGTAGACGAGTTGAAGTTGATAGCAATCAAATCGAGACATTAACTGAGAACAATCAATGTTATATCATGTGGGAGATAGCTGACATACTCAAAATATCCAAATCAACCGTTGAAAATCATTTGCACCAGCTTGGTTATGCTTTTCGCTTCGATGTTTGGGTTCCACATAAGTTAAGTGAAAAAAGCCTTCTTGCCCGTATTTCTATATGCGATTCTCTACTTAAACGTAATGAAAAACTTCCGTTTTTAAACAAATTGTGGTGGGCGATGAAAAGTGGATACTTTAGAATGGAAGAGATTGTGAGGCAAGTGACATGAACCACCACCAACCACACCAAAGGCTGGTCTTCATCCAAAGAAGGTGATGTTGTGTATATGGTGGGATTGGAAGGGAGTCCCCTATTATGAACTCCTTTGGGAAAACCAAACGATTAATTCCAACAAGTACTACTCCCAATTAGACCAACTGTAAGCAGCACTCGACGAAAATCGTCCAGAATTAGTCAAAAGAAAACTCATAATCTTCCATCAGGATAATGCAAGACCACATGTTTCTTTGATGACCAGGTAAAAACTGTTACAGCATGGTTGGGAAGTTCTGATTCATCCGCTGTATTCACCAGACATTGCACCTTCAGATTTCCATTTATTTCGGTGTTTACAAAATGCTCTTAATGGGAAAATTTTCAATTCCCTTGAGGACTGTAAAGGGCACCTGGAACAGTTCTTTGCTCAAAAAGATAAAAAGTTTTGGGAAGATGGAATTATGAAGTTGCCTGAAAAATGGCAGAAGGTAGTGGAACAAAAGAGTGAACATGTTGTTCAATAAAGTTATTGGTGAAAATGAAAAATGTGTCTTTTATTTTTGCTTAAAAACCGAAGGCACTTTTTGGTCAACCCAATATTTCAAATATAACTGGGTAATTGTGCTTGTCTGGTCAACCTCACTCAACACTTGTGGCCATGACTATAAATTACCAGTTGAAAGCAGGGAGGCAGTGTGGATGTGCTATAAAGAAAATTTGTCTTCATTTCTGAACACCTGAGTTTTATTACTAACTTCCCCTCTTCCTACCTAAGGCTTAACATTTTGAGCCTCTATATTATTATCTGTTAAATGGGGATATCTTGCATATATACCTCACAGATTTATTGTAGTAATATTTGCATGCAGAGGTCCTCTGTAAAATAAAATGCTTTTAAAATCCAAATGAATCATTTTACTATAGAAAAGACTACAGAGAAATACTGTGGCATCAACACTTAGGGGAGAAGCCACAGTGGTTTTAATTAGATTCTTAATAGCTACACCTTATAGAGAATCTACAGTATGCCAGTCACTGTTAAGAACTTTATAAAAACATTCACTGATTCACTTAATTCTCACAACAATCAGGATTTAGCATTTCTCTCATTTTCACCTGAAGAAATTGAGGCTCAAAGAAGTTAAGCATCTTATCCAAGGCCATTTGGCAATGAGTGGGACCAAGGCACAAGTCCAGGTCTGTCTGGCTCCAAGGCCCCATGCTCTCTGTACCACATGGCATGACTACAGCAATGTGAAATAACAGATGCTGCCCAAATTAAAATTACTTGGAGTTATGGTAAGAAGATTGGCATGGGCTGTGCAAGATGGGTGTGCAGTCCATTAATGTCTCCTTTGCCAGCATTTTTAAATTGCCTGTAAAAATGTCACACAACTATTTAAAAGAAACATGGAGGAGATTTTCAACCCTATGGCTAATACAGTCACAGAATACCTCAGGAATAAAAGATGTTGTATTGGAAATAGCACTCTTTTATTTTAAAATTTATTTATTTATTTATTTTGGCTGCTTTGGGTCTTTGTTGCTGCGGGTGGGCTTTCTCTAGTTGTGGCGAGTGGGGGTTATTCTTCATTATGGTATGCTGGCTTCTCATTGCGGTGGCTCCTCTTGTTGCAGAGCAGAGGCTCTAGGCATTCGGGCTTCAGTAGTTGTGGCTTGCAGGCTCTACAGCACAGGCTCAGTAGTTGCAGCTCCCCAGCTTTGTTGCTCCATGGCATGTGGGATCTTCCTGGACCAGGGCTCAAACCCATGTCCCCTGCATTGGCAGTCAGATTCTTAACCACTGTGCCACCAGGGAAGCCCACTCTTTCTTTTTTAATTGTGAGTAAAGGTACCAAAGCAACTTCATTAATTTAGCTAAAGTTGAATTTTAAAGGAGCAAAGAAACTACTCAGTTCTGTCTATACTACCTGGTTGAACAGTTCTTCCTGAAAATATCATAAAATGGAAACTTTAAAAAGGAAACAAAATGATAGGGATTCTCTAGGGAAATCTTTGTTGTATCTTCCAAGCAAACTTTTAGAGGAAGTCATTTCCTTTTCTTTTCTAAATATCATTTCGGCCCTTTTGTGTTTTTACTGATCATAAACAATACTGCATTCTTGCTGTAAATATTTTAAGTGATACCAAGATTATGCAGAAAAATGTCATCATCTAAACATAAACATTGTTAGCATTTTGATGAACATTCCTCTGCACACACGTATCTTCTCTGTCTCTCTCATGCACATGCTCTCACACACACGCACATATATACACATAATCCTTATAAATGGAATTAAACACATGTAACACATTTTATTGACCTTCTTTGCAAGTGTCCATGGATATCTTTCCAAGTTTTTATTATCATGTTTAGTGTATGCTTAGCATTTCATTATATGTATAGATGAGGTTTATTAATAGTACTGATTACATATGCTAAATCAGAGTCCACAGTTTCTATCAATTCATAACAAGTCCCTTTCTCTCATACCCTTTTAAGGTCTTTACCCATAAAATAAGGAATTTGAAGTAAGTGACGTACCTAATGCTGATATTCCACACTTCTGGCACATCATGCCTTGAATTTCTCTTTCCACTTTTATGTGCCCCATCTTCCCTCACCTCCCAGAATGAGAGAGACAGAGAGAAAGAGACAGAAAGAGAAGGTGGGGAGATAACTTCATTTGGGAATCAAGAGATTCCCATGGAGAGCTTTAAAAAATGCCTTGACTTTGGAGAACTGGTAGGACTGAGCATGTGGCAGGATGTGGATAAAGGAATTTGAAAAGCAGGCAACTGCACAAATATGGGCACTGAGGCAGGATAGAGCATACTGGTAAAACTGACGTAAAGGTTACTTAGAGGAAAGTAACAATGAGGAGGCTGGGATCATCTTATGGAGGAAATTTGTAAATTGGGGGAATTGTGAGAGTGGGAAAGAGAGGGATAGGTGATGAAAGTTTTGAGGATTTTAAGTGGGAGGAAGATAAAATAATAAGGTCAAAAGAATTTCTCTTGCCCCCGTTCCCTCATCTTTTTCAAGTGGTTCAGAAGAAGAGTTACTAGATGCAGAAAGACCAGTTGGGAGACTGCAGAACGTGATGGCATTAGCAGTGCTGGGATGGGCAGGCAGCAGAGGTGCCCCACAGTGCAGTCAGTCCTTAAGAGCGTGGCTTCTTTTGAAAAACAAGGATAATACTTTCGTCTAGCTTCATGAGAGCCTCATGAGGATTAAATGTGGTAATGTTTGTGTATAGCAAGCACTATATGTGTTTGGCAGAAATCATATAAAGAAGTGAAGAATGAAAGAGACATTTCAGAAATAGAGTAGGTGGGGCATTAGGGGAAATTTTTGATGCAATGAGATAAGGAAAGTAAAGATGACTCCAACATTTCTAGTTAAGGTTACTGAGAAAGAAAGCGAGCTAGGAACAAGGGAAACCAGGTTTGTAGAGGGAGACCATGAATGATGTCTGATTCATGGTAGGGTGAATTTTAAGGTATGCAAAGGATATTCACATGAAATATGCAGCTAGAGACGTGAAACATATTACGGGACTCAGAAATCCAAGGAGAGGTGTAGAGTTTGGAGTCATAAGCTTCATGTATCATTAGGAGTGATTTTCAGCTTGGGATGTGATCGGTACAAAATTCTATGTGTAAAGAGATAGAATCCATGCATCCATCCTATAAATATATATTAGAGGTATCTAAGATGTGTATAGTAGGAATATAATTTTAACATTGATCCTGAATAACAAGGATCCATTTGACACACAACTTAAATTGGTCTGTTATACCCTCCAAGAAACATGAATTATACAGTGTTTATGAAACTCGACTAGCCTGTAATTTCCAAATGATGATTTTCTGACTGGACTGCATAAAACAACAACAAATTCTCTACTTAATGGGCCTCAATGCAATCAAACCATAGACACATCAGAGAATTCTATTGCACTATCATCAGAGAAAAAATAAACAAAACTGCAATGTGATGATTAAATGAATTTGATAAATCAATTAGAAGTTAATTTCCAGGAACTTCCCTGGTGGCACGGTGGATAAGAATCTGCCTGCTGAGACTGGTACAAGATGGTGGAGTAGAAGGACGTGTTCTCACTCCCTCTTGTGAGAGCACTGGAATCACAGCTAACTGCTGAACAATCATCAACAGGAAGACACTGGAACTCACCAAAAAAGATACCCTACATCCAAAGACAAAGGAGAAGCCACAATGAGATGGTAGGAGGGGCACAATCACAATAAAATCAAATCCCATAACTGCTGGGTGGGTGACTCACAAACTGGAGAACACTTATACCACAGAAGTCCACCCACTGGAGTGAAGGTTCTGAGCCCCATGTTAGGCTTCTCAATGTGGGGGTCTGGCAATGGGAGAAGGATTCCTAGAGAATCAGACTATGAAGGCTAGTGGGATTTGATTATAGGACGTCAACAGGACTAGGGGAAACAGAGACTCCACTCTTGGAGGGCACACACAAAGTACTGTACTCAACGGGACCCAGGGGAAGGAGCAATGACCCCATAGGCGACTGAACACACCTACCTGCTAGTGTTGGACGGTCTCCTGCAGAGGCAGGGTGTGGCTGTGGCTCACTGTGGGGACAAGGTCACTGGTAGCAGCAGTTCTGGGAAGTATTCAATGGCGTGAGCCCTCCTGGAGTCCACCATCAGCCCCACCAAAGAGCAAGGGTAGGCTCCAGTGGTAGGTCACTTCAGGCCAAACAACCAATAAGGAGGGAACACAGCCCCACCCATCAGCAGACAAGAGGATTAAAGTTTTACTGAGCTCTACCCACCAGAGCAACACCCAGCTCTACCCACCACCAGTTCCTCCCATCAGGAAGATTGCATAAGCTTATTAGATAGCCTCATCCACCAGGGGAAAGACAGCAGAAGCAAGAAGTACTACAGTCCTTCAGCCTGCATCATGAGAACCACAATCACAGCAAGCATACAAAATGAAAAGGCAGAGGAATATGTCCCACATGAAGGAACAGGATAAAACCTCAGAAAAACAACCTAACGAAGAGGAGCTAGGCAAACTTCCAAAAAAAGAATTCAGAATAATGATAGTGAAGATGATCCAAGACCTCAGGAAAGGAATGGAAAAAAAGATCAAGAAGATGCAAGAAATGTTTAACAAAGACCTAGAAGAATTAAAGAATAAACAAACAGAGATGAACAATACAATAACTGAAATGAAAAATACACTAGAAGGAATCAATAGCAGAATAACTGAGGCAGAAAAATGGATAAGTGACCTGGAAGACAGAATGGTGGAATTCACTGCTGTGGAATAGGAACAGAATAAAGAATAAAGACAAAAGAATGAAAAGAAGTGAAGACAGCCTAAGAGTCCTCTGGGACAATATTAAGCACAACAACATTCACATTATAGGGGTCCCAGAAGGAGAAGAGAGAGAGAAAGTTCCCAAGAAAATATTTGAAGAGATTACAATCGAAAACTTCCCTAACATGGAAAGGAAACAGCTACCCAAGTCCAGGGAATGCAGAGAGTCCCAGGCAGGATAAACCCAAGGAGAAACATGCGGAGACACATAGTAGTCAAATTGGCAAAAATTAAAGACAAAGAAAAATTGTTGAAAGCAGCAGGGAAAAATGACAAATAACATACAAGGGAACTCCCAAAAGGTTAACAGCTGATTTCTCAGCAGAAACTCTACAAGCCAGAAGGGAGTGGCATGACATATTTAAAGTGATGAAAGAGAAGAACCTACAACCAGGATTACTCTGCCTGGCAAGGATCTCATTCAGACTCAATGGAGAAATTAAAAGCTTTACAGAAAATCAAAAGCTAAGAGAATTCAGCACCATCAAACCAGCTCTACAACAACTGCTAAAGGAATTTCTCTAAGTGTGAAATACAAGAGAAGAAAAGGACCTACAAAAAAAAGCACAAGGGCTTCCCTGGTGGCGCAGTGGTTGAGAGTCCGTCTGCCGATGCAGGGGATGCGGGTTCGTGCCCCAGACCAGGAAGATCCCACATGCTGCAGAGTGGATGGGCCCGTGAGCCATGGCCGCTGAGCCTGTGCGTCTGGAGCTTGTGCTCCGCAATGGGAGAGGCCACAACAGTGAGAGGCCCGCGTACCACAAAAAAAAAAAAGAAAAACGTACCACAAAAAAAAAAAAAAAAAAAAAAAAAGCACAAAACAATTAAGAAAATGGTCATAGGAACATATATACCAATAATTACCTTAAACGTGAATGGATTAAATGATCCAAACAAAAGACACAGGCTCACTGAATGGATACAAAAACAAGACCCATATATATGCTGTCTACAAGAGACCCACTTCAGACCTAGGGACACATACAGACTGAAAGTGAGGGGGTGGAGAAAGATATTCCATGCAAATGGAAATCAAAAGAAAGATGGAGTAGCAATACTCATATCAGAAAAAATAGACTTTAACATAAAGAATGTTACAAGAGACAAGGAAGGACACTATATAATTATCCAGGGATCAATCCAAGAAGAAGATATAACAATTATGAATATATATGCACCCAACAGAGGAGCACCTCAATACATAAGGCAACTGCTAACAGCTATAAAAGAGGAAATCAACAGTAACACAATAATAGTGGGGACTTCAACACCTCACTGACACCAATGGACAGATCATCCAAACAGAAAATTAATAAGGAAACACAGGCTTTAAATAACACAATAGAGCAGATAGATTTAATTGATATTTATAGGACAATCTGACCAAAAACAGCAGATTACACCTTCTTCTCAAGTGCACACAGAACATTCTCCACGATAGATCACATCTTGGGTCACAAATCAAACCTCAGTAAATTTGAGAAAATTGATATCATATCAAGCATGTTTTCTGACCACAATGCTATGAGATTAGGAATCAATTACAGGGGAAAAAACATAAAAAAACCACAAACACATGGAGGCTAAACAATATGTTACTAAGTAACCAAGAGATCACTGAAGAAATCAAAGAGGAAATGAAAAATACCTAGAGACAAATGACAAGGAAAACACGACGATCCAAAATCTATGGGATGCAGCAAAAGCAGTTCTAACAGCCAAGTCTATAGCAATACAAGCCTACCTCAAGAAACAAGAAAAATCTCAGAAAAACTAAACTTACACCTAAAGGAACGAGAGAAAGAAGAACAGACAAAACCCAAAGTTAGCAGAAAGAAAGAAATCATAAAGATGAGAGCAGATATAAATGAAATAGAAACAAAGAAAACAATAGCAAAGATCAATAAAACTAAACGCTGGTTCTTTGAGAAGATAAACAAAATTGATAAACCATTAGCCAAACTCATCAAGAAAAAGAGGGAGAGGACACAAATCAATAAAATTAGAAATGAAAAAGGAGAAGTTACAACAGACACTGCAGAAATACAAAGCATCCTAAGAGACTACTACAAGCAACTCTATCCCAATAAATGGACAACCTGGAAGAAATGGACAAATTCTTAGAAAGGTATAACCTTCCAAGACTGAACCAGGAAGAAATAGAAAATATGAACAGACCAATCACAAGTAATGAAATTGCAACTGTGATTAAAAATTTTCCGACAAACAAAAGCCCAGGAACAGATGGTTTCACAGGTGAATTCTATCAAAAATTTAGAGAAGAGCTAAAACCTATCCTTCTCAAACTCCTCCACAAAATTGCAGAGGAAGGAACACTCCCAAATTCATTCTATGAGGCCACCACCACCATGATACCAGAACCAGACAAAGATACTACAAAAAAAAACTTACAAACCAATATCACTGATGAATATAGATGCAAAAATCCTCAACAAAATACTAGCAAACAGAATCCAACAACACATTAAAAGGATCATACACCATGATCAAGTGGGATTTATCCCAGGGATGCAAGGAGTCTTCAATATACGCAAATCAATCAATGTGATATACCATATTAACATATTGAAGAATAAAAACCATATGACCATCTCAATAGATGCAGAAAAATCTGTTGACAAAATTTAACACCCATTTATAATCAAAACTCTCCAGAAAGTGGGCATAGAGGGAATCTACCTCAACATAATAAAGGCTATATAAGACAAACCCAGAGCAAACATAATTCTCAATGGTGCAAAACTGAAAGCATTTCCTCTAAGGTCAGGAATAAGACAAGGATGTCCACTCTCACCACTATTATTCAACATACTTTTGGAAGTCCTAGCCATGGCAAGTAGAGAAGAAAAAGAAATAAAATGAATACAAATTGGAAAAGAAGAAGTAAAACTGTCAGTATTTGCAGATGACATGATACTATACATAGAGAAGCCTAAAGGTGCCACCAGAAAACTACTAGAGCTCAACAATGACGTTGGTAAAGTAGCAGGATACAAAATTAATGCACATAAATCTCTTGCATTCCTA
>NC_041229.1:44927296-44928022 GCF_002837175.3 Physeter macrocephalus
ACCTGTATGCAGAAAACTATAAAACACTGATGAAAAAATTAAAGATGATACAAACAGATGGAGAGAAATACCATGTTCTTGTATTGTAAGAATCAACATTGTGAAAATGACTCTACTACCCAAAGCAATCTACAGATTCAATGCAATCCCTATCTAATTACCAATGGCATTTTTTACAGAACTAGAACAAAAACTCTAAAAATTGTTATGGAGACAAAAAAGACCCCAAATAGCCAAAGAAGTCTTGAGGAAAAAACGGAGCTGGAGGAATCGGGCTCCCTGACTTCAGACTATACTACAAAGCTACAGTAATCAAGACAATATGGTACTGGCACAAAAACAGAAATACAGATCAATGGAACAAGATACAAAGCCCAGAGATAAACCCATGCACCACTGGTTCATCTGTACCATTTTTCTAGGTTCCACATATATGTGTTAGCATATGGTATTTGTTTTACTCTTTCTGACTTACTTCACTCTGTAGAACAGATTGTAGGTCCATCCACCTCACTACAAGTAACTCAATTTCCTTTCTTTATATGGCTGAGTAATATTCCATTGTATGTATGTGCCACATCTTCTTTATCCATTCATCTGTCCATGGACACTTAGGTTGCTTCCATGTGTTGTCTATTGTAAACAGAGCTGCAATGAACATTGTGGTACATGACTCTTTTTTGCATTATGGTTTTCTCAGGGTATATGCCCAGTAGTGGGATTGCT
>NC_041229.1:44928215-44940212 GCF_002837175.3 Physeter macrocephalus
CTCCATACTGTTCTCCATAGTGGCTGTATCAATTTACATTATTCCCACCAGCAGTGCAAGAGGGTTCCCTTTTCTCCACACCCTCTCCAGCATTTATTGTTTCTAGAGTTTTTGATGATGGCCAATCTGACCGGTGTGAGATGATATCTCATTGTCGTTTTGATTTGCATTTCTCTAATGATTAATGATGTTGAGCATTCTTTCATGTGTTTGTTGGCGATCTGTATATCTTCTTTGGAGAAATGTCTATTTAGTTCTTCTGCCCATTTTTGGATTGGGTTGTTTGTTTTTTTGTTATTGAGCTGCAAGAGTTGCTTATAAATTTTGGATATTAGTCCTTTGTCAGTTGCTTCGTTTGCAAATATTTTCTCCCATTCTGAGGGTTGTCTTTTGGTCTTGTTCATGGTTTCCTTTGCTGTGCAAAAGCTTTTAAGTTTCATTAGGTCCAATTTGTTTATTTTTGGTTTTATTTCCATTTCTCTAGGAGGTGGGTCAAAAAGGATCTTGCTGTGATTTATGTCATAGAGTGTTCTGCCTATGTTTTCCTCTAAGAGTTTTAGAGTGTCTGGCCTTACATTTAGGTCTTTAATTGATTTTGAGTTTATTTTTGTGTATGGTGTTAGAAGCATTCTAATTTCATTCTTTTACATGTAGCTGTCCAGTTTTCCCAGCACCACTTATTGAAGAGACTGTCTTTTCTCCATTGTATATTCTTGCCTCCTTTATCAAAAATAAGGTGACCATATGTGCGTGGGTTTATCTCTGGGTTTTCTATCCTGTTCCATTGATCTATATTTCTGTTTTTTTCCCAGTACCATAATTTCTTGATTACTGTAGCTTTGTAGTATAGTCTGAAGTACGGGAGCCTGATTCATCCAGCTCTGTTTTTCTTTCTCAAGATTTCTTTGGCTATACAGGGTCTTTTCTGTTTCCACACAAATTGTGAAATTTTTTGTTCTAGTTCTGTGAAAAATGTCATTTGTAGTTTGATAGGGATTGCATGGAATTTGTAGACTGCTTTGGGTAGTAGAGCTGTTTTCACAATGTCAATTATTCCAATCCAAGAATATGGTATACCTTTCCATCTGTTTGTATCATCTTTCATTTAATTCATCAGTGTCTTATAGTTATGTGCATACTCCTTAGGTAATTTTATTCCTAGGTATTTTATTCTTTTTGTTGCAATGGTAAATTAGAGTGTTCCTTAATTTCTCATTCAGATTTTTCATCATTAGAGTATAGGAATACAAGAGATTTCTGTGCATTAATTTTGTATCCTGCTACTTTACCAAATTCATTGATTAGCTCTACTAGTTTTCTGGTAGCATCTTTAGGCTTCTCTATGTGTAGAATCATGTCATCTGCAAACAGTGACAGCTTTACTTCTTCTTTTCCGATTTGGATTCCTTTTCTTTTTCGTCTCTGATTGCTGTAGCTAAACTTCCAAAACTTTGTTGAATAAGAGTGTTGAGAGTGGGCAACCTTGCCTTGTTGCTGATCTTAATAGAAATGGTTTCAATTTTTCACCATTGAGAATGATGTTGGCTGTGGGTTTCGCATATATGGCTTTTATTATGTTGAGGTAAGTTCCCTCTATGCCTACTTTCTGGAGGGTTTTTATCATAAATATGTGTTGAATTTTCTCGAAACATTCTTCTGCATCTATTGAGATGATCATATGGTTTTTATCCATCAATTTATTAATATGGTGTATCACATTGATTGATTTGCTTATATTGAAGACTCCTTGCATTCCTGGGATAAACCACACTTGATCATGGTGTAGGATCCTTTTAATGTGCTGTTGGATTCTGTTTGCTAGTATTTTGTTGAGGATTTTTGCATCTATGTTCATCAGTGATATTGACCTGTAGTTTTCTTTCTTTGTGACATCTTTGTCTGGTTCTGGTATCAGGGTGATGGTGGCCTCATGAAGGAGTTTGGGCGTGTTCTTCCTTCTGCTATATTTTGGAAGAGTTCAAAAAGTATAGGTGATAGCTCTTCTCTAAATGTTTGATAGAATTCACCTGTGAAGCCATCTGGTCCTGGGCCTTTGTTGGAAGATTTTCAATCACAGTCTCAATTTCAGTGCTTCTGATTGGTCCATTTATATTTTCTATTTCTTCCTGGTTTAGTCTCAGAAGGTTGTGCTTTTCTAAGAATATGTCCATTTCTTCCAGGTTGTCCATTTTATTGGCATATAGTTGCTTGTAATAATCTCTCATGATCCCTTGTATTTCTGCAGTGTCAGTTGTTACTTCTCCTTTTTCATTTCTAATTCTATTGATTTGAGTCTTCTCCCTTTTTTTCTTGATGAGTCTGGCTAATGGTTTATCAATTTGTTTATCGTATCAAAGAACCAACGTTTAGTTTTATTGTTCTTTGCTATTGTTTCCTTCATTTCTTTTTCATTTATTTCTGATCTGATCTTTACGATTTCTTTCCTTCTGCTAACTTTGGGGCTTTTTTGCTCTTCTTTCTCTAATTGCTTTAGGTGTAAGGTTAGGTTGTTTATTTGAGATGTTTCTTCTTTCTTGATATAGGATTGTATTGCTATAATCTTCCCTCTTAGAACTGCTTTTGCTGCATCCCATAGGTTTTGGGTCATCGTGTTTTCAATGTCATTTGTTTCTAGGTATTTTTTGTTTTCCTCTTTGATTGTTCAGTGATCTCTTGGTTATTAATTAGTGTATTGTTTAGCTTCCATGTGTTTGTATTCTTTACAGATTTTTCCCTGTAATTGGTATCTAGTCTCAGAGCATTGTGGTTGGAAAGATACTTGATACGATTTCAATTTTCTTAAATTTACCAAGGCTTGATTTGTGACCCAAGATATGATGTAACCTGGAGAATGTTCCATGAGCACTTGAGAAGAAAGTGTATTCTCTTGTTTTTGGATGGAATGTCCTATAAATATCAATTAAGTCCATCTTGTTTAATGTATCACTTAAAGTTTGTGTTTCCTTGTTTATTTTCATTTTGGATGATCTGCCCATTGGTGAAAGTGGGGTGTTAAAGTCCCCTACTATGATTGTGTTACTGTCGATTTCCCCTTTTATGGCTGCTAGCATTTGCGTTATGTATTGAGGTGCTCCTATGTTGGGTGCATAAATATTTACAATTGTTATATCTTGTTCTTGGATTGATCCCTTGATCATTATGTAGAGTCCATCTTTCTCTCCTGTAATAGTCTTTTTTTTAAAGTCTATTTTGTCTGATATGAGAATTGCTACTCCAGCTTTCTTTTGATTTCCATTATGCATGCAATATCCTTTTCAAGCCCCTTACTTTCAATCTTAATGTGTCCCTAGGTCTGAAATGGGTCTCTTGTAGACAGCATATATACAGGTCTTGCTTTTGTATCCATTCAGACCATCTATGTCTTTTGGTTGGAGCATTTAATCCATTTACATTTAAGGTAATTATCGATATGTATGTTCCTATTACCATTTTCTTAATTGTTTTGGGTTTGCTATTGTAGTTCTTTTCCTTCTCTTGTGTTTCCTTCCTAGAGAAGTTCCTTTAGCATTTGTTGTAAAGCTGGTTTGCTTGTCTGTAAAGATTTTAATTTCTCTGTCAAATCTGAATGAGATCCTTGCTGGGTAGAGTAATCTTGGTTGTAGGTTTTTCCCTTTCATCACTTTAAATATGTCTTGCCACTCCCTTCTGGCTTGCAGAGCTTCTGCTGAAATATCAGCTGTTAACCTTATGGGGATTCCCTTGAATGTTATTTGTTGTTTTTCCCCAGCTGCTTTTACTATTTTTTCTTTGTATTTAATTTTTGATAGTTTGTTTAATATGTCACTTGGCATGTTTCTCCTTGGATTTATCCTGTATGGGATTCTCTGTCCTTCCTGGACTTGATTAACTATTTCCTTTCCCAAATTAGGGAAGTTTTCAACTGTAATGTGTCTTCAAATATTTTCTCAGTCCCTTTCTTTTTCTCTTCTTCTTCTGGGACCCCTATAATTCGAATGTCAGTGCATTTAATGTTGTCTGAGAGGTCTCTGAGACTGTCCTCAATTCTTTCCATTCTTTTTTCTACTCTGCGGTAGTTATTTCCACTATTTTATCTTCCAGGTCCCTTATCTGTTCTTCTGCCTCAGTTATTCTGCTATTGATTCCTTCTAGAGAATTTTTAATTTGATTTATTGTGTTGTTCATCATTGTTTGTTTGCTCTTTAGTTCTTCTAGGTCCTTGTTAAACGTTTCTTGTATTTTCTCCTTTCTATTTCCGAGATTTTGGATCATCATTACTATCATTACTCTGAATTCTTCTTCAGGTACACTGCCTATTTACTCTTATTTGTTCTGCTGGGTTTTTACCTTGCTCCTTCATCTGCTGTGTGTTTTTCTCTCTTCTCATTTTGCTTACCTTACTGTGTATGGGGTCTCCTTTTCACAGGCCACAAGTTCATAGTTCCCATTGTTTTTGGTGTCTGGCCCCAGTGGCTAAGGTTGGTTCAGTGGGGTGTGTAGGACTCCTGGTGGAGGGGACTAGTGCCTGTCTTCTGGTGGATGAAGCTTGATCTTGTCTTTCTGGTGGGCTGGACCATGTCCGTTGGTGTGTTTTGGGGTGTCTGTGACCTTATTATGATTCTAGGCAGCCTATCTGCTAATGGGTGGGTTTGTGTTCCTGTCTTGCTAGTTGTTTGGCCTAGGGTGTCCAGCACTGTAGCTTGCTGGTCATTGAGTGGAGCTGGGTCTTAGTGCTGAGATGGAGATCTCTGGGAGAGCTTTTGCCATTTGATACTATGTGGAATCGGAAGGTCTCTGGTGAACCAATGTCCTGAACTCGGCTCTCCCACCTCAGAGGCACAGGCCTGACACCTGGCCGGACCACCAAATCCCTGTCAGCCATATGGCTCAGAAGTAAAGGGAGAAAAAAAGAGAGAAAAAAAAAAAGAAAGAAAAAATAAAATAAAATAGTTATTAAAATAAAAAATATATAATTATTAAAAATTTAAAAAATTAAAAATAAAAAAAGAAAAAAGAAAGAAAGAAGAGAGAAACCAAACCAAAAAAGAAATCCACCAATGATAACAAGTGCTAAAAACCATACTAAAATAAAATAATAATAATAAAATAAAAGTGGCGAGACAGATCCATAGGACAAATGGTAAGAGAAAGCTATACAGACAAAATCACACAAAGAAGCATATGCATTCACACTCACAAAAAGTGAAAAAGTTAAAAGATATACATATTGTTGCTCCCAAAGTCCACTGACTCAATTTTGGGATGATTCTTGTCTATTCAGGTATTCTACAGATGCAGCGTACATCAAGTTGATTGTGGAGATTTAATCAATTGCTACTGAGGCTGCTCGGAGAAATTTCCCTTTCTCTTCTTTGTTCGCACAGCTCCTAGGGTTCAGCTTTGGATTTGGCCCCGGCTCTGCATGTAGGTCACCTGAGGGTGTCTGTTCTTTGCTCAGACAGGATGGGGTTAAAGGAGCAACTGATTATGGGGCTCTGTCTCAGGCTGGGGGGAAGGAGGGGTTCGGAATGCAGGGCAAGCCTGAAGCAGCAGATGCCAACGTGATGTTGCAACAGCCTGAGGCGCCCCGTGTGTTCACCCGGGGAAGTTGTCCCTGGATCACGGGACCTTGGCAGTGGCGGGCTGCATAGGCTCCTGGGAGAGGAGCTGTAGATAGTGACCTGTGCTTGCACACAGGCTTCTTGGTGGCTGCAGCAGCAGCTTTAGCATTTTATGCCCATCTCTGGGATCCACACTGATAGCCGTGGCTCGTGCCCAACTTTGGAGCTTGTTGAGGCGGTTCTCTGAATCCCCTCTCCTCGCTCACCCAGAAACAATGGCCTCTTGCCTCTTAGGCAGGTCCAGACTTTTTCCCGGACTCCCACCCCGTTAGCTGTGGCGCACTAGCCCCCTTCAGTCTGTGTTCACACAGCCAATCCCAGTCCTCTACCTGGGATCTGACCTCCGAACCCCAAGCCTCAGCTCCCAGCCCCCACCCGCCCCAGCGGGTGAGCAGACAAGCCTCTGTGGCTGGTGATTGCTGGTCAGCAGCGATCCTCTGTTCAGGAATCTCTTCACTTTGCCCTCTGCACCCCTGTTGCTGCGCTCTCCTCCATGGCTCCGAAGATTCCTCCCCGCCACCCCCCCTTCTCTGCCAGTGAAGTGACTTCCTAGTGTGTGCAAACTTTTCCTCCTTCACAGCTCCCTCCCAGAGGTGCAGGTCCGATGCCTATTTTTTTGTCTCTGTTTTTTGTTTTGCCCTACCCAGGTAGGTGGGGAATTTCTTGCCTTTTGGGAAGTCTGAGGTCTTCTGCCAGCGTTCAGTAGGTGTTCTGTAGGAGTTGTTCCACATGTAGATGTGTTTCTGATGTATTTGTGGGGAGGACGGTGATCTCCACCTCTTACTCTTCTGCCATCTTGAAGGTCTCCGGAATTATGTATATTTTAAAGTTAGATCTTAGCTACTAATCCATCTAGTCCTATTGTTTGTTAAAATGATGCATCTTAGTTACATCTCTTCTTGGAAACTGGTTGATTTAAGTGACAAATGAGGCGGTCATTTTTGTAACATATATTGTTTGGAAATTATATATTTCTTCTAGATTAGAAAGTTTGAGTTTGGGGCCAAAGAGTTCCACATAATATTTTTATATATGGTGTCCTCATTTTCAAAAAAAATTTTTTTTACTACCTTTCAGACTACCTGAGATTTTAACACATTCAATCTCTTTACTTTTGAGTAAGTGAAAAAAATCATTTATTAGATTATGTTAAGGGATGAGGATTATTTATTAGAATATAATATTTAAATTAGTTGCCTCAATTTTATTAAATTATATTTCACTACTAATTCAGAGTTTTACAGATATCATTGAGCCAACTTTCAGAACTCAATAAATTAAAAGAAATACAAAATTTTGTTATGTCTTTCATGTTTCATCTTATAAGCACATTTTCATATTAAGAAACATAAGCCTCTAGGAATTGTTACTTTGTTTGTTTCAAATGATATGTAATGTTTCTTCATTTCTAGCATTTCACTTCTCCTTCATGGATTCTTTGTGTTGATTTATACATTCAATCACTTTAACTGTTTATTGAATTAATCTTTAAGGTTTATTACTGATATGTCTCTTTTTGGTAAAGAGAAAAAACGAGCACATTTGTGAAAATAGCCTTTAGAAAAGCCAAATTTAGCATAAAATTTATTTTTCAAATTTTTAATGACTTCCATTTCATAATTTTCAGCAAATTGAATATCCAAGGGCTGATACCATTTCTAAACCACTTTTCCAGCTACAGCAAAAGGAGCTGTCAATTTGGCTTACATATATATTCTTCCAATTTCCAATTTCTAGACCCTCAGACATATTATTTAATCCTCCTTGATGTTTATGTTTTGACTAGGAATAAATATAAAGTTTATTGAAAAAGGTGATTGAAATGATTTACCTAATTATTGTGTGATCTAGAGATACTTTTATTTGGAGACAGTGCCAACTAAAACATCTGGAAAATTTCAGAATCTTGGCTGAAACTCCCATCTCTCTCTTTAGCATATACTGCACAAAGATTTAATACTGCTTTCAAAGTTCTCAATAATCTCATTTTTCTGTCATAAATAATAAAATTAGATATATTATTTCAGATAATGTCCTTTTCCAGTCCACAGCACCAACATAAACCAAAAAAAAATCACTTCAAAGTTATGAATTTTACGTTTTAAGTAAATTTTTAAAACAAGTGAAACAGATGAAATATTGTTGATGGTGACTAAGTTTTTAAAAGCATTTCTGAAGTATAACGAACACATGTAGGGAAGTGCATACATTATGAGTTCATAGCTCTGTAAATTATCACAAAAGAATGATGGTTACTGACTGTTTTTTGGAAGCCTTCCCTGACTATCCCATATGAAAAAGAAACTCCAAACCCAATGTCTCCCATAACTCCTGCTTCCTTTTCTCTCTATAACACTCACTGTCATCTCATGTAGAATGTATTTCCTGTCTTATTTGCCTGGACTCTTAAAATAGCCACCTATTATACTTCCACCCTTATACTGTCTTGGTTTTTAAGTTCTCAAAAATTCCTTTTACTATTTCAGTACTGAAATGGCCACACTGTTTAATTTTGTTTTTAATTGAAAGTTCTTCATATCACTTGGTAACTAATGTAATAGTACCTGTGGTACACAGCAAGGTTAATTAATAATAAACATTATGACTTCATGGGTTTATGCTGATCATCTTAGGATGCCAGAGACTGCTTGCGGATTGGATTCCCATCATGGTGGAATCTGTGAAATACTCAACACTGCCTTCCATTTGGCCTAAATCATGATTAGTTGCAAGGCTGCTCCAAAGATTGTTTATGAAACACTTTGTGCATTAAGTAAAGCACCAATTCATCATTATCCTTGAATTATGCTGTGAATAATACTTCTGAGTTTAGATGAATCCTCTGAATGTATAGGAGAAAAAAAATGACATTAATAATGAACTAGTCTAGACATTTTTCTGATATTGTGCAAAACTTAGAAAAGCCTGGAATATCTTTTGATGATGTGGAAGTTAGTAAAAAATAAAGACAAATTAATTTGTATTGGGGGGAAGAAAAACTAATTTATTATTTTAACCAAAAATATGAGTGACTTGTAATTGCTAGTAACATAAAGGTTGGATACAAATGACACTCAAAAGTTTTATCATTAATAATTGAAAGTGCTAAGCATTTATTATTTCTCTCAGGATGCCACTCATGTTCTGTTTAAAATTTATGGTTCAGATAAAGAATATGTACAATTATCAATGAGGAAATTTTCTTTAAAAGAACATGAATCAGTTTCACATAATAAAGCAGTCAAAAAACAAAAACTTGGGAAAAATTCTTAACCACAGGTGGTCTACAAACCCTATTGGAGACAATCTTCAAAGCACCTTCTTTCAGATGAATTTTTGTCTGTCTGAAAGGTTCTATAAAACATCACCTTACATATTTTTGGTGTCTTAACAAAGGACCTCATAGCCCTACCCTAATTTTGATCTTTGACTGGAACCCATTTCTTAAATTCAGAATTTTTCAACATCTGGAGAAGTTGGGAATGAGATGCAGTTATATTTTTGAACCCAGCAAGTCCTGATTCCTTTAGATTTAACTTTTCTTTTTTTCCTTTAACTTATCTGTTTCCTCTCACATTTATTATGGCAGTGAGAGAAAAACAGGTGGCACTTTCAATACTCTTCCTGGAAACCTCTGTGACTACATCATAGAGTTCATTGGGTATGTATCTTATTTTCCACATTGATGCAGGTGACAGTGTTGCCAAACCCTCCACTACTAAGTAACAAGGGTCACCTTTCTTCCAACTACGAATAAATATTACTAACTTTCCTTCAAGCCATCACTGATGGCCTCCTCAAAACTCTTGACTTCACTAAAACTCTTTTTTTGAGTCCCTCTCTCACTCACTGCATAGTTCCGAAGTTAATGATCTCTGTTTTAGGTTTTTGTTATAGTAGTATGCAACTTCTGGTACCCAAATCTCTTCTAGTTACTCTTTTGCTGCAAAACAACCCCAACTCTAACGACATAAAGCAACTACCATCTTATTAGAGTCATTGATGCTGTGGGTCAGGAATTCAGAAATGCTACTGCAGGAACAGGTTGTTTCGACTCTATATGTCTAGGGCCTCAGATGGGAAGGCTCAATGACTAGGATTGACTCAGAAAGTGAGATCTGGAGTCATCTGAATGATTACTCACATGGGTAGTGGATTTTGCTATCAGCTGGGACCTCATACCTACATACAAACACCTAAAGTGACCACTCTGTATGGCTGATTAGGCTTTCTCATGCCTGGTGACTGAGTTCCAGGAGGGAAAGTCCCAAGAGAGTAAGGAAAAAGCTGTGTCATGTTTTTTGACCTAGCTTCAGAGGTCATACAGCATCACTCAGCTGTCACAAACCCAGCCAGTGTCAAGAGGACAGAACATAAGTCTCACCTACCTATGGGAGGAATGTCACATTGTAGGAAGAGCATGTATGATGAGAAGATTTTTGTGGCTGATTTTGGAAAATACAGTCAGCAACAAGAGTATTTCTAAACTAAATACACCATAATTTCAAGAGTTGAATCAGAGAGGAATCCAGCAGCGATGGCATATATAAATTATAAATTTTGAGAAGTTCAAGGAATAGTGTACTATCCAAGGCAGGGCACTGTTACCACCCTTAAGCTGGAAATGGCATACCTAGTTTTGAATTATGCTATCTGCATTATTTCATGTATTGCTCCTTTCTTTTTCAGCAGTATATTTGTAAGATTCATTCTTGCATGTAGCTCAAGTTTATTTTCCTAACTGTATAGAATTTTCTTTTATGAATACAGTACAACTTGTCCATCCTCCTGTTGATGGCCTTTTTTTTTTTTCTAGTTTTGGCCATTGTGAACCAGGCTGCTCTAAATATTCTTAAACATGTATCCTGGTGCACATAAGCATGGATTTTTTTTTAGGATATATACCATGAGTGGAATGACTGCATCATAGATCATGTGTATCTTCACCTTTACTATTATAATGCCAAACCATTTTCTTGTGCAATTGGGTCAATTTACAATACCAATAAGATGTTATTGTGAATAAGTGAATAAGATTATCTTTTGGTTGACATCCTTGATAACATTTAGTATTCTCAGACTTTTCTATTTTTGTTTACCACTCTGGTGTAGTGGTGTGGTTTAATTTTTCTTTCCTGAGTACTGATACAATTGTGGTTTTTTTTTTTTTTTTTTCGGTATACGGGCCTCTCACTGTTGTGGCCTCTCCCGTTGCGGAGCACAGGCTCCGGACGCACAGGCTCAGCGGCCATGGCTCACGGGCCCAGCCGCTCCGCGGCATGTGGGATCTTCCCGGACCGGGGCACGAACCCGTGTCCCCTGCATCGGCAGGTGGATTCTCAACCACTGCGCCACCAGGGAAGCCCAATTGTGGTTTTTTTTAATGTGTATTGACCATTTGGATTTCCTACGTATAGAAGGAAATAACAGTTCAAGTCTTTGGCTTAATATTCTGTTGAGTTTCCTGTCTTACTCGTACTGTTTTTTCAGATGTTTTAAATACTCTCAGACAAGCCCTTTGCCAGGTATATGTGTTGCACATAACTTTTTTCTTTTTCACTTTCCTTAAGATGACAATCTTTCATCATCTGGTTATTTTTTTTTCTTTTTTGTTTTGCTGAAGCAATTTTTCCTTAATACTAAGTGGTGATGTTTTCTCATGTGATCTTCAGAAAGCATTATAGAGAGCAGGCAAGATGGCGGAAGAGTAAGACGCGGAGATCACCTTCCTCCTCACAGATACATCAGAAATACAGCTACACGTGGAACTTCTCCTATAGAACACCCACCGAACGCTGGCAGAAGACCTCAGACCTCACAAAAGGCAAGAAACCCCCCACGTACCTGGGTAGGCAAAAGAAAAAAGAATAAACAGAGACAAAGTATAGGGATGGGACCTGCACCAGTGGGAGGGAGCCGTGAAGGAGGAAAGGTTCCCACACCCTAGAAGCCCCTTCGCGGGCGGAGACTGTGGGTGGCAGAGGGGGAAGCTCTGGAGCCTCGGAGGAGAGCGCAGCAGCGGGGTGCGGAGGGCAAAGCGGAGAGATTCCCGCACAGAGGATCGGTGCCGACCAGCACTCACCAGCCCGAGAGGCTTGTCTGCTCACCCGCCGGGGCGGGAGGGGGCTGGGAGCTGAGCCTCGGGCTTCAGTCGGATCCCAGGGAAAGGTCTGGAGTTGGCAGAGTGAAAACAGCCTGAAGGGGCTAGTGCGCCACGGCTAGCCGGGAGGGAGTCCAGGAGAAGTCTGGAGCTGCCGAAGAGGCAAGAGACCTTTTCTTCCCTCTTTGCTTCCTGGTGCGCGAGGAAGCGGTTTAAGCGCGCCGCTTAAAGGAGCTCCAGAAACGGGCGCGGAGCTACCGAAGAGACAAGAGACTTTTTTTTTGCCTCTTTGTCTCC
>NC_041229.1:44945801-44966726 GCF_002837175.3 Physeter macrocephalus
CACCTCTGTGCTTTGTGACCATGAGAGGGGTGGGATAGGGAGGGTGGGAGGGAGGGAGACACAAGAGGGAAGAGATATGGGAACATATGTATATATATAACTGATTCACTTTGTTGTAAAGGAGAAACTAACACACTATTGTAAAACAGTTATACTCCAATAAAGATGTTAAAAAAAAAAAAAAGAAAGCATTATAGTTTTTCCGTTTTTATTTAGGTCTACAAACTATCTGAAGGAAACATTTTTGTTTCATGCGTGGGAAGCATCCAATTTTATTTATTTCCCTATGAATACTCAATTATCCAAAGCATTTATTGAAAAAGATGTCTTTTCCACATTGCTCTATATTTCAATAAGAGAAGAGTCATCTCACATTTGCTGTAACAAGTGGTACACTTGGTTTTATTCCCTGCATTTTACTCTGTGTTTATTATGTAAGTTTTTCTTTTTATTCATTAAAAAAAATTTAGTTTGGTTTTGTTAAATATTCCCAACAGCGAATCTTCTAATTATTGCATCGGTTGCAATCTGGATAGGTTGAGAATGTTCCAAATCATGAAGTCCTTGTTCCTTTTTTGCTTAACAGTTCTTCCTTCTCTTATTTTACTAAGCAACAGGAAGGAACCAGGTCATGCCATCAATCCTTTGCTTGGAAAGGTACCTGGGTAAATATTCAATTTCATCGTTTACAGGTTCTGCTTTCTGCATAGCTGTAGGATACAATTCAGCTAAGCTTTCTGCCACTATATAACAAGGCTCTTCTTTCCTCCAGTTTCCAATAACATGATCCTCAGTTTCTCCCTATCCTTCATCAGTAATATCTTTAATGCTCATATTTCCACCAACAGTCCCTTTGTAATTATTTATGTGTTCACTAAGACGATATAGGTTTCCTTTACCATGATTTTCACTTTATTCTGAGTGCTCACTAGAAGAGTCGTAATGTCCACATTTATGCTAACAGTCTATTCAAGGCAATGTAGACTTTTTCTATCATGTGCCTCAAAATTCTTTCATCTGCTGCCTACTGCCCAATTCCAAAACTACTTCCACATTTTTAGGTATTTACCTAGCAGCACCCCACTTCCAGGTACCAAAATCTGTGTTAGCTTCCTATTGCTGCTATAACAAAATGTCACAAACAGTGACTTAAAACAATACAAATTTATTATCTTATAGTTCTGGATGTCAGAAATCTGAAATAGATTTCATTTGATTAAAATCATGGTGTTGGCAGGGCTGAATCCCCCTGGAGACTAGGGGAGAATCTGTCTCTTTGCCTTTCACAGATCCTAGGGGCCTCCTGAATCTCTTGGCTGATTACCCCTTCCTCCATCTTCAAAGTCAGCCAGGTAGCATCTTCAACTTCTCTCTAACTCTGCCATTCCTACTTTCCTTGTGATTATACTGGACATACTAGATGATCCAGGGTAATCTTTCCATCACAAGATCCTTAACTTAATCACCAAGTTCCTTTTGCTCTCTCAGCTCAGGTAACATAGTATATTATTGAGGGTTCTCCAGAGAGAGAACCAGTAAGATACACACACACACACACACACACACACACGTGTGTGTACGTGTGTGTGTGTATATATTACTCATCTTCATGACCTGGATTTAGTTTCTGTATGAGAACAATGAGCTTTAAGGAGATTTGATTTAATTCTTTACGTGTAATAAGTTGAAGGCCATAAAACCAATTTTAAAATAATTAAAAGTGTTCTTTTTACTAACAGTATTTGTTGGCAATTCTGAACAATGTCAGTATTAAACTATTCCTTCCTAAAAAAATATTTTGTGAGTCTAGGTTCTAAATAATTGTGGCAGTTATCTTTGGACTTTAATTGTATATATTAAATATATTTTTGAATATACATATACATATACACACACACATACATACATGTGTGTGTGTATATATATATATATATATATATATATATATAATTTTTTTTTCTTTCTTCACTGGTGAACATCAGTTTTGTTTTCTATTAAGGCCTACTCACATTATAGAGGATAATCAAAGTCTACTGATTTAAATGTCAATCTCATGTAAAAAAATACCTTTATGTATGTAAAATAATATTTGACTAAATAGCTGGCCTAGTTGATGCATAAAATTAACCAACACACATACAGTCTAACTTCATTTTATTGCACTTTGCTTTATTGCACTTCACAGACACTGTGTTTCTTACAAAATGAAGGCTGGCAACCCTGTGTTTTTCAGGTGATGCTTAGCATTTTTTAGCAATAAAGAATGTTTAAATTAAGGTATGTACCTTTATTAGACGTAATGCTGTAAGACACTTAATAGACTACAGTATAGTGTAAACATAACTTTTATATGCACTGGGAAACCAAAAAATTTGTATGACTCACTTTCTTAGGATATTCACTTTACTGTGTTGGTTTGGAATGGAATCCACAGTATCTCCAGGGTATGCCTGTAGTAGTAGGTTTCAGGGATTAGTAGTTGAAAATCTTTGGAGGGCCATTATTCTGCCTACCACAGTGATGATTTTAAAATGTGAAGAATGAAAGAAGTGAAATAAGAAGACAAAAGTGACAGGGAGGGGAGCACAGGTATAAACAGAGTTGTAAAAGAGCATTTCAGACAGAGAAAATGTGATTTGCAACAGTGTGGAGGTGTGGGGGGATAGATGGGAACGTGGATGTCAGAAAAAGTGACAAGAAACAAATCTGTCTGTAGAGGTGGCCATGGGCCAGCTTATAGACATAAAGGGTTTGTCTTCATACAGGGTTTTGATTTTTACCCTAAAGTGAATGAATCACTGGGTGTGGAGAGTGGGACTATCCATTCTGTATCACTAGAGTTTGAAGTAGGGAATGATGAGATCATAATTGTGTTTAAGGAAGACCACTCTGGTACCAGTGTGAAGGCCTGCCTTCCAGGGAGAACCACTGGGGGTAAAGGAAAAACGAACAGTGACTGAAAAAACATGGTAACAACGGCACTGAAGGGAAGGAACACAAGGCATGATCAATAAGACTTGGTGATGGATGAGTTCAAGATGATAAATCAGGAAAAATATGCCTGCCAAGCATTTTAAATATTATGTTCCTATCTGAGACAGAAATGTGATTATAAAGACAATTGATTACATTATTAGAAGACAATGTAGGCAAACGGCAATGTTTTGTTAGAGTGACGATGTTTGATTACATTCTAGGAAAATGTCATGGTCGATTGGTAGGAAATGACGGGGGCTCCTCATTACCAGAGACTCTCAAGGGAATTTCAAAGAGCCTGCAGTTAAGATTGCTTTTTTGGTAGTCCCAAGGTGAGAGTAGAAAAGGAGGGTTTGTTGAGGATCCTAAGAATGAAGTGGAAGCAATGGAAGTCTTCCACCTTATAAGACAGATAAAATGAGGAAAAGACTCACAGACATTTAGTACCTATTTGTGATGCACTGTCACAGGCAAATTACATATACTATTTTAAATCTTAATAATAATGAATCATCTTTTATTGAGCATGGTGTCAGCCTTCAGCAAAAAAGTTTGCATGCACTTATCATTTAATATTTATGTATACCTGGTATGGTGTATATGTACTGTTAGGATTACCATTGAAGCTTAGAAAGCTACAGCATATTACCCCGAGTCACATAGTGGAGAAACAAGAATTCAAACTGAGACCCCCTCAGACTCTAATAGCTATTTGTTTGGTTTTTGTTTAAGGAAAGAAAGGCAGGTTCCATCTTTCTTTACTGACAAGGTCTCACTTGATCTAAATAACGGGCCAAATAGCAGCTATGGTGTAATGTACAAAAAGCATAACCAATAGCCTCAGGGTTGCATCTACAAATAGACAATGGCTAGCTGTGCAACCTTGAGCAAGTCTTTACTCTCTCTGTGTCTCATTTTCCTCATCTGAAAATTAAGTCTGTTTTCCATCCCACTGATCCACTGACCAGTACAGCAAATTGTTTACCCTTTTGGGACGATTCCTCTCACCATTCTTCTCTGTGGCAGTGAGGCTCAGATTTCCCTTCTTCCTGACACATACTCTTCTATATTCCACTTGATGGATGGTGACCACCGAGTCTGCAGTATGATTTGGTTTGCAAAATATCAGACAATGGATCCTTGAAAGTCCATTCCAGATCATAAAGCCTAGTAATGTGATGTAGCTGACAATTTTTGCTTTTTTGTAAAAACTGTAAATGTATTGAGATGTGAAAGAGAAATACTATTTACTGAGACTCTTCTGAAGGTGCATTTCATTTTGGGCAAAGGAGAAAGCCCACCGGAAGAAAAAAATAGGACTGGGGGAATTTTTTTCTCTATGGGAGAGATTATAGAAATGCTAAAGTGCATCAAGGACAATGGAATGTAGACAATATAGATTAACTCCAGAACTTTGAGATGTCTTCATACTCTGGAATTAATTATAGAGAGTGGATAAAAAGAAATGAAGGCTTCCTGGAGTGAACCCAGAAAAAGTAATTTGACATTTGCAAAACTCTTTGGGCCTGGATCCCCCAAAGATGAATTGTTTATTTTACTTAGAAATTTAATTTAACCACAGCTGCCAGTGACATGGAAGTAGCAGGTGGGCTTTTAAAGGTAAACACTGAAGTACAGAAAGCTATTATACCAAGGGAATCTGTGACAAGCTGTGACAAGCTGAAAAGCAGTATCTTCCTTCAGTAGAAGTGTATGACAGGGTTTGGTGCTGTTAAACCATTGAAGTTCCTTGTAATTGGGAAATTGCCTCTTTCACACTGTCTCTCAGACATTCACTTGGCTGTTTTTAATGGAATATGCCGATGGAAAGCCACAAAGGTGGCAGTGGGGTGACGTTCCCTTTAATGCCATCCCCAAACAGACAAAAGTTTGAGCTTTCCAAGGGGAGGCATCACCACTGGGCTGGAAACAGGCAGGATTACAGCGCAGAATCTGACAGTGCGGGAGGGAGTTCTACAGCCCAGTGACTTAGGGATAGGGCTCAGTGGGTAAGTTGTGTCATTGCTGCTTGTAGATGGATTTTGTATCCCTCTTCCAATACCTCTCCAACTCTACCTACTCCCTGGAGGAAGAATGCAGAATATGGAAGCAACGTGTACTTCTGTTTGAGAATTTACATAAGTGAAAATAAGGAGTGGAAAGAAAAACACAAGTCCATGTGTACTGGCATGAAAAGTGGATGAGAGAGCAGGGGAACAAGTCTTTTTGTGGCCTCGCACAATGTGACCTCCATTTTGTTATTAATGAGAGAATTGCCTTAGATGATGTCAAAGTCAGCCCTAAAAGTTTATTTCTGTGGATTAATAATTGCTTGTTTATTTTAGTTGGGGAGAGGAATTTAAGGGATAAAACAAGAGTAAGTATGTAGGAATTGGGAGGTCCTTTTAAGAAATAAAAGAGAAAATTGACCTAAGTTGATTATGGTGGCTGGTGATAACATGACATTGTACCTACTGACTGACTCTTGAATCCGCCTCCCTGCCTCCTTTGATCAGCTACCCATCACTATTCATTGTCTCAACCATTACAAACTCCCCCATGGATTTTCCTGCCTCTCTCTATTCTTATCATCTTCCAATTTGTTTCTATACTGCAACTGCTACCGAATCCAAGTTCATACTGCTCGCTGCACGACAGGCCAATAAATTGAGAGATGAGGTGTTAGGGCAAGGAATAGTGACTTTATTGGGAAAGCCAGCAGACCAAGAAGATGGCGGACTAGTGTTCCAAAGAACCATCTTACTTGAGTTAGAATTCAGGCTTCTTTTCTACTAAAAGGGGAGGAAAGGGGTGGCTGTTTGTTTAAAACTTCTTGGTGCAGGAGTCCTTTATTCTTACAGCTATCCACCAGAGGTCTGATCACAATGTTACTGTAAACCTCCAACAAGACAAATGTTACTCTCTGCCCTGCAACTTTTTATGTCTATATGAAAGGAAAAGTGTTATACCTTTAAACGTCAGAGCCTGGAGAATGGACTACCATGTACCTTTCTGGCTACAGGCAACAGCCTTTCAGTAATTCTTAGCCAGCATGACTAAACACAGGCAACAGAGAACAAGGGTTAGAGCTAAAGGAATAGATCCAGTATGGAGTCAGGTTTGTTCTTGGCTGTTACATAACCAGAGAGATATTCCCCAAAATGCAAATCTCTCCATGTCACTCTTCGGCTTGCAAATCTTAAAATGTTCACCATTAGCTTCAAAATAAAATCCAAACTCCTTAGCATGTTGCACAAAGCCTTTTGTGATGTGGCCTCCAGGAAGTGCCACCAGTGGCAGGGCTAAGCACAAAGCCTGCAAGAACTGTGTGTTGTACTTTTCTGAAGTACTCTCAGAAATGTTCTTGGGAGAGGGAACAGGAGTCATGTACAAAAGGAAGTGCATAGAAGCTAGCAAACATGCCTAGCATCGGGCTTCCCTGGTGGAGCAGTGGTTGAGAGTCCGCCTGCCGATGCAGGGGATGTGGGTTCGTGCCCCGGTCTGGGAGGATCCCACATGCCACGGAACAGCTGGGCCCATTAGCCATGGCCGCTGAGCCTGCGCGTCCGGAGCCTGTGCTCCGCAACGTTAGAGGCCACAGCAGTGAGAGGGCGGCGTACCGCAAAGAAAAATAAAATGCCTAGCATCAAATTTGAAGGGTTGAGGGGAAAACGCACATGCCCAAATTAGAAAGAACTGAAGCAGAACACATAGAACTGGTACAAAGAATGGGTAGCAAGGAAGCTGCTGGACAGTTCTGTAAGGTGAAGCTGGAGCTCTTCACTTACATGTTATCACCTGTCTGTTGTGGGACAGAATGAGAACGTAAGGGGGGGCAGGAAGGTCTCCACACAGCATCCCTTTCCAGCCTCAACTCGTGCTGCTTGCCCCCATCTATGCTCTTCTCCTTCAGTGACAGAGGATGCTGAAAACACTCTGCTCTCTCACACGACTTTGCTCATGCCATTCTCACTCTGGAATAGACTTTGTTTTGTTTTCTTCTGCCTAACAAACTATTTTTCAACCTTCAAGACATGGCATAGATTTCAAAAACTGAGTGAACCCTTCTACAGGCCCTGACACAGTTAATTGTTCCTTCTCTGTGCCTCAATAGGACTTCATCACATACTATTATTATTTGTTAATGTAGCTGTGTCCACACTAGAATGTAAGTTTCTAGTAAGGATATGACTTATTCAATATACTAAATGTAGAAGAGAGTATTCAATATACTAAATGTAGGAGAGAAGAGAGAAAGGCATTCTCCTTTCTCATTTATTGAACCCAAAGGACTAAAATCGAGTTCTATATTAAATATTTTAATTTTTCTGACTTCAAATAACCTCAGGGAATGTTTTCTTCTGATTTAAAACAGCTATACCAAAAATGTTCTTTTCCTCTACCCATTAGAGGGAGACCTGCATAGAAGAAAAGGCTAAGGAAGCTAAAGGACTTTAGATAAAAATTCTAAAGATATGGGGTAGATTCCAACTTGAATCTGGTACCACATTGACTTAAAGAAATGGTTTTAAACTGCCTCCCAGAGAAAGATGACTTAGCCTGCCTTGGGATGGGGGTGAGTACATAGTAAAGGGAGCTGGAGTTGGATCTAGTACTGCTCATATCACAGTAATACCTCCCTTGGGATGAGAGGCTACATATGTAGAAAGCTGGATTTGGGGAGAGAAAGCACCTCAAAAGACATGAATATCAAAAATCTTAGATTGATGGTTTTTTCATTGCTCTATTATCTTTCTGGGTTGAGGAGAATATTCACTGTGAAGAAGGATTCATTTTAATTTTTTTTAATTTTTAAATTATTTTAAAAATATTTATTTATTTATTTTTGGCTGTGTTGGGTCTTTGTTGCTGAGCCCAGGCTTTCTCTAGTTGCGGCGAGCGGGGGCCACTCCTCATTGTGGTGCGCAGGTTTCTCACTGCAGTGGCTTCTCTTGTTGCGGAGCACAGGCTCTAGGCGCGCAGGCTTACAGTAGTTGTGGTTCACGGGCTCTAGAGCGCAGGCTCAGTAGCTGTGGCCCGTGGGCTCAGTTGCTCCGCGGCATGTGGGATCTTTCCGGACCAGGGCTCGAACCCGTGTCTCCTGCATTGGCAGGTGGATTCTTAACCACTGAGCCACCAGGGAAGCCCCAAGAAGGATTCATTTTAAGTAAATTCAATTCTGCATCTATTTATTAGGTTTCTACTGGGATAAAAATTACTGTACTAAGTTGGAATTATAAAAGATGGAGTCATGTTTGAATGAATGAATGAGGCAATACAGAAGAATGATTAAATGCTTTCGCTTTGGAGCCAGATAGATGTGGGCAGTCAAGTCTTCCATTATTCTGTATAATATATTTTGGTGTTATAAGAAAAATTAAAAGACTAAGGTATGTGGATCGGTTAAGGTGATTCCAGCTGAAAGTAACAGACTACGTATCTAAAAGTGGCTTAAACCATACGGTAACAAAACGTCTCACACAACAGAGAAATCAAGAGAAAAGGTGGTGCTAAGATTAATGCTATGACCTATTGACATTAACAAGGACCATATCGTCCCATTGCGTTGTGGGTTAAGTTGTGTCCCTGCAAAAAGGTATGCTAAAGACCTCTCCCCCAGTGCCTAAGAATGTGACCTTATTTGGAAATAGGGTCTTAATAGAGGTAGTCGAGATAAAGTAAAGTGGGCCCCAATACAATATGACTAGTGTCCTGATAAAAAGGGGAAATTTGGACACAGAGATGGACATTCACAGAAGGAAAAGGTGGTTAACAAACACAGGGAGAACACCATGTCAAGATGAAGGACTGGAGTGATGTTATCTACAAGGCAGGGAAAGCCAAAGGTTGCCAACAAATCATCAGAAGTTAGGAGCAGGCTAGGAAGGATTCCTGTACAGGTTTCAGAGGAAGCATGGCCCTGCTACCTTGATTTCAGACTTCTAGCCTATAGAATTGGCTAGAAGTGAAAAAGTCTGGATTATTTTGCCCAAGATGGATGGGCAGGATAAAAGAAAAGGCACATTGATTTTTTTCTTTTATTCCACTTTTTAAAATTTATGATTGTATCCCAAATCTTCTTGATGCAAAAAAAAGTATTCACCTTGTAGAAATACGTTTTTCTTACATGATAAAATGTTAGAGATTATTGTATAATTTAGAGATATGAGACATATCGGGAACAGGAGTCATGTACAAAAGGAAGTGCATAGAAGCTAGCAAACATGCCTAGCATCGGGCTTCCCTGGTGGAGCAGTGGTTGAGAGTCCGCCTGCCGATGCAGGGGATGTGGGTTCGTGCCCCGGTCTGGGAGGATCCCACATGCCACGGAACAGCTGGGCCCATTAGCCATGGCCGCTGAGCCTGCGCGTCCGGAGCCTGTGCTCCGCAACGTTAGAGGCCACAGCAGTGAGAGGGCGGCGTACCGCAAAGAAAAATAAAATGCCTAGCATCAAATTTGAAGGGTTGAGGGGAAAACGCACATGCCCAAATTAGAAAGAACTGAAGCAGAACACATAGAACTGGTACAAAGAATGGGTAGCAAGGAAGCTGCTGGACAGTTCTGTAAGGTGAAGCTGGAGCTCTTCACTTACATGTTATCACCTGTCTGTTGTGGGACAGAATGAGAACGTAAGGGGGGGCAGGAAGGTCTCCACACAGCATCCCTTTCCAGCCTCAACTCGTGCTGCTTGCCCCCATCTATGCTCTTCTCCTTCAGTGACAGAGGATGCTGAAAACACTCTGCTCTCTCACACGACTTTGCTCATGCCATTCTCACTCTGGAATAGACTTTGTTTTGTTTTCTTCTGCCTAACAAACTATTTTTCAACCTTCAAGACATGGCATAGATTTCAAAAACTGAGTGAACCCTTCTACAGGCCCTGACACAGTTAATTGTTCCTTCTCTGTGCCTCAATAGGACTTCATCACATACTATTATTATTTGTTAATGTAGCTGTGTCCACACTAGAATGTAAGTTTCTAGTAAGGATATGACTTATTCAATATACTAAATGTAGAAGAGAGTATTCAATATACTAAATGTAGGAGAGAAGAGAGAAAGGCATTCTCCTTTCTCATTTATTGAACCCAAAGGACTAAAATCGAGTTCTATATTAAATATTTTAATTTTTCTGACTTCAAATAACCTCAGGGAATGTTTTCTTCTGATTTAAAACAGCTATACCAAAAATGTTCTTTTCCTCTACCCATTAGAGGGAGACCTGCATAGAAGAAAAGGCTAAGGAAGCTAAAGGACTTTAGATAAAAATTCTAAAGATATGGGGTAGATTCCAACTTGAATCTGGTACCACATTGACTTAAAGAAATGGTTTTAAACTGCCTCCCAGAGAAAGATGACTTAGCCTGCCTTGGGATGGGGGTGAGTACATAGTAAAGGGAGCTGGAGTTGGATCTAGTACTGCTCATATCACAGTAATACCTCCCTTGGGATGAGAGGCTACATATGTAGAAAGCTGGATTTGGGGAGAGAAAGCACCTCAAAAGACATGAATATCAAAAATCTTAGATTGATGGTTTTTTCATTGCTCTATTATCTTTCTGGGTTGAGGAGAATATTCACTGTGAAGAAGGATTCATTTTAATTTTTTTTAATTTTTAAATTATTTTAAAAATATTTATTTATTTATTTTTGGCTGTGTTGGGTCTTTGTTGCTGAGCCCAGGCTTTCTCTAGTTGCGGCGAGCGGGGGCCACTCCTCATTGTGGTGCGCAGGTTTCTCACTGCAGTGGCTTATCTTGTTGCGGAGCACAGGCTCTAGGCGCGCAGGCTTACAGTAGTTGTGGTTCACGGGCTCTAGAGCGCAGGCTCAGTAGCTGTGGCCCGTGGGCTCAGTTGCTCCGCGGCATGTGGGATCTTTCCGGACCAGGGCTCGAACCCGTGTCTCCTGCATTGGCAGGTGGATTCTTAACCACTGAGCCACCAGGGAAGCCCCAAGAAGGATTCATTTTAAGTAAATTCAATTCTGCATCTATTTATTAGGTTTCTACTGGGATAAAAATTACTGTACTAAGTTGGAATTATAAAAGATGGAGTCATGTTTGAATGAATGAATGAGGCAATACAGAAGAATGATTAAATGCTTTCGCTTTGGAGCCAGATAGATGTGGGCAGTCAAGTCTTCCATTATTCTGTATAATATATTTTGGTGTTATAAGAAAAATTAAAAGACTAAGGTATGTGGATCGGTTAAGGTGATTCCAGCTGAAAGTAACAGACTACGTATCTAAAAGTGGCTTAAACCATACGGTAACAAAACGTCTCACACAACAGAGAAATCAAGAGAAAAGGTGGTGCTAAGATTAATGCTATGACCTATTGACATTAACAAGGACCATATCGTCCCATTGCGTTGTGGGTTAAGTTGTGTCCCTGCAAAAAGGTATGCTAAAGACCTCTCCCCCAGTGCCTAAGAATGTGACCTTATTTGGAAATAGGGTCTTAATAGAGGTAGTCGAGATAAAGTAAAGTGGGCCCCAATACAATATGACTAGTGTCCTGATAAAAAGGGGAAATTTGGACACAGAGATGGACATTCACAGAAGGAAAAGGTGGTTAACAAACACAGGGAGAACACCATGTCAAGACGAAGGACTGGAGTGATGTTATCTACAAGGCAGGGAAAGCCAAAGGTTGCCAACAAATCATCAGAAGTTAGGAGCAGGCTAGGAAGGATTCCTGTACAGGTTTCAGAGGAAGCATGGCCCTGCTACCTTGATTTCAGACTTCTAGCCTATAGAATTGGCTAGAAGTGAAAAAGTCTGGATTATTTTGCCCAAGATGGATGGGCAGGATAAAAGAAAAGGCACATTGATTTTTTTCTTTTATTCCACTTTTTAAAATTTATGATTGTATCCCAAATCTTCTTGATGCAAAAAAAAGTATTCACCTTGTAGAAATACGTTTTTCTTACATGATAAAATGTTAGAGATTATTGTATAATTTAGAGATATGAGACATATCTAATATTTAAATAGATAGATATTATTTACTATTCTATAGATAGTAAATTTATTCCCACTTAGATAACTTAATACTCTTTTAAAAAGTTTATATAGTGGGACTATAAATCCCATGTTTTATAAACTCTTTGAGATATTCAGTGGCTCAGTAGTCTTTTGTTATTGACTCTCAGTTTTACATTAAATTATCTCAACAAATATTAATGATCATTTTTTAAGCATAAACCCTATGCTTAGCATTAGAAAAAGAAAGATAGCAAAGTTCCTGCTTTCAAAGAACTCATAATCTAGGATGGGATACACATATAAATAAAATTAATCATAATATACTGAGTTAAGCACAGTAATAGGACTGCAGAGGTGTGATTATTTTATTGATGTTTCTTTTTTAATGAATTTTTATCCCCATGTCTTAGTTTTCTTTCCTGCCATAAAAAAATATAAGAAACTTAGTGACTTAACACAATACCCATTTGTTATATCAGAGTTCTGTAGATCAAAAGTCTGGGTGAATTTGAATGACTCCTCCGTTTAGGGTCACGTAAGACAGAATTGAGGTGTCTGTAAGTCAGGCTGTTATCTGGAGGCCCTGGCGAAGAATCCACTTCCAAGATCATTCAGATTGTTGGCAGATGCAGTTCCTTGAAGCCATAGGACTAAGGTCCCCGCTTCTTTCCTGACTATCAGCTAGAGATCACTCTTGGCTGCTAAAGACTAGTCCTCTACACTGGCAAGTCACAACATGGTTGTTTGCTTTCTTCCATACAAGCAGAGCCTGTCTCTCTGACTTTGTCTTCTGACCTTGCTCCATTTTTAAGGGTTCATGTGGTTATGCTGGGTCCACCTGGATAATCCAGGATAAACTCTCTATTTTAAGTTCAACTGATTCTATTTTTAATCTCTTTGCCTTTCTTGTGGGTGATTTTATTAACTTTATCTTCCAAACATTTTTCTTTTATTTTGAATACTATATTTTAATTTCTAGGAACTCTTTCTTACTTTCCGATTGTTCAGTTTTAAAGCTGCCTGATCACTTCTCATGGATACAATGACTTTCCTTATCTCTGCAAGTATTAATTTTAATCTCTTACAAATTTTCTTCTATTCCTTTCATAGTCTGTTTCTTCTAAGTATCCATCACTTTTCTTGTTTATTTTTTGTTATGATTACTCTCTTCTATTTTGGAAGTACTGTGTACATATTCAGGGCTTCTTGGCTGATATATATCACTCTAAACTAACTGTAAAGTATTCCAGCCTTTATGTTTGGCTTCTCCAAATTTCAATATATGTTGGTCTTTTTTTCTGTGTCAGTTAACGTTTTTTTTCTCTAGAGAAGAATCTTCCAGTCTTCCATCAGGGATATATAAGCTTAGCTACTTTTGAAGCTAGATGGACAAAGGGGACTAGGATGGGAAAGCTTACCTTCTGTATGTAGACTTTAACTTGATCACTCTAAGTTCAGAGCTTCACCTCTTTGCTGAGTGTCCCCAAATCCATAGCTTCTCTATTTTAATTTTTCAAGAAAATATACCTCCAATGTGCTTCACTGGTGGAGAAAAGGACCTAGGTGGACTAAGTTCTTTTTTGCAGGCTTCTAAACAGTCCTTTTGTTGTTAGCCCAGCCATAAATCTCAATATTTTTTTTAACTTGGGAAAGAAAAAGAATACAATTATTAACACAGTCCCTATTACATCTCTGACAGTGTTGCCACTATATTTACATTGTCTCATTTAATCCTCTTTACTACCTTATGAAATACATTATCCTTATTTTACAGAAGAAGAAGCTGAACACAAAGAGGCTGATTAAGTTTCCCAGTGTCACACAGCTAGTACATGTTGGGAAATCAATATAACTTCTTATTGGAGTTCTTTATTCTTCTATCAAAGTTTGTGCAAAGATTCCAAAGTAGGGCACCACAGTATTAGGAATGTCCCTCTTGTTTTTCTTTATCAGCCCATACTGATGACTTCTGAGATGCCCCTTGACCTAAAACCCATGATCCCACTCTCCTGATTCCCTGGGGCATAGGCATCTTTTCTAATTTGGGTAATGACAATGGTTGTTAACCATGCTCTTTAGGTGCACTACACAGGCATTCTCTCTGTGATCTGGGGAACTTCCTGGAGGGTGGTCATTAGTTGGACATGAGACAATGGACCATGAGAACAAAGAAGAACCATAGCTTCTGTTTCCCAATTTAGAAAAAAATTTATGAGGAAATGAATTAGCTTGACCATTTTATTTGAAATGGGAAATGCAAACATAAGAAGTGAACAAATTAATAGTTTGATAAATTATTCTGCCACACACTACTACTTTAAAAAAATCTGGTCACTTCAGCACTCTATACAATGTCACTGATTTTTAAAATTATGTCCTGTTGTTCTTCACTGAGGCGACTTGCAACTGTACAATGTGAATTGCTTCTTTGGAGAGCTTTGCAATCTTTCTAGTAGACTTCCCTTCCAGATGTTTCATGATGCTGTGTCATGACTTTTTTTCTCTGAACCTCTTGAAATCTACTTCTTGATGCAAACTTCAGACTGCTGTCTTCCTTTCTCTGGCTATGAGATCAACTAACAAACCTGGCAGCTTCTACCCAAAGGCCAATCTCTTTCTTTTCCCTATATGTTGAGGCCCCAAATATCAGTTCTCTGACACACTTTATCTTCTTCTCCAGAATGAAATTATCTAAAAGACAGTAAAGAATTTGTCAGAAACTCTTCTTTGAGCCAAAGGAGTGTTTTGACAAATGTTACTCATTGGCTTTGTGTCCTTTCTTGGCCAAGATGTGTTGTTCATTTCTATAGCTGGTTCCTCATGCTTATAATGGGCACCCACTGTGATACACCTCTGTTTCTCTCCTGCCATCCTCATGAAAATGGACTCTAAAATCTAATGGGCAGATTTCCACAGTGTATACACTCTTGATACACAGAACTCCAAATCCCAGCATTAAAAAAATAATAATAAAAGGCTCACACTTAAGTCACCATATTCCAATCTAGAGTTTCAACCCAGCAAGTCTCAGTAATCCTTATAAGATTAATATTTATTATCTGAGGTAATAATCTCCATTTCATAATTTAATATATAGGTTTTATCCTGTTTATTACTTTTTTTTTTTTTAATGAGCAGATACTTGATATATTTTCCCTTCTTCACTTTATCTCAATGTATTTTCACTCACTCTCTTTCTGGTTTGGTGCTGTTTAATTGACAGATAAACTATCTAGTAGACCATAAATTCTCAAAGCTCACAGTACATAACAACCGCCTGTAGAATGAATTTAGAGTTGCAAATTCAATGACTTCCAATCCCCTTTTCCCAATGGGCTCAGTAGGTTTATGGTAGGGCCCAGGAATTCGTATTCTAGGCAATAATTCTGATGCAGACTACCCTTTGAGAAGTACTATTCCAGACAAACAAATGTTCCCCCTTTAGTGAGACAGGCTACATTATCCAAGAGGCCATTATTCCAGTATCTTAAGCTACTGTCCAGAAATCCAAATGATTGCCAATACCATCTGTGTAGCCAAATGTTCAACTTCAAGACAGTTTTTCTCTTCTAAAATCTTATGGATAGAAAAATACGTTGAAAATACCTCCTAGGATCTGTAGTCCCTTTACTTACTTTAACTTCCTACCCAACACTTCCGAAAGAATTCTATTTTCGGATGTCTTTAATCCTGATATAAGTCAGCAAGAGTGAGAAATGGTTAGCCATCTTGCTAAAGCTATCCTTCATATCCTTCCCTTATATGATACGTGCTTTGGAAAAAAACAAGACATCTCCTAAATGATAAAGATGTTTACATTCACCTGCATCTAAACGAGTCAGTAGAAAGTTACCAACAGCCATGCCAACTTATCCATGCCTCCTATGATCAATGTCAAGCTCTCCTTTTCCCAGCAGTGACTGAAAATCATACTTATTGGATCATGTCTTTTCCAAAAGATCTGAAATCTAAGTCAGTGGTTCTAAACCAAGTGCAATTTTGGACCAGGGGACATTTGGCAATGTCTGGAGACATCTGTGATTGTCACGAATGGAGCTAGGCATGCTACTGGCATCTAATGAGTAGAGGCCATGAGTAAACATCTTACAATGCACAGATAATAAATATAAATTGTACTGATACTGAGAAACTCTGCTCTATATAAAAGAAGCCTCACACCTGCCATGAATACACAATAACTATCATATGTTCTTTAACAACTTTTTTGCTTATTAAGTATATACATCCCATTAGATCAGTATTATAGCTTCTCAAATTTCATTCTCATGTCAACTGAAGCAAAATGCACAACCTGATTGTTTTATTCAGCGAACTTGCTGAGGACTTAAGCCCAGAGGACAGCCTCTCAGATAGCATTGAGGGACTGCTCCAAAGAGGTAAGGGAGGAGCCAGAATACATAGGAGTTCAAACAAACAAAAAAACCAGGTAGTTGAACATCAAAAGATTACTGCTAATTAAAGAAAACCAGACATCTCAAGTTAATGAATTTAGTGCTTGTCTGTATATGGGAAGATGCAAGAGTCTGGGCTCCTTGAAATCATTCCTTTGATATGCACCCTAACCATCTGGGGCCAGTGTCCTGTTTTTCTTCATCCTGAATCCCCCCAGGGTGCACAACTGGGGGTGGCTGCACGGCTGATGGCTTGATGGCCTCAACATCCTTTGTTTACTGATGTGGCAGGTGGCATTTTTTTGTCCACACTTGTAACTCAGCTTTTGGCTTCCTTATACAATCTTAATTCCATACATATCCCTTTTTCTTCACCTGTTTATATTAGAAACATGATTGTGGACATCTGTGTTTTTGTATGTCCAGCAACTCTTCCTTTGGAAGAACAGTATCTCGCTTGCTTCATCTATGTGATTTTTACAAGTCTGGCATTCACGTAGTTCCCTGCTCTCCCGAACACATGGGTGATCATGGGGCCCAAAGCTAGGCCAATCTGTCTTTTTCTACTGGGAATGACACACTTACACACTTGTGTGAAGACACACAAGAGCACAAGATAGTTGTAATTTATTTATCCAGTAGCAGCACTAAAAAGAGGAGTGTCATACATTGCTGCTGTTACAAGCTGAGCTGATTCCTCTATCTGTGAACTATTCAGAATCCTTCCACTAAAGACCCTTTCCTAATTTAAAATCATTAGAAACCCACTGCTGCTAATAGCCAAAGAACCTACAGTGAAACAAAGCAGGATGCTATGGTCCTCCCCACCCCCTACCATGTCCTCAGCCTGCCTTTTGTCTGTAGAAAAACTTGAGCCAAAAAATAAGTTTAATCAGAGAGGTGAGAAAATGCAAAAAACAAAGGAAAGCAGTCAAACAAGACAAAATAATAATAGTTTGGTCGTTAAGCAAAGTCAAGGACCTTTAGTTCCTCCTCACAGGTTATAGATGATATTCTGAGCTGTATCCTTGAGCTGTTTTGTAGATACTGAAACCCGCACCAGGTGGAAGAAGTTAACCACATGATGCCCAGACTGTAGCCATGACATAAGCTGCCACAATTCCGAGAACTGGCCTCAAAAAATGAAAATAAACTGACCCTGGAACTGAAGACTAACTGTACTTAAAACAATCAAGATGACGCTGATCAGACCACCGCATGAGCAATTTCAAGATGACTGTCAGAGCTGACCGTGCTGTTTCTGCATGTAGCCCCTTCCCTCCACCTATACACCTCTAAACTCCCCTTTAAAAGCTGTTGCCCACTGGTCGTCAGGGGAGGAGTTGGCCTTCGGACATGAATCCGCCCTCCCCGCCCCTTGCCTCTTCATTGGCTTTAGAGCAGCGAGCAGCCCGGACCCCACTTTCGGTAACAATAGGATACACTTTTATCACCGATCTGCTGATACAGAGAAGAAATATTCTCCCAACTGCTTCACCTCTTCTTTTGGAAAGAAACCAGCTTGAATTAATCCACAATTAGTTAGAACTTACCTCTGATGAGGAGAAAAACTTCGTAGGCATCCCTCAAAGCTCTGAAGTGTTTGTCTCAACGTCCACTCAGGGAACAGAGTATTTCAGAGGTACTACTCAAAAGCTGGTCTGCCTTCCAAGGCCATCAGCTACACCTGTGGCTTGTTAGAAATGCAAATAAGGAGCTGACTGCAGTGGTTCTCAAATTTCAGCATGCTGAAAAGTCACCTGGAAAGCTTGTTAAGGGTCCCTGGGTGCACCCCAGAGATTTAGTAGGTCTGGGATGAGGCCCAAGAATTTGCTTTTTCTAACAAGTTCCAGGGTGGTACTACTATTGTCCTTATTCCTTAGACCACATTAGAGCAGAACAGGGAGACTTTGTCACTTCTTCTGCTTCTAACCTGTATCTTATCTGACAAAAAGCTCAGCTGCTTTCAGTGGCAAATAACAGAAACTGGCTTAAATAACAAAGGGAATTTATTTCATACAAATTGCAGTTTACAGGTTTAAGGGCTTCAGCTGTAGCCCAATTATGTTGCCAGCTACCTGGTTCTTTCCAAGTAAATGACCTCTTTTTGAATGTAACTGAAAACTGTGAAGCTGCCAGCTGTGGACATACTTACCAACTAACCACCATTCCTTGAATTTATCTTCAATCCTACTCATAGAGCATTTTTAGCACATTTTAGGGCCTCAAAAAAAGTAAATGTTAATCTGTCCTTCCTCCTCCTTTAAGGATGTCTATCTATTATTTCTACTCCAAACAATTTCTTTTTTCCACTTCCACATCCTTCTGCCATACCAGAATAATTCCTATGCATAGAGAGTGGAGAACAGACATGGTCCTTCTTTAAAAAGCTTTAAAGTCCAGCTCAGATGATTCCTAAGTTTTCTTCACTCTCTCCCCAAACGAGCTTAGGAATCCTTGTTACTCCAACCTTTTCTCTTATACAATGTATCACATTTTACTATGTATATATAATAAATGCTGTGTATATAGAAAAATATGAATAAGTATAAATTAGGCTCAATCATGTAGAAATGTTACCTGGAAACTGGGTTAGCCTATTGGTGGTGTCGCCAAAGGACACAACCAAGCCAGATTGCTGGAGAAGGACTTACTACTTGCTGCAAGTAAGGAGAATACCAGGGATTTTTCCCAAAGAAGTCTCTCTCTGAACAGCGAAACTGGGGAAGTTTAAGCTATTGGTACATGCATATTCATGAAGGGGCTTGGATGACAGAGTTCAAGCTTTAGTTGATTGAAGTCATGAGGGTCAGAAAAGGTCACCGTCATCATCCCTTAGATTCCAGTTGATCTGGTTGTTGAGATTTAAATTCTGCAAAACAGCCAAGACAGAGCTTTAGGTTAGTCTTTACCATTGAAAGAGAACTGGGAGTCTTTACAACTGATATATTATCTTTGCTCTTGTTATTTCTCTCGCCTGATAACAGTCCTTTGTTTCTGAATTCTTTTGTCCCCTTAAGATCATTTATTACTGAGACCTGTTCAAAGTCAAGCATTATGGCCAGGCTTAGATCACAAAATGGCTTAGGCCTAAAATGGCTTCTCTTATGTCAAGAAAGCCATGCTTGGTTCTCTTTCTCCAAGGACCTCCCCTACGCTATCTGCCTACAGAAAGAGATAACTGGGGGAAACTGACAATATGGCTATAAAGGCCATGGGTTTTTGTAACTTGGATCAGGATCCGTTCAGTTGATCTTACTGGGATACTCTCACTTTGAAATAGGAAACACACAAGGGTGATAAAGGTTGGTAAAACATAAAAATCCCATAAAAGAAATCATATTATGTTTTATTAAATCCAAATCTTAAAATATCTGATGGTGTCTTGAGAAATCAATAATATTGTATTCTTTTTTAACAATACTCTTCTGCCTTGGGATAGTTAACTATATTAACTGTTATTTCTCCATGTAAGCAAAAAGGAAAGAAAAAGCTATAAGGTCCTTAACTGGACATGTCTTCAGTTGAATAAATGCTCTGAAGAGTACAGAGTTGATTTATAACTCCACTTGAGCCATTTGCTTTACTGATGGTCTTTTCTTCTTCCATCCAGCCTGGTAAAGCCCTGTCAAAGAAAACAAACGACTTGGACTCTGTGTGTCCTGTCAGTGTCTACTTTATCTGGAGGCCTTCATGTTCTTCTCTTGTGCATGTCTAATAGTCACCTCTCAAGGTAAAGGAGAGAGTGAGCACACATGGCTGAGCAAATGAGAAATAAAACTACGGAAATTTTCAGAGAAAGTGCTGAAAAGGAGAAGTTGTCTCACCCCCCAACTCACATTGCCTTTAGGTTTCCCCTTTTTGTCCTTTCCTTCTCTCAGCTCATTAACTCAGGCATTGGCATAGACAAGATGAAATTTTTTAACATCTTTATTGGAGTATAATTGCTTTACAATGGTGTGTTAGTTTCTGCTTTATAACAAAGTGAATCAGCTATATGCATGCATATATACCAATATCCCCTCCCTCTTGCGTCTCCCTCCCACCCTCCCTATCCCACCCCTCTAATGGTCACAAAGCAACAGACCGATCTCCCTGTGCTATGCGGCTGCTCCCCACTAGCTATCGATTTTACATTTGGTAGTGTATATATGTCCATGCCACTCCCTCACTTCGTCCCAGCTTACCCTCCCCCCCTCATGTCCTTAAGTCCATTCTCTACGTCTGTGTCTTTATTTCTGTCCTGCCCCTAGTTTCTTCAAGACCAGTTTTTTTTTTTTTTAGATTCCATATACATGTGTTAGCATACAGTATTTGTTTTTCTATTTCTGATTTACATCACTCTGTATGACAGATTCTAGGTCCATCCACATCACTAAAAATAACTCAATTGTGTTTCCTTTTATGGCTGAGTAATATTCCATTGTGTATATATATATATGTATATATATATATATATATATATATATACACGACATCTTCTTTATCCATCCATCTGTCGATGGACACTTAGGTTGCTTCCATGTCCTGGCTATTGTAAATGGAGCTGC
>NC_041229.1:44967203-44968456 GCF_002837175.3 Physeter macrocephalus
TGTAGCTTTGTAGTATAGTCTGAAGTCAGGGAGTCTGATTGCTCCAGGTCCGTTTTTCTTTCTCAAGATTGCTTTGGCTATTTGGGGTCTTTTGTGTTTCCATACAAATTGTAAAATTTTTTGTTCTAGTTCTGTGAAAAATGCCATTGGTAGTTTGAGAGGGATTGCATTGAATCTGTAGATTGCTTTGGGTAGTATAGTCATTTTCACAATGTTGATTCCTCCAATCCAACAACATGGTATATCTCTCCATCTGTTTGTATCATCTTTAATTTCTTTCATCAGTGTCTTACAGTTATGTGCATAGAGGTCTTTTGTCTCCTTCGGTAGCTTTATTCCTAGGTATTTTATTCTTTTTGTTGCAATGGTAAATGGGAGTGTTTCCTTACTTTCTCTCTCAGATTTTTCATCATTAGTCTATAGGAATGCAAGAGATTTCTGTGCATTTTGTATCCTGCAACTTTACCAAATTCATTGATTAGCTCTAGTAGTTTTCTGATAGCATCTTTAGGATTCTCTGTGTATAGTATCATGTCATATGCAAACAGTGACAGCTTTATTTCTTCTTTTCCGATTTGGATTGCTTTTATTTCTTCCTCTTCTCTGACTGCTGTGGCTAAAACTTGCAAAACTATGTTGAATAATAGTGGTGAGAGTGAAAAACCTTGCCTTGATCCTGATCTTAGAGGAAATGGTTTCAATTTTTCACCATTGAGAACGATACTGGCTGTGGGTTTGTTATATATGGCCTTTATTATGTTGAGGTAAGTTCCCTCTATGCCTACTTTCTGGAGGGTTTTTTTTTTATCATAAATGCGTGTTGAATTTTGTCTAAAGCTTTTTCTGCATCTATTGAGATGATCATATGGTTTTTATCCTTCAATTTGTTAATATGGTTTATCACACTGATTTGCATATATTGAAGAATCCTTGCATTCCTGGGATAGATCCCACTTGATCTTGGTGTATGATCCTTTTAATGCACAGTTGGATTCTTTTTGCTACTATTATGTTGAGGATTTTTGCATCTATGTTCATCAGTGATACTGACCTGTAGTTTTCTTTCTTTGTGACATCTTTGTCTGGTTTTGGTATCAGGGTGATGGTGGCCTCATAGAATAAGTTTGGGAGTGTTCCTCCCTCTGCTATATTTTGGAAGAGTTTGAGAAGGATAGGTGTTAGTTCTTCTCTAAATGTTTGATAGAATTCACCTGTGAAGCCATCTTGTCCTCGGCTTTTGTTTGTTGGAAGAT
>NC_041229.1:44969236-44980097 GCF_002837175.3 Physeter macrocephalus
CTAGCATCTGCCTTATGTATTGAGGTACTCCTATGTTGGGTGCATAAATATTTGCAATTGTTATATCTTGTTCTTAGATTGATCCCTTGATCATTATGTAGTGTCCTTCTTTGTCTCTTGTAATAGTCTTTCTTTTAAAGTCTATTTTGTCTGATATGAGAATTGCTACTCCAGCTTTCTTTTGATTTCCATTTGCATGGAATATCTTTTTCCTTCCCCTTATTATCAGTCTATATGTGTCCCTAGGTCTGAAGTGGGTCTCTTGTAGACAGCATATATACGGGTCTTGTTTTGGTATCAATTCAGCCAGTCTATGCCTTTTGGTAGGAGCATTTAATCCATTTACATTTAAGGTAATTATCGATATGTATGTTCCGATTACCATTTTCTTAATTGTTTTGGGTTTGTTACTGTAGATCTTTTCCTCCTCTTGTGCTTCCTGCTTAGAGAAGTTCCATCAGCATTTGTTGTATTGGTTTGGTGGTGAATTCTCTTAGCTTTTGCTTGTCTACAAAGTTTTAAGTTTTCTGTCGAATCTGCATGAGGTCCTTACTGTGTAGAGTAATCTTGATTGTAGGTTTTTCCCTTTCATCACTTTAAATATGTCCTGCCACTCCCTTCTGGCTTGCAGAGTTTCTGCTGAAAGATCAGCTGTTAACCTTATGGGGATTCCCTTGTATGTTATTTGTTGTTTTTTCCTTGCTGCTATTAATATTATTTCTTTGTATTTAATTTTTGATACTTTGATTATATGTGTATTGGCATGTTTCTCCTTGGATTTATTCTAAATGGGACTCTCTGCTCTTCCCTAACATGACTGACAATTTCCTTTCCCATATTAGGGAAGTTTTCAAGTATAAGCTCTTCAAATATTTTCTCATTACCTTTCTTTTTCTCTTCTTCTTCTGGGAACCCTTTAATTTGAATGCTGGTGCTTCTGATATTGTCCCAGAGGTCTCTGAGACTGTCCTCAATTCTTTCCATTCTTTTTTCTTTATTCTGCTCTGCGGTAGTTATTTCCACTATTTTATTTTCCAGGTCACTTATCCATTCTTCTGCCTCAGTTATTCTCCTATTGATCCTTCAAGAGAATTTTTAATTTCATTTATTGTGCTGTTCCTCATTGTTTCTTTGCTCTTTAGTTCTTCTAGGTCCTTGTTAACCATTTCTTGTATTTTCTCCATTCTATTTCCAAGATTTTGGATCATCTTTCCTATCATTACTCTGAATTCTTTTTCAGGTAGACTGCCTATTTCCTCTTCATTTCTTTGGTCTGCTGGGTTTTTACCTTGCTCCTTTATCTGCTGTGTGTTTCTCTGTCTTCTCATTTTGTTTAACTTACTGTCTTTGGGGTCTCCTTTCCGCAAGGTGCAGGTTCATAGTTCCAATTGTTTTTAGTGTCTGCCCCCAGTGGTTAATGTTGGTTCAGTGAGTTGTGTAGCTTTCCTGGTGGAGGGGACTAGTGCCTGTGTTCTGGTGGTTGAGGCTGGATCTTGTCTTTCTGGTGGGCAGGACCACGTCCGGTGGTGTGTTTTGGTGTGTCTGTGATCTTATTATGATTCTAGGCAGCCTCTCTGCTAATGGGTGGGGTTGTGTTCCTGTTTTGCTAGTTGTTTGGCATAGGGTGTCCAGCACTGTAGCTTGCTGGTCGTTGAGTGGAGTTGGATCTTAGCACTGAGATGGAGATCTCCGGGAGAGCTTTCGCCATTTAATATTACATGGAGCTGGGAGGTCTCTTGTGGACCAATGTCCTGAACTGTGCTCTCCCACCTCAGAGGCACAGGCCCGACACCTGGCCGGAGCACCAAGACCCTGTCAGCCACATGACTCAGAAGAAAAGGGAGAAGAAAAGAAAGAAAGAGAGAAAAATAAAATAAAATAAAGTAATTAAAACAAAAAAATTTTTAAATTATTAAAAATTAAAAAGTAGTATAAAAGAAAGAAAGAAAGAGAGCAACAAAACCAAACAACACATCCACCAATGATAACAAGTGCTAAAAACTATCCAAAAAAACCAAAAAACCGGACAGACAGAACCCCAGGACAAATGGTAAAAGCAAAGCTATACACACAAAATCACACAAAGAAGCATACACATACACACTCTCAAAAAGATAAAAAGGAAAAAATATATATATCTATATACAAAAAAAGGAAGAGAGCAACCAAATCAATAAACAAATCTACCAATGATAATAAACTCTAAACTAAGATAAATATAAAACCAGAAACAAATTAGATGCAGAAAGCAAACCCCAAGTCTACAGTTGCTCCCAAAGTCCAGCGCCTCAATTTTGGGTTGATTCATTGTCTATTCAGGTATTCCACATGCAGGGTACATCAAGTTGATTGTGGAGATTTAATGCGCTGCTCCTGAGGCTGCTGGGAGAGACTTCCCTTTCTTTTCTTTGTTCGCACAGCTCCTGGGGTTCAGCTTTGGATTTGGTCCCGCCTCTGCATGTAGGTTGCCTGAGGGTGTCTGTTCTTTGCTCAGACAGGACGGGGTTAAAGTAGCAGCTGATTAGGGGGCTCTGGCTCACTCAGGCTCGGGGGAGGCAGGGGTACGGGATGCGGGGCGAGCCTGCGGCTGCAGAGGCCTGCATGACGTTGCAACAGCCTGAGGCGCACTGTGTGTTGTCCTGGGGAAGTTATCCCTGGATTGCAGGACCCTGGCAGTGGTGGGCTGCACAGCCTCCTGGGAGGGGATGTGTGGTTAATGACCTGTGCTTGCACATAGGCTTCTTGGTGGCTGCAGCAGCAGCCTTAGTGTTTCATGCCCATCTCTGGTGTCCGCGCTGATAGCTGTGGCTCACGCCCATCTCTGTAGCTCATTTAGGCAGTGCTCTGAATCCCCTCTCCTCACGCATCCTGCAACAATTTTCTCTTGCCTCCTAGGCAGGTCCAGACTTTTTCCTGGACTCCCTCCCTGCTAGCTGTGGCACACTAGCCCCCTTCAGGCTTCAGGCTGTGTTCACACAGCCAACCCCAGTCTTCTCCCTTGGGTCTGACCTCTGAAGTCCAAGCCTCAATTCCCAGCCCCCACCTGCCCCAGCGGGTAAGCAGACAAGCCTCTCAGGCTGGTGAGCGCTGGTCAGCACTGATCCTCTATGCTGAAACCTCTCCGCTTTGCCCTCTGCACCCCTCTTGCTGCGCTCTTCTCTGTGGCTCTGAAGCTTCTCCCCCACCACCCCCCGTCTCTGCCAGTGAAAGGTCTTCTTAGTGTGTGGAAACTTTTCCTCCTTCACAGCTCCCTCCCAGAGGTGCAGGTTCTGACCCTATTCTTTTGTCTCTGTTTTTTCTTTTTTCTCTTGCCCTACCCATGTACGTGGGGAGTTTCTTGCCTTTTGGGAAGTGTGAGGTCTTCTGCCAGCGTTCAGTAGGTGTTCTGTAGAAGTTGTTCCACATGTAGATGTATTTCTGATGTATTTGTGGGGAGGAAGGTGATCTCCACGTTACTCCTCCGCCATCTTGAAGGTCTCTCCAAGATGACGTTTAATGGTTGCATTTTAATCTATTGCTGTTAACAGTAATGATGGAGATTATGATCTGGTAAGTTGGACAAAAGCCAAGAAAGTGCCAAGACTTTACAGTGAGAAACACAGACTGTCCTTCTGTTGTTTGGGTCATTCACCCTGGACAGATGGGCAAACCACAACTAAAGCAACGTAGTGAGACACCTGCCTGCTATTTATATAGGAAAGGATCAATATTTTGTGGGACCAAAAGCTCTTATAATTTGGGGCACCTAAGAAAAAAGGACACAAAATAACAAATTAAAAAATGGGTAACAAAGTGTTTAGAAAATGGCAAAAGTAATGGGGAAAATTACTAATGTAAAAGGGCTGACAGACACTATAACCATCACAAAATACAGAAAAATAACATAATATTCTTATTAACAGGCTGTCTCTTCCACCACTATAATCGTTCCCCACCCAATATATATGTCCAATTCCTTGTGTCATATATGGAGCACTTTTATATCGCAATAACTCTGGCCCTGCAGATTCTGGAGTTAAATGACATAATCGACTTAACTGATGTGGTTAAAATGTATTATGGCTGCAAATATTACAAGGCATATCAACATATTAATAGTGCTCCTAGAAGATGACCTGGAATGGGCCTGCTATAGACTGAATGTTTATGTCTCCCCAAAATTCATATTTTAAATCCTAACTCCCAATATAATTGTGTTAAGAGGTGGTGCTTTTGGAAGGTAATTAGGTCATTAAGGTGGAGCCTGCATGAATGGGACTAGTCCCTTTATAAAAGAGACCCCAGAGAGTTCCCTTCCCTCTGCCACATGTAAGGACACAGTGAAAAGACAGCTGTGAACCAGGAGGCAGGATCTTAGCAGACATCAAAGCTGCTGGCACCTTAATCTCAGACTTTTTAGCAGCCAGAACTATGAGACATTTCTGTTGTTTATAAGTCACCCAGTCAAGGGTAGTTTGTTATAGCAGCCTGAACAGGCTAAGACAGGGCTCAAGAGAGGGGCCCTGATATTTTAGGTTCATTATCTTTACAGTAAATCCATGCCATGTGCTAAGTGTACTTTGCTAGGAAGTTGACTGTTAAAATTCAGTGACTATTTTGAGATCCTGTACTAGAAAAATTGGAGAGGTTTATGAGGCACATGACAATGTGGAAGGTATCCTAATTATTTATCTACTTTCATCTTAGAATTCTGATCTATGTGAATACATTGCATATTCAAAAATTAAGTAAATCATTTTTAAGTAAAAATTTAAAAAGAAACCTATAAGACATGGTTCTACTCTCACCCTTGATAAGCTTCTTCAAATTATGCTGGGGTGGTAGAAGAGAAGAAAAAAACTGAGAAGTTTGAGAACTCTCAGGAATCTAACAGGGATACAGACTCTAGTTCCTGTGCAAGTATCAGGGCATCTCAACTCCCTCTTAGTTCTGAGCTGAAGGAAAGAGGATGACAGCAAACAGGATAGAAAGGTAGTCAAGAGGGGCCACTGTGGCCTCAGGAGATCAGTCCATTCACAAAAGTCCATTCATAAAATCTGGTTTAGAGTGAGAATAAAGGCCCAGACAAGACACTTGGTGCTAAACAGGGGCTCTGCAACTGGAAGGTCATGCAAGGCCCAGTTGAATGGGCTGGACCAAGGTAACCAGAGGAGGAAGTATGCCTCCAAGAAGACTCTTGCCCCTGGCTTGCCCCACACACACTACACAGATCAAGTGGTCCACCACAAGACAGATCTACACTCAATAGGAGATAGCCTTAGGCCACAGATGTGTGACAGGCTTCCTCATCACTCCTGTATGAGCTCCTGACCTACACAATCTGTAAACAAAATAAAATAATTGTCATTTTAAGCCACTACCTTTGGGGCGGTTTCTTAAATAGCATAGTAACCAGAACACTTTTCTCCATCCATTTATTTCTGAAGCAAGATACCTGGTAGGCACTTTGAACATAAATTATTTTTAACATGTTGTTAGGTGAGTACACTGAGAAGCAGTGTAAGACCAGCAGTTGCCCTAATTCCAGAGGCGGAATGCATTCCAGTGCTGCTGTACAAGCACATTCCAGGAGTGCTGAACTCCCACCCACTACCTCTCCAACCCCACTGTGTTCTTGTTTCTCTCTGTCCTACGTGCACGCCATTCCTTTCACCAGGAATACTTTCCCCTGTATTCCATTCCTTCCATTCTGTTTCTCCCTTCCATCACCACCTTCTTCATCCAACTCCCTACAGTATAAATGATCCTCTTCTGATCACACAGACCCCTGCTTTCGTCATTGTGAGTGACCAGCACACTGCAGAATAACTGCCTTTTTGCATAACTCTCATATGATTATGAAATTGTGAAAGAATCTCAATCCAAAATGGAACCAGATGATATGAAATGGAGAATCTCATACATGTGCCCTCAGAAGAATGGAACTTAAGAACTGAGACTGATTTCTGTATATGTCTGATTTACTGAAAACCAAGACATCTCCTGACCAATGATCATTTGCTAAGAATCTGTCCCACCCTCAAGCCAGTGGACTTACTGCCTGGACTCTGGCTGGACTTCTCCCTCTTCACACTGTTGCCCATAAATGCAGCCTGCCCCAAATCCTCATGGACTCACCTGTAAGTTGCTGCAGCGCACGTTTCCTGAATTGCAGTTCCTCTGCTATTTTCAAATAAACTCAATTTCTGGTAATTTGAGCTTGCTCCAGTTTACCTCTTCATTTCTCACTGACAAAATCCTTAAAAGGTGTGGAAAAATTCTTGTTCATTGTCATACTACTAAAGCTCTAACATGCACATAAAATTTGGTATATAGTAAGTGCTTATCATTTACTCACTAAAAGGATTAATGAACTATAATATGTCCTTTACTGCAGGGATTCAGTTAGGTGACTCCTTACCCCAATAGAGTTTTTCTTAGTATGTGTTGTCCAAATGGAACTGAACCTTCATTCCATTCTCAGAGAAGAGCAGGAACCATTCTGTGAACCAATATGAAGATGTGGGCTGGTAAAAGCCACTGGATGGATTGATCTGGTCATATAAAGCCACTGGTCATATTGACCTGGCTCCTTACATTCTGTGACCTCCCTGTAATGGCCCAATACGAAGGGAAACTCAGCAATCTTGTTGGAAGAAATGAGGGCACCCCTCATTATCCCTAGGAAGGATTGGTTCCAGGACCCCCACTGATACCAAAATTCATGGATGCTCCAGTGCCTTATATAAAATACCATAGAGAGACCCTCAAGATGGCAGAGGAGTGAGACATTGAGATTGCCTTCCTCCCCACAAATACATCACAAATACAACCACATGTGGAACAACTCCTACAGAACACCTACTGAACGTTGGCAAAAGACCTCAGACTTCCCAAAAGGCAAGAAACTCCCCATGTACATGGGTAGGGCAAAAGAAAAAAGAAAAAACAGAGACAAAGAATAGGGATGGGACCTGCACCTCTGGGAGGGAGCTGTGAAGGAGGAAAGGTTTCCACACACTAGGAAGCCCCTTCACTGCAGACTGGTGGAGACAGGGGGTGGTGGGGGGAAGTTTCGGAGCCACGGAGGAGAGCGCAGCAAGAGGGGTGCAGAGGGCAAAGTGGAGAGATTCCAGCACAGGGGATCAGTACCAACCAGCACTCACCAGCCTGAGAGGCTTGTCTGCTCACCCACCGGGGCGGGCAGAGACTGGGAACTGAGGCTTGGGCTTCAGAGATCAGATCCCAGGGAGAGGATTGGGGTTGGCTCCATGAACACACCCTGAAGGGGCTAGTGAAACCACACCTAGCTGGGAGGGAGTCAGAGAAAAACTCTGGACCTGCCTAAGAGACAAGAGACAAGTGTTTCAGGGTGCGCGAGGAGAGGGGATACAGAGCGCTGCCTAAACGAGCTCCAGAGACGGGTGCGAGCCATGGCTATCAGCGCAGATACCAGAGACGGGCATGAGACGCTAAAGGCTGCTGCTGCAGCCACCAAGAAGGCTGTGTGCAAGCACAGGTCACTATCCACACCTCCCCTCCTGGGATCATGTGCAGCCCGCCACTGCCAAGGTCCCGAGATCCAGGGACAACTTCCCGGGAGTACACACGGCATACCTCAGGCTGTTGCAATGTCATGCTGGTCTCTGCTCACAGGCTCACCCTGCATTCTGTACCCCTCCCTCCCCCCGGCCTGAGTGAGCCAGAGGCCCCTAATCAGCTGCTACTTTAACCCCATCCTGTATGAGCGAAAAACAGATGCCCTCAGGCGACCTACACACAGAGGCGGGGCCAAATCCAAAGCTGAACCCCAGGAGCTGTGCGAACAAAGAAGAGAAAGGGAAATCCCTCCCAGCAGCCTCCGCAGCAGCGGATTAAATCTCCATAATCAACTTGATGAACACTGAATCTGTGGAATACCTGAATCAACAACGGATCATCACAGAATTGAGGTGGTGGACTTCGGCAGCAACGATATATATATTATTTTCCTTTTTCTGTTTTTGTGAGTGTGTATGTTTAAGCTTCTTTGTGTGATTTTTGTTGTTTGGTTTTTGGTGTTTTTTTTTGAGGTACACGGGCCTCTCACTCTTGTGGCCTGTCGCATTGCAGAGCACAGGCTCTGGACGTGCAGGCTCAGTGGCCATGACTCACAGTCCTAGCCGCTACGCGGCATGTGGGATCTTCCCAGACCGGGGCACGAACCCATGTCCCCTGCATCGGCAGGTGGACTCTCAACCACTGCACCACCAGGGAAGCCCCTTCTTTGTGTGATTTTGTCTGTATAGCTTGGCTTTTACCATTTGTCCTAGGGTTCTGTCTGTCCGTTTTTTTTGTTTATTCTTTTTTTTAGTATACTTTTTAGCGCTTGTTTTCATTGGTGGATTTGTTCTTTGGTTTGGTTGCTCTCTTCTTTCATTTATTTTTCTTTTTTAATAAATATATTTTATTTTAATAACTTTATTTTCTTTCTTTCTTCCCTCCCTCCCTCCCTCCCTCCCTCCTTCCTTCCTTCCTTTCTTTCTTTCTTTTTTTCTCCCTTTTCTTCTGAGCTGTGTGGCTGACAGGGTCTTCATGCTCCAGCGGGTATCAGGCCTGTGCCTCTGAGGTGGGAGAGCTGAGTTCAGGACACTGGTCCACTAGAGACCACCAGGCCACATGTAATATTAAACAGGGAAAACTCTCCCAGAGACCTCCATCTCAAAGCTAAGACCCAGCTCCACTCAACAACCAGTAAGCTACAGTGCTGGACACCCTATGCCAAACAACAAGCAAGACAGGAAAACAACCCCACCATTAGCAGAGAGCCTGCCTAAAATCATAATAAGGTCCCAGACACCCCAAAACACACCACTGGATGTGGTCCTGTCCACCAGAAAGACAAGATCCAGCTTCATTCACCAGAACACAGACACCAGTTCCCTCCACCAGGAAGCCTACACATCCCACTGAACCAACCTTAGCCACTGGTGGCAGACACCAAAAACAACAGGACCTACGAACATGCAGCCGGTGAAAAGGAGACCCCATACACAGTAAGTTAAGCAAAATGAGATGACAGAGAAAAACACAGCAGATGAAGGTGCAAGGTCAAACCCCACCAGACCAAACAAATGAAGAGGAAATAGGCAGTCCACCTGAAAAAGAATTCACAGTACTGATAGTAAAGATGTTCCAAAATCTTGGAAATTCAATGGAGACAATACAAGAAACGTTTAACAAGCACCTAGAAGAACTACAGAGTAAACAAACAATGATGAACAACACATTAAATGAAATTAAAAATTCTCTAGAAGGAATCAGTAGCAGAATAACTAAGGCAGAAGAATGGATAAGTGACCTGGAATATAAAATAGTGGAAATAACTAACACAGAGCAGAATAAAGAAATAAGAATGGAAAGAACTGAGGACAGTCTCAGAGACCTCTGGGACAACATTAAATGCACCAACATATAGGGGTCCCAGAAGAAGAGAAAAAGAAAGAGAGTGAGAAAATATTTGAAGAGATTACAGTTGAATACTTCCCTAATATGGGAAAGGAAATAGTTAATCAAGTCCAAGAAGTGCAGAGTCCCATACAGTATAAATCCAAGGAAAACACGCCAAGACACATATTAATCAAACTATCAAAAATTAAATACAAAGAAAAAATAATAAAAGCAGCAAGGGAAAAACAACAAATAACATACAAGGGAATCCCCATAAGGTTAACAGCTGATCTTTCAGCAGAAATTCTGCAAGCCAGAAGGGAGTGGCAGGACATATTTAAAGTGATGAAAGGGAAAAACCAGAAAATGGTAATAGGAAAATATCGATAATTACCTTAAACGTAAATGGATTAAATGCTCCAACCAAAAGACACAGACTGGCTGAATGGATACAAAACAAAAACAAGACCCGTATATTTGCTGTCTACAAGAGACCCACTTCAGACCTAGGGGCACATTAAGATTGAAAGTAAGGGGGTTGAAAAGGATATTGCATGCATAATGGAAATCAAAAGAAAGCTGGAGGAGCAATTCTCATATCAGACAAAAGAGACATTAAAATAAAGACTACTACAAGAGAGAAAGATGGACTCTACATAATGATCAAGAGATCAATCCAAGAACAAGATATAACAATTGTAAATATTTATGCACCCAACATAGGAGCACCTCAATACATAACGCAAATGCTAGCAGCCATAAAAGGGGAAATAGACAGTAACACAATCATAGTAGGGGACTTTACACCCCGCTTTCACCAATGCACAGATCATCCAAAATGAAAATAAACAAGGAACACAAGCTTTAAATGATACATTAAACAAGATGGACTTAATTGGTATTGATAGGATATTCCATCCAAAAACAACAGAATACACTTTCTTCTCAAGAGCTCATGGAACATTCTCCAGGATACATCATATCTTGGGTCACAAATCAAGCCTTGGTAAATTTCAGAAAATTGAAATCGTATCAAATAACTTTTCCGACCAAAATGCTATGAGACTAGATATCAATTACAGGGAAAAATCTTTAAAAAATACAAACACATGGAGGCTAAACAATACAGTACTTAATAACCAAGAGATCATTGTAGAAATCAAAGAGGAAATCAACAAATACCTAGAAACAAATGACCATGAAAACAGGACAACCCAAAACCTATGGGATGCAGCAAAAGCAGTTCTAAGAGGGAGGTTTATAGCAATACAATCCTACCTCAAGAAACAAGAAACTCCTCAAATAAACAACCTAAACTTACACCTAAAGCAATTAGAGAAATAAGAACAAAAAACCCGGAAGTTAGCAGAAGGAAAGAAATCATAAAGATCAGATCAGAAATAAATGAAAAAGAAATGAAGGAAACAATAGCAAAGATCAATAAAACTAAAAG
>NC_041229.1:44980491-44981884 GCF_002837175.3 Physeter macrocephalus
ATAGCAGAGGGAGGAACACTCCCAAACTCATTCTACGAGGCCACCATCACCCTGATACCAAAACCAGACAAAGATGTCACAAAGAAAGAAAACTACAGGCCAATATCACTGATGAACATAGATGCAAAAATCCTCAACAAAATACTAGCAAACAGAATCCAACAGCACATTAAAAGGACCATACACCATGATCAACTGGGGTTTATCCCAGGAATGCAAGGATTCTTCAATATAAGCAAATCAAACAATGTGATATACCATATTAAGAAATTGAAGGATAAACACCACATGAGCATCTCAATAGATGCAGAAAAAGTTGTTGACAAAATTCAACACCCATTTATGATAAAAATCCTCCAGAAAGTAGGCAGAGAGGGAACTTTCCTCAACATAACAAAGGCCATATGTTGACAAACACACAGCCAACATTGTTCTCGATGGTGAAAAACTGAAACCATTTCCAGTAAGATCAGGAACAAGACAAGGTTGCCCACTCTCACCACTATTATTCAACATAGCTTTGGAAGTTTTAGCCACAGCAATCAGAGAAGAAAAAGAAATAAAAGGAATCCAAATTGGAAAAGAAGGAGTAAAGCTGTCACTGTTTGCAGATGACATGATGCTATACATAGAGAATCCTAAAGATGCTAGCAGAAAAGTACTAGAGCTAATGAATGACTCTGGTAAAGTAGCAGGATACAAAATTAATGCACAGAAATCTTTTGCATTCCTATACACTAATGATGAAAAGTCAGACAGAGAAATTAAGGAAACACTCCCATTTACCACTGCAATGAAAAGAATAAAATACCTAGAAATAAACCTACCTAAGGAGACAAAAGACCTGTATGAACAAAACTATAGGACACTGATGAAAGAAATTAAATAAGATATAAACAGATGGAGAGATATACCATGTTCTTGGATTGGAAAGATCAACATTGTGAAAATGACTCTACTACCCAAAGCAATCTACAGATTCAATGCAATCCCTCTCAAACTACCAATGGCATTTTTCACAGAACTAGAACAAAAAATTTTACAATTTGTATGGAAACACAAAAGACCCCAAATAGCCAAAGCAATCTTGAGAAAGAAAACAGAGCTGGAGGAATCAGGCACCCGTACTTCAGACTATACTACAAAGCTACGGTAATCAAGACATTATGGTATTGGCACAAAAACAGAAATATAGATCAATGGAACAGGATAGAAAGTCCAGAGATAAACCCATGCACATATGGTCACCTTATTTTTGATAAAGGAGGCAAGAATATACAATGGGGAAAAGACAGCCTCTTCAATAAGTGGTGCTGGGAAAACTCGATGGCTATATGTAAAAGAATGAAATTAGAACACTCCCTAACACCATACACAAAAATAAACTCAAAAT
>NC_041229.1:44982548-45011342 GCF_002837175.3 Physeter macrocephalus
TAGAACAACCATACAACCCATCAATCCCACTACTGGGCATATACCCTGAGAAAACCATAATTCAAAAAGAGTCATGTACCACAATGTTCATTGCAGCTCTATTTACAATAGTCAGGACATGGAAGCAACCTAAGTGTCCATGCACAGATGAATGGATAAAGAAGATGTGGCACATATATACAATGGAATATTTCTCAGCCAAAAAAGGAAATGAAATTGAGTTATCTGTAGTGGGCTGGATGGACCTAGAGTCTGTTATACAGTGTGAAGTAAATCAGAAATAGAAAAATAAATACCATATGCTAACACATATATATGGAATCTTAAAAAAAAAAATTGGTTTTGAAGAACCTAAGGGCAGGATAGGAATAAAGACACAGATGTAGAGCATGGACTTAAGGACAAGAGGAAGGGGGAGGGTAAGCTGGGACGAAGTGAGGGAGTGGCATGGACATATATACACTACCAAATGTAAAACAGATAGCTAGTGGGAAGCAGCCACATAGCACATGGAGAGCAGCACGGTGCTTTGTGACCACCTAGAGGGGTGGGATAGGGACGGTGGGAGGGAGACACAAGAGGGAGGAGATATGGGGATATATGGATATGCACAGCTGATTCACTTTGTTATAAAGCAGAAACTAACACACCATTGTAAAGCAATTATACTCCAATAAAGATGTAAAAAAAAAAATAATAGCGTATTACCATGAAGACAGTCAGCTCTCCATATCTGTGGATGTAAAACCCGCAGAAACAGATGGCCGCCTGTAGAACTTGAGAAACATCTGTGCACTCTCTCCTTTAGGCAGCTCTTAGATTAAGCCTGGGCCAGTATGGGGCATGCCCCTGCCCTGGTGCCATAACTTAGACCTTTAGGTAGCTGAGGTGAAGGGAAAGGTCTGGCCCTACAAAGGCCCTGAAAACCCCAAGCTGACCTTGAATGAGATTGGGCAAGGGCGTTCAGTGGCCTCAGGTAGTGAGAAATCTATAATCAAATCACCTGACCCAATATTGGCTCTGCCACATACCTCCTATGGAATGTGGGGAGTCAAACTCATTGATAAAATGAGGAAAATAGTAATAACAACATCACAAAAGTCTTTTTGACCTTAATGAGCTGATGAATGGGTAAAATGTTAATCATTTTACAAATGTTAATTATTGTTGCAAGCAAAATGGTAGGTAAAACATAGTAAAAACATCAGCAAAAGATGGATTACTATCTCTATCTATATAGCAAATAAATGGCTCTAGCATTTACCAAAGGCCTTGGGCAGGTCACCTAATTTCTACTCAGATATAAAATGGGGATAAAAGTTGCATTTACCTACAACATTAGTACATGTAAAATGTTTAAGCTAGCACCTGACATACGCTAAATTCTCATCATAGATTCACGAAACATGACTATGTACCCTTAAATCCTCTTTGGAAGTTTAGGGAGGGAAATATATATATTTTTTTAATTTATTTTTTGTTTTGTTAGAATTAGAGTAGGCTTCATGATGAAGGAAGTATGTTGACTGTGTTCTGAAACATAGGTATCTTTTGACATAGAGAAAGCTCCCAGAATTAGCTTCTAACCCAGAGATGTAAAGAGGTACATTTTGCCAGCTAGCTGTCTTTCTCAAGAAGTTAGGATGATATTCTAACCTTTCAGTATAGAATATGACAAGAAAGAGGCAATGCGGGGAGGAGGGGAGGTAATCTGAGGATTTCTAGTCTGTCCAGCCCTTAGCATTTCACAAACTGGGACCCTGAGAGGCAATGTAGGAACTGGACCCAAAGCCTTTGTTCCAGGGAAATTTCAAATAGAGGATCAAAATTTAATTTCAAAATTGTTCAGTGAATCACCCACTCTGCTTTGAACAATTGGAAATATGATAATTAACTTTTCCTACCTCAGGGTTAGACAGACAGACGCACACACACATACACACACACAGTTTTACCTGCTCATCAGCGCAGGAATCCTACTCTGACTGGCTTTCTTACTCTACCACCCACCCTCCCTTACGCAATTTCAGCCACTCCCAGGAAAAGACCTAGCTAACAGAAGCGTAGCCCAAACAAATACTTTGCAAAAAAATGAAAGAAAAGGCAAGAGAAATGTTATCGTATATCCCTGTGGACCTAACCAGAATTAAAACTCTAAAGTAAGCTTTATTCTATTTCATAGGTAACAATTCTATTTTTAAAAGGAAATCTGTTAAGGGTAAGGGATTAGGAAAATGGTAATAAACCGAAAGAAAAAAAAAGTCCTCGAGGGAGTGTTTCACAAAAGAGAGAGTTGCCTGCTGAGGAGTAAAGGAAATTGCGGGCTTCTCTGAGCCACTTTGGAGGATGGGGCAAGGGAGATCAGGGTAGATACTCCTGCCTTGCTAACAGTGAACTCCTTTAGCACTTGCTGGCAAGAGGAAGCTGTGGGCGAGGTGTTTGCTAGGCAAGTCTTCTCAGTAAAGTGATTCTTTAAGTCTTCAGGTTCCTGGAGGTCATGTGACAGGTTATTTCCTGGTGTCCAATCTGAAGACTCTGGGGCCAAAAACAGCTGTCATCCCACCTCCACCCCCCCACTGCCACCTTGTTATATTTCCTGTGCTTGGGGCTTTTTTTTTTTTTAATTTTATTTATTTATTTTTTGGCTGCATTGGGTCTTTGTTGCTGCACGCGGGCTTTCTCTAGTTGCGGCGAGCAGGGGCTACTCTTCGTTGTGGTGCGCGGGCTTCTCGTTGCAGTGGCTTCTCTTGTTGCAGAGCATGGGCTCTAGGTGCACCGGCTTCAGTAGTTGTGGCACAGGGGCTTCAGTAGTTGTGGCCCTCGGGCTCTAGAGCTCAGGCTCAGTAGTTGTGGCACATGGGCCTAGCCGCTCCGCGGCATGTGGGATCTTCCCCGACCAGGGCTTGAACCCGTGTCCCCTGCATTGGCAGGCGGATTCTTAACCACTGCGCCACCAGGGAAGTCCCGCTTTGGGGCTTTTTGACTAAGAAAGAATTTTCACTTAAGTTAAAGGAAATAAACACACGAAGACACCACCCTCCCAAATCCCAAATATACTTTAATGTAGGGCTAGAGAGTGGCACATCCTTTTGAAATTCCGAACAGACCTCACTGAAAAAAAAAAAACAAAAACGCATTCCTCTGATTTTTACCTATGGCTTTCTCTGCTGGTTCAGTTTAAATCCTCTGTTACCCTACTGCACAAAACTCACTCTTGTAGGTTTCTCTACTTTCTGCAAAAGTTCCAAATAATTGTTATTTTCAGACCTCCTGGTCTATGAAATCTAAATGTACAAACGGAAAGAATCTTAGGGGTTACCTTAGGTTGTCCAACCCCTTCAGACCTAACCAGAGGTTTGATTTTCCCAAGCAGCAGAGCTCAGAAAGCCCTTCAGAGAAAAGATGCTGTGACCCTCTCTGGGCATGATTTCAGGGGGCAGATGTCAGTGCTTCAGACCTCTGTACCCAGGCTCTTTGCATTCTACCTCAAAGCTTCCCTGTGTTCCTGACTCCTTGTATTAGGGCTTCTCTTGACCCTGCCCACATCCAGCCCACTAGCAGGAAGGCTGAGATCACTTACCACTTGGTTTGGATTTCAATACCAATATTCACTCTGTTTATGGAAGAAGATTTGTCCCTTACTTGGAGGATTTTTAGGCACGTCCCATGAATATGATCAGAAAGAGGGGTTTAAGAGAAAGTCTCAAAATCACACCAGGAAAGCATTTACTCACTTGCTGCAAACATAAAGCAGAACTTGGATGAGGTAAAACATGGGCCAAACAGAGTTTGGGAATTTATTCCTCCCTGTACCCATGTGCCTCCTTAGCATGGACAGTCAAACTGTTTCTAACTGCCGAGCAAACTTGTCCGGACATCCTGTTCTCACACACTCAGGCTCTTTGCTTTCTCTTTTAATTCCTGACTGTCTTTATGCCAGCTGGAGATTCTGCTGTTACAAAAACTAAACATGACTCAAAAAGACACCCACAGAAAAGCAAAACAAAAAACCCCAACTCCTTCTCTCCCTTTCCAAGTCACAGCTCTGCACAGCCTGTTCTTTGATCACCCATGTGACCACAGTTGCTCATCTGGTCTTGTCTGCCATTAAGGCCGAGGTGGTCCTTCCCTGGAGTCTCTCGCAGGCTCATTGCTATTTTCCATCTCTCCACAGCTTCATTCTGGGCCAGAGGGCAGCATTTTCTAACCCCGACTGCCTCCTCTGGGCTTGCAGAAGTGAGGCCTCAGCCAAATTATGAAATCTTCCAAGGTCTTTGGGTCTTGGCCTTCCCACGCTCTTTGAAATATAAAATATTTCTCTCCATTCTCACTACGTTGTTCTGGTCCAGACCTTTATCATCTTTTACTTGGACACTAGCATCCTGAGAAATCTCCATGTTTCCTGTCTGTCTCTAGCCTCTTTATTCTATGCATTTCACACTGCCACCACTGTAATCTATAGAAAATGAAGGTCTGACTATAATGAATCCTCTGCCTAAATGCCTCCGTACTTAAAAGATAAAAGCTAAGATCCAAAAGATAAACGCTAAGATCCATAGCATGGCATTCAATTCCCATCTCCTGGCCCAACCCAAGGCACACTTCAGGTGACAGGGACTGCACACATAATATTGTTTCTTGACCACTCCATGCTCTACACACCCTGGGTCCTTCTCCTGGAATGTCATTCCCGAAGTTCTTTCCTAAAGAACTTTTTATCCCTCTAAGCTAAGCACAGGGATTCTACCCAGGCATCATTTAGTTCAGAAACATCCACTCGCATAACATCCTGTGATAGCACTTGACACTTTATATTTTTCTTAAAATGTGTTGGGCTACTTTACTATCAATATTCATAAAATGTATTTATTGCAGACGATTTGGAAAATACAGGAAAATATGAAAAGAAAGCCAAATGAAAGCATCTAGAGATAGTCTACTAACGGTTTGAGGTATATTTTCCAATCTTTGGCTCTAGGCATAGATTCATATTTTCTTCTCTCTTGTTCCTTCTCACACAGCCCACACATATACACAAAAACGCCCACTCACCGATCTAACGTATTTTGTAATCACTTTTATTTTCCACTTAAAAATACATTATGAGCTTTGTTACAAATACTTAAATGTCCAGAGAGTAAGCTCCATGAGGGATTGGAATGTGTGTGTATAAAACAAATATGGAGAGACATTTAGATGAGTGAATAGCATAGGCTCTCAAGGATTATTTGTTGAACTAATTTAATAAAGAAAATGATGAAAAGAGAGAGCAAAAAGAATATGAGAAGAACTAGAGCACATGGAAGGTAGAGAGACAAAGAGAAGAAAGTCAGAAATCATTTGAGCAGGGTGTTTACGACTTTTAAAATTTTTATATCCTTTATAGTTGATTACCACAATAGACTTCTGAAATAGCTATAATAGTTATTTACAAATCAGGAAAAGGAAACTCAGAAAGGTTAAGTGACTTGCCCTAGCTTGTGCTCTTAATAAGTGGCAGAGCTGGTTGTGGGAATCCATAAACTGTATTTATCTTACTCCACATGACTTCTGAAAAAGAAAGAACAGCAACAAGATCCCTGCTGAGGTCTGGGAGCTCGGAGCCGTGTTCCTGCCACCTGTTGTGGCGCCTGGCACGTAGCTGGTGCTAAGTAAGTGACTTTTGAACTGACTGAGGAGAAGGGGTGAGAAAGAACAAACAAGCAGATGATGGTCAGTATCTGGGGTTAGGCATTCTCAATCCACTTTTCTTCCTCCTCACCATGCTTGCCTGATCTGACAAAGCAGGAGATGCTAAAGGCCTGCTTCCAGTCTACACCACTTTCATAATTCTCCATAAACGCAAACTGATTATGTTAAATTTACTGGTTCCCTTTGCTCTTGGAAAATGTTCAAAATATTCTCCCAGCTTAAAAGGCTCCTCCTGATCGGACCCACAGCGTCCCTGTCTTTATGTCTCACTTCTGTCCTCTTCTTCATTCCAAACACCTCTAAATCCCTGAAAGTACTGGCACATTCTTCCCCTGCTCTTCTTTAGTAACTATTACTTTGATCCTCTCTTTACTGACTGTATTGGTTTTCTATTGATGTGTAGCAAATTACCACACAGGGAGCGGCTTTATACAAATCTCACTGCTTCTCTGGGTCAGATGCGTGGCATGGTGCAGCTGAGTTCTTTTCTTAAGGTCTCACTGGTCTAAAATCAAGGTATTGGCCAGGGCTGGGGTTCTCCTCTGCAACTGAGGTTGCTCTTCCAAACTTACTGGTTATTGGCAGAGTTCATTTCCTGGTAGTTATAGAACCACGGTTGCCATTTCCTTGTTACATTGTTCCCTTCCTCTTCAAACCAACAACAGTGCATCAGATCTTTCTGGTGCTTTGAACCTCTCTGGTTTCTGCATCTGCCTCTCTCTTCTGTTTTAAGGGTTCATGTGATTACATTACACACACTTGGATAATCAAGGCTAACCTCAGTATCTTAAGGTCATCTAATTCATTTTTGTTTATTTATTTTGGCTGCGCCATGCAGCTTGTGGGATCTTAGTTCCCCAACCAGGGACTGAACCTGAGCCCCCGACAGTGAATGTGTTGAGTCCTAACAACTGGACCTCCAGGGAATTCCTGGTCGTCTTGTTTATAAACCCAATTAGATCTGCAAAGTCCCTTTACCATGTAACATAACATATTCACAGGCATAACACCAGAGGGTGAAGGTCATGGTGGTCAAATTTCTGCCTGCCCCACTGATCACTCCAAATTTGGCTTAGTGTCCTTATAGGACCCATGCCCATTCATTTCTGTACTGTAAGCTTCATGAGGGCAGCGACTGAATCTATTTCACAAGTCAGTGATGTGTTGGAGCCAGCTTGTACCAACTAACAAGTGCCTATCAGTAAATATTCAGACATTTTGCAATCCGGCTGTTAAAGGTAGATATTATCAAGAAACAAAAGTTTGTAATCAAATAAATTTTATTTTCAAAAGGGAATAAATAATCAGACTCATCACTTCCTATCTATTGTACTCCTGTTTACTCTTATCTCTTCTCTTGAGGTTACCTTCATTGATTGTGTCTCTGCGGTGGAAACACTATTTATTGATGTGCACATCTCTTCCTAACTCCCTGTTCAGTGATGTCACATTGGTACCTTGAAATTGGCCATAGTGGTTGTATTTATACCATGGAAGTCAGAAAACACTAGCTGATGGCTTGATTTATTGTTTATTTCTCTCTTTTTTTTTTTTTGGCCGCATGGAGCAGCTTGCGGCATCTTAGTTCCCCGACCAGGGATTGAACCTGGGCCCCTGGCAGGTTGTATTTATACCATGGAAGTCAGAAAACACTAGCTGATGGCTTGATTTATTGTTTATTTCTCTCTTTTTTTTTTTTTTGGCCGCATCGAGCAGCTTGCGGCATCTTAGTTCCCCGACCAGGGACTGAACCTGGGCCCTTGGCAGTGAGACTGCAGAGTCCTAACCACTGGATCACCAGGGAATTCCCAAGTGTTTATTTCTTTTGTCATAGGTGAAGAAACTGGGTAGGAAGGGTAATAAGTTTGTCCAGGCTCAATCATCTAATATAAGGTAGAAGCCAATGTGGTCTGAACCCACAGCCTGGACTCTGAACAACTACACTGAAATTGAAGCGAGAACAAGGCTGTGAGTAGGTAGAGTTTAAAGCCTTGCCCCTGGCAGTGTGTTCAAAGGGCCGGAAGAGGCAGCACCTGGGAACTTGTTAGAACGTTCACGTTCGAGTCCCACCCCAGATTTACAAAGACAAAATGTGACTTTTTAAAATGCTTTTTACAATATACCCTAGAAATTCCAATGCACCTTAAATTAGAAAACCACTGTTTGGGGAGGCAGATGTACCAACAGGTGACTACGCTACCAACTGTCATTAGAGCTAAAGAGGTAGAGAAATACTGTCGGGGTTTTTGCAAAATTGAGGTGGGTGCTTCCTCTATCCTGTGGCACATTACAATCACCTAGAGAGCTTTATATAATACCAGGGCCTTGGCCATTTAAAAATAATTCCAATATACAGCCAGGATGGAGAACTTGTCAGAAGTGCCATGTTACTTACACCAGCCTTAGATGGATACAGTCATCCCCAGTTATCAAAACAAACAACCAAACCAATGTCTGTGGTTCTGACCTTGGATCTTAGAGGCTCCAACCATCTCCTGCCCAGGGTTGTAATTTCCCCTCTCCCCCAGAGTGGTTTCCTGGCCTTGCTCTCCACGCAAACAGCCTTGCCTTCCCACCCCAAACAGACCCTCTGGCTCCTAGGATTTCACATCATATGCCCCTCACCTAACACATCCTCTTTTCTCCTTGCCGCTAAGCCATGTCCTTTCCTTTTTTTTTTTTTTTTAGCTCACATGACATCACCTCTGTCACCAGGATCAAATTCTACCACAGATCCTTGAAAACAAACTGTACAAAATAAACAGAAGGATTTAAGGGAGGCTGCATAGTTGTTTGTTCAAATCAAGCATTCGCCTTTTTAAAAAAAACTAGATTCCTTTTGTCTGGGTCCTCTGTTGTGTGGTAACAATCCAAGGCCCACAAAAGAGTGCCGAGCTCCCTCCCACACGTACTGCTTTTTCTCCAGTACTAGGCTGTGTTCGGGTCAACCGCAAAGCAACAATACTCGACTCCTGCTGGCCAGCTTTCAAAACAGGTCTCCGAAGAAGCCAGGAACAAATTGATGCTTTAGTTTTCTCCCAACAATCCCTCCCCAGGGTTCAGATTTACACAGCGACTCCTGTTATCAACTTTGATCTCTTTAAAGAGGTCCCTTGTCTCTGTTTGAGTGTTACAGAGCCTCTGTGAGAATAGCAGTAAGAAAGCTTATGATCTTCCTCTCACATGATCAACAGACTGATTGCATCTTCTGGTTTAGTAACTTCCTCTTTATTCTCGCCAGCTGCTAAACAAGTTGCCAGTAACCCTGACTGGGGATGTAATTGGTTCTTTGGATTCTGTTCCATTCCTAACCATATTTCAAGCTTGTAATTAGGTAGTGGGTTATGTAGACTGAAAAAAATGGTTCAGCTGAGTGCAAGAGAAAGTCTTTCCAGGTTATTCTTTCATCCTAAAAATTCATTAAGGAAGGCATGCAAACCAACTTCACTTATTTCCTCTTTTGTTTCTCAGAGAAAAGATTTTTTTTTGTTTTTTTTTGGGGGGGTTTGGGGGGGATGGGTATTACAGGTGATGGGTGGTGGCTTACAGAAATTCTAGGAAAAAGACATGGAAATGAATTATATTTAAAACAAGCAAACTGAAACAGTCTCTAAGAAAGAAGTCCAGCAAAACTCCTTTTGACAATTGAAAAGTTTCAGCTTGATAGGAGCCCTCACTTGAACTTTGTTATTTAAAATTTCCTATATTTAGATTATAAATTCTAGGAACATAGATATTTATTTATTTATGCATACATACATTTAACCATGAATTCATTCATTTATACAATAGATATTTACTGAATGTTTGATATAAACAATAGGTTCAGAGTAAACAGAAATAAATAAGACATATTCTCTGCCCTCAAGTAGCTCTTAACCTAAAGGGATAGAAAAGTGTAAAGATATAAATTCTCTAATATCTTACGTGTGCTAAAATGGACATTTCTAGACAGTACAATGGGATCCCAACAATCAACAAACACTGTGATCAACTGTATAATGGTGGCAGTAGCTCGGTGGGAAATTTTCTTAATAAAGCAAAAGAAATAAAGAAGAGGAGGAAATTTCTAGAAAAAAAAAAACCTTTAAGATCACCTTTCTATAATAAAAACTGAGGTGCTCAGATATTACGTCTAGCTTGTCTCATTTTTTCTGCAGATGACATCACAGTCCTGACCAGGATCAAATTGTACCACAAATCCTCAGAAACAAATTTGTACAAAATAAACAGAAGAATTAAAGGGACGGTATATAGTTCTGTTTGTTCAAATCAAGTATTCTCCTTTTCTTTAAAAAAAAAAAAGCCTGTCTAGTGCTGTCTTTTACATGATACCCATATGTCAACTGGGGTAACCCTACTCCCTGAACTAAGACTACTCAGAACTCCCATGCCACAATCAAAGCCGTTTCTAAGAGTTCTATGAATCCCTGGAGGACTTAGGTTTCCCTTGTCACTTCTAGCTCTGAGTTCCTGCTCCCACAAATCAGCCCTATTTAAGCATTATTTCACCTTCCTTGCGTAATGCCCCCGATTTACACCACTTTGGCTCAGGTATAGCATTTCAAATCTCTTCCTTGATCTTAAAAAGCACCACCAACAAAATCATGTTGGTAGGGTTCTCATACTTGTAACAACAGTGTAAGGAGCAAAGAACCAAATCCCCGTGAGAACCCATGACCCATTTGAACCAGTCCACCTTTGTCTTTTGGCCACCAGGACACAGTGGTGTCACCTGCTTATTCTTCATCTTGGTGGTGTCCATCTGCCTTTCCCACTCTCTTCTCCTTCCAGGTGGGCCTCCTGGCTTGCTCCTAGGAGCTACAAATTCTTTTTACACTGTTCAGTATAATATGGTACTCTCCAGTCCCACTCCCAAAATTCAGCTCGAGGTTACTTTTGCTTATTCAAAATCCTACAGGGTCTGAGTAACCCTGGGATGGTGCTTTTGTTCTCAGGAGAAATTACACCTCTAATACAATCTGCTTTTCTTAGAAGGTACTTACAGTTTTATATAGCAATCTCCTCCTACATTACACCCAGCACTCTTCACATTTGAGGATGACATTACTATTCATCAAACCCTGCTTTCTTTTCTTCTTACTTTTGTTCTGGTTTTCTTTGGAACTGGCTTGCAAGAAATCCAGTTCTGTTACCATATAGCCATGCCTCACCTATGAACTCCAAACATAGTGAGATCATGATTTTGTTGAATTTGGATGCCTTATCTCTCTAAACACCCAAAACACCCAGGAACAAGTATTATCCACCAGTCATGATACTTAAAATGTGCCTCTATCTCTGGATTAATTTACTTGTTCTATAAACTTGAATCATGCACCATACTTCAAATTAATCTTTGTTTTGTTCTAGACGAGTTCACAGTCTGACCAAATATAAATCCCAAAATGCTTTAATGAAAGGCACCATCTTTGGAATTAGTGCAAAGCCTCTCAAGTGGGTGGCTTTAAAGGGACAATCTTCTTTTGTAGCCTATTTTCCAGTTCATTAGTTAGAACATTAATTCCATGTTTTGCAGCTGTGCCTCGTACTACACGCTCTATCCCCTGGGATAGAATGGTGGAATACCCTTTGAAAAGAAAAAAGAGTTGTAGAAATGGAAGGTTTAAGATTCTTCCCCCACCCCCAGTTGTGACTTAGAAAATCCTCTGCAATGTTTTTATAGAGCCTGAAGCATTATAAATATTACTCGATATTATAATCATGCAATTACTTGTCTGTCTCCTCTCCTAGACATGAACCTCTGCAGGGCAGGGTTAGGATTTACCAAAACTCAGTTCCTAGCATAGGAGACTGAAACGGGCATTGTACTCACAGGAGCTTTATGGAAGAAAAGGGAGGGGAGGGAAGAGAGAGAGAGAGAGAATAGAAGCTATTATGACTATCCTTTGTGGGAGGGAGATTATTCTACACAATTGCTTCGATTTGGCATCTGGGAAAATCTCCCTTCAGAGGTGTGGTCAATCTTATAGTTTGTGGATGGCTTAGTACCAGGATCTCAGTTGTCAGCTACCCCAAGCTGGGTATAGTCTAGGCACTGGGATTAAATATCTTTTGTAAGGTGGGCAAATAATATTAAAGTCTTGTAGATATTTAAAAAAATTTTTTTGGCCACGTGACATGTGGGAATCTTAGTTTCCCGACCAGGGTTCCAACACGCACCCCATGACGTGGAAGCTTGGAGTCTTAACCAGTGGACCGCCAGGGAAGTCCCAAAGTCTTGTAGATATTTTATGCCAAACTCTACTACATCGTACTCCATGGACATCACTGCTGCTGGTGACCAAAATGGGATTCTAACCCTGTTTTATTTTGTTAAAATGCTTTCAATTTGTTATATCTTAGTGTTAGCGGTTGAACTTTGTCCCCACCCCCCAACTGATATGAAGCTGTTACCCCCAGTACCTCAAAATGTGACTGTACGTGGAGATAGGACCTTTAAAGAACTGAATAAGTTAAAAAGAGGCTTTCAGGGTGGGTCATAATCCATCTGACTGTTGTCCTTATAAGAAAAGAAACCAGGACACACAAAGAGACACCAGGGGCACACGTGCACAGAGGAAAGACCATGTGAGGACACACACACAAACAACCATCTGCACGCCAAGGAGAGGGGCTTCAGAAGAAACCAATCCTGCCGACAGCTTGAGGACTTCCAACCTCCACAACTATCAGAGAATGAATTTCTGCTTAAGTCACCCAGCCTGCGTGGTATTTTGTTATAGCAGCCCCAGAAAAGTAACACACTTAGAAATAGTACTGATCTCTAGCAAAAATTATTAAGGTTAATCCCGATTCTTCCATTAACCAGAAAATACTCACTTTTTACAATTTAACTTTAAAAATTGAATGAATGGGGTGAGTTACAGAGTACAAGGATCAAGAAAAATATTCCCAAGTTAAAATTAAAAAGAAACCTACCTGGATGCTCCCAGATACATCTCTTATCTTTGGAAAACCTGAGTTTTCTCATTTCTGAAATAAGACTGTTGGAAAGATAACATTTTATCCCTTAACTTTAAGAGTCTGTAATTTACTGCTAAGTATATCATTGGTAATGCTGGTTCTCATGGTGGTGGTAAAAAGTAAAGAGATTCAAGCCAGGGTTTCACCAGCCACGAGTATAAGAAGATTTTATAATCAACATATGGCATGTGTTTGCATTGACTTGAAGACTATCATTAGAAACTAACTTTTTCAGAAGACTAGGAATCTATAATGTGATTATATTCTATTACAATCGGCTAGATTATGCTTCAGTAACAACCAAACTCTGAATCTCCATGGCTTAACAGCTGACTTATTTCTCTTTTCACTGTACATTTCCAGTGCCTGTCAGCACTGCTCCTACTAGTTACTCAGGGGCGCACACCGATGAGGGTTTAATCTTCAGCAATTACTTTGGCAGGGAATAAGATGGGGCAAATTGAGCATGGCTCTTAAAACTTCTGCTCAGAAGTGGCCATATGCCACTTTCATTCAGATTTCATTGGGAAAAGTAAATCACATGACTATGCCCAATATTAAAGTAGGTTAGGAGTATAATTTTTCTATATGACAGAAAGGACAAGAAATGAAATATCTGTGAATAGCTTGGAGACGATGACAACCAAAATGCTAAAGGATACTCCCCAAATCTGATTGTATTCATGGGTAAACATAATTTGGAAATTTTAAGCTATCAGCTCTAGGAAATGCTGCTTTAAGCTTGAGAGTTAATTTTACTACAAGAAGAAGAAAAAGAAGGAGGGGGAAGAGGGGGAAGAGGAAGAAGAGAAGGAGGAAGAAGAAGAGAAGACGTATTCCACATACTAGGAGGCAAGCTTCTGAAAGTCATTACTTCAAGAGGTGGTATAGACTGAAAAATGGCTTCAGAAAAAGTCTAAATTAGTACATGGAGTTGAATCCATGCCAACCAGTAATGAGACAAAATTTATGATATCCCAATGTCCCCAGTCATTGAATCACTCAGTTTTGTTTTGTTTTAAGCTGGGACTTAACACATTAATATCCAATGTACTAATAATAATTCAGTAGTAACAGCACTTCTGGGTGCTCATAGAAACAAATATAATGTCTTGAAATTTGAATTTTCTATCAGCTCATGTTTTATTTATTCAGTCAGTGAAGGGGGACAAGCAATTTCATAGCATAAAATACAGCGGTGCCAAAAAAATCTAGGAAAGCAGCTCTCAAAATTGTTTATTATGTAAATTGTTCTGAATATGTAGTGGATGTAGTCTCTCTGCTAGGCACTTCACACATAGTATAATGCTCACTCTTCTCCTCAACCTGGAGCTGCAAAGTGCATGACCCTGAGCTGTTCCTAGAGGCCTGTAGGGCCAAGACTGATGGACACTTGACATGAAACCATCCTCCCTTTTGGGGAAAAACTTGGGTTTGATCAACTGTCATTAGGGGGAGTAATCTAGGGTACAGTATCAAAAAAGCCATCGCCCCAAAATTACTTAGATAATTAACAAGGAAAGAAAATCATGTCCATGAATTATCAACTGGGCAGACTTTAGTCCCCAGTCCCTAACTTAAGATAAGAAGAATATAATTTCAATACACCTTTGAAAAAAAATAAAGAATTCTCATCAGAGGAGGGCCAAGAAACAAACATAAGAGATATCTGAAAAGATTCCTTTGATGATATACATCTCTTGAAATTCCAAATTTTACACTGTTTTGTAAAAAGAACAAATTAGTTAGCTAATTAGTCTGGCAAAAGAAAGAGTCTGTTCTGATCATTGACCAAGACTCTCTGAAAAATGTTATTGGTTCTATTTTACAGATGAAGAAACTGAGGCTCAAAAAGGTCAAATCATCAGTTCAAAATCCAAAGTTGACCTTTATTTACCTCTTTCACTTTCTGAGTTCTTTTTACTTCTTCCTATCTACCTCAAATGCTTTTCTTTTTCTGCTCGCTGCTAGAATTTCAAAATCTGGGATCAGAGAAGACCCCAGTGGGCTGCATTCTCAAGAAACAGTGACACATATCACTCCAGCTTTTCCCCAGGCCCTTTATTTGCTTCCTAAGAGATTCAGACAGAATTTTAATTTTAATCCTTATACCAGGATTTGCATTTCAAAACCAAGTTTAAGATATTGATTGATTTTTGATGAAAGAAGGAATCCTTCATGGTGAGATTATGAACTTCAGGGAGAGAGAAATGTCAATGAGGGCTTTCCTGGTATCCTTGAAATCACACCACCACAGCATCAGCCTACATAGAGGGATGGCCTTGCTCTGATTCTTCCAATCCAGGCACCAGAAATCTGCTAGGCAAAGATGGTCATTCTTGAGTAGGGCCCATGAATCAAGAAATTTAATCCCTCCCACAGAAAAAAGCTTTCAAAAAATATAGGGCATGAGGGAGATGATTTCAGACACATAATCCAACCACAGTGTTTAAAAAATGGGAAAATCCACAAGCATCTGTGTTCTCATCTGCTCAGAGGTGAGTCATCCACTCTTTCAGCCTTTTCTGTCACTCCCTCAGCCTGTGATTCTCCTCTTACTGAAACATCTGGTTACTCCTACAGATGTTTCCAGACTGACTAGTGCACCCTTTCTTCACAGCTGGCTGGATCCCCATCTTGTAAAAGAGTCTGATCTCTTTCAGTTGGTGCTCAGGAGCATTTCAACAAAGGACTATAGCATAAGGATAATTTGCACTAATCAGAGGTCTGCAAAGGAAACAGCTATGTACCAAAATTTGTGCTATAATCCAGTCAAAGGAAGACAGGGACATGAATAGAGGTGCTACTTGCCGGAAAGCTCTGATCCTGCCCTGCTTTTCCCAGAGCTATTGGGCAAAACAACAAGCACTTGAGTGTAATTTCTTCATTGGTACTTGTCTCCTTGTTTTCCCCAGTGATGCAACTTGCTTACTTACCTAAGTCTCAACAACCCACTTAAGCAAGCAGAAATGGGAATTTCCATGGAACATATTTCTAGAGAACTTCTGATGTTGGTCATTGAACTGGAAGCAGCTGTGTTATCTAATGTACACAAAATGCAAACTCACCCCTTTTGCTGCCATCACTCTTCCACTCCAATATTTTAATGTTCAACCAGAGAGACTAAATTTAGAATATGCCTCTTTTCTGGGAGCTCTAAGTACATCTAAGGAGCTAAATCTGAGAAATAAAATCAGAAACTGAGAAGTGACCTGGAAACGGGATTTTTCTGGGGCTCCTCATTAGATGTCTCGGCTCAGGGTACTTTCAGTTGACTCACAGCTCAGCAAACTCCTATGGAAACCTACTATGAGCTGCTGAAATAGTAACATGGATACAAGGAGAAAGAGACCATTCCCAGGCTAATGTTTTTCACAGTCTGATGGAGAAGATAAGTAACATAATTCGTATCTATACACTAGATGATTCTAGAAGGCAGACACTGCCAACTGGTGTTAAAAATCATCTTCAGAGAAGAGCTCTAAGCTCCATGATGCTGATGACGTTGTGTTTCTTGATGTCAGCATGCTCAGTTTGTGCAGCTACATGCATTTTTCTGTATGAATTTTTTATGTATATCTGTATTCTATATGTACTATTTTAATTCAAAAGTCTTTAAAAACCCCTTTGACTAATTACATAAATTTGGCTCTAAATCTCCAGCATTGTTTCTAATAATCATCCTAATAATATTTAACATTTGACCAACTTAAATACCTTTGTCCAACAAGGAGGGATAAACACAAGTAAGCAACAACAACAATGACAACAAAAATGGCTTGTTTGATTAAATACGACAGTGTGCCAGGCACTGGACCAGGCACAGGAGATCAAAAGTCACAGTGCAGGGGAGAAGTCTCTTGGCGATCAGAGGTCTCAAACGGAGACTTAGACTGCCTGTGCTGTTTTTAAGCAAACAGTTCAAAGGGGGGAGGTGGGAAGAGAAAGAGGTATTTGAAGATTTGGGGGTAAAGCATGCTCTTTCTGGTTAATTGCTAATCACATGACTAGCTAGTGGCATGTGCCCACCTGCTTCAAACACTTATGCCCACTTGCAGGGCCCTAACTAGTTCTAGGCTCTTCTATTCTCAGGGTTGCCATCTGCAATTCTAATTCTCATGTCAGCATCAAGCTCTATGAGGAATCACTGAGCAACCTTTAAGATCCTGAAGCAGCAATTGTGCAGTTAACACAAATCTGTAGGCCGGGCTTGACAGTGACCACACCAATAAAACACCCTTTATAGGTGGTGTGGAAAGTCCAGTGACTCTCTCATTAACCTTCTAAGTAGCCACGGTCATACAGTCAGCACTAACCATCCTCATAAAATGAAGGAGTAAAAGTAAAAATCATAACTGATCTTTACTGTCTTTTGTTTTTAAGTGGTGGACTTATTTGTATCTCAGGAAATTGTAAAATGTTTTCTCTTGCCCTTGTCTTTTTCATTTTGTCTCCATCCTGGCTTCCCTCTCCAAGCCATCGCTTCTCCTCCAATTGCCTTGTTGCTGTTTACAAAGCTGTGGCCACCCAGCCTGTGAGGTGGAAGATGGCAGTAATTTTATCTTCCCCATCTTGTATGCCCACTGCCTAAAACACTATTCAAATATCAAGCACTCAATAAATGTGGATTAAATGAGGAAGAAAATACAAAGAACAATCAAATTATGTGAGACTAAATATGCATGGGGACTTAAAACATAAGACTCCATTTAATCTGCTAGAAAATTCTAGCCCTCAATAAAATGTTAGAATTGGAAAGGATCTTATATATCATTTGGTCCAATACCCTTATTTTAAAAATTAGGGCTTTCCTGGTGGCGCAGTGGTTGAGAGTCCACCTGCCGATGCAGGCGACACGCGTTTGTGTCCCCGTCCGGGAAGATCCCACATGCGGCGGAGCTGCTGGGCCCGTGAGCCATGGCCGCTGAGCCTGCGCGTCCGGAGCCTGTGCTCCGCAACGGGAGAGGCCACAACAGTGAGAGGCCCGCGTACCGCAAAAAAAAAAAAAAAAAAATGAGGGTCATGGGCACAGAACTCACAGAGCCAGCCAGGGCAAAGCAGGCACAGACCTCCCTCCAGGAGCTATGTAAATTGCTTCACCTCAAAAGTAGTCTTTTCTGATTAACTTCCTATTCTCATCACTTGTATCTCTGGTATTGTCTCAGTCAGCCATCCAAAATGTTCTCATGATTTCTCTTCTGATTTGTTTTATTGTCAGTTAATAATGTGGTTTTGCTTTTTAATGAGTCACACTCTTCTCGCTAACTGTAGTGACCTTTTCTCGACCTTCCACTACTTCTCTTTTGTTTTAAATATTCTCTAAGTTGCTTAAATTTTCACCATCCTTTTCAAGTTTAAGGGGAAAAGAAAATCATGCATGGTGGAAGGGGGTTTGGAAACTCTATTGTCAAAAATGATGTGAATTGATTGGGGGTGGGGTTGGCAGTGGGGGGAGGTACAGTGTCCCAGACTGGTGAGGAAATACCAGAGCCTAGAAAACGCCAAGCCAGACGGGATAGGGCACACCTTCGAGATCTGGCGAAGAGGTCCCAAAGGACACTTTTTGCAAAAGAATAAAAATAAGTGGATGGGAAAGCTCACCTGGGATATCTTTCCAAAAAAGTAAGCAATGTAAAAATAAAACAAAGTCCACAATTGGTAGATTCATTCAAATATTCATTTATTCAACTGACATTTAGATGGCACGTTCTTTTGTATCTAACCTCATACTAGATGACTGGGCTATAGTGGAAAGAAACAAACCCTTCCTCAAGGAGTCCAGGTTCAAGAGACAAAGGAATGTTAAAGGAAAGTTCTCAGATGCATTGATTTTGAGCAAAGGTCTAGGTTTATTTGAAACTTGCCACATGGGTACTAACTTCAAAGAAAGTCTGTTCAAATCTTGCTTCCACAAAGAGAATCTTTATATTGATAGAAATAAAACAAAACAAAAACACTATCTTGATGAGATTGTTAGTCTAGGTGCTAGAAAGGAATTCTAAAAAACGTCTATTGATCTAGTCCCAAGATTGTTTAAAGGGTTTAAATTTGTAAAACTATCATACATATGTCCATTTTTGTAGCCTAACCTCTAATTTCACTGACCTGGGAATTAATCAGATATACTACCAATTAGTAATAAAAGATTGCTCAAGTATGTTATCAAAAAGTAATTATGTTTTTCCTCAGGTTTGAGACACTTTATTTCTTTTTCAATTCCTAAAATTTATCCTCAGAAAAAGGTGAGACAACATAAAATGAACATTATAATGTATACTCTTATCATGAATAAGGATAGTGACAGAAGTTTTTTGTGACTAATAAGAATTATTAGCAAAAACAAAAAATAGTAGTATCAAATATTCAATGTGTATTGCAACAAGTTATGAAGACACATGATCAGTCCCTACTAGGAGAACTTCAGTGGTTTTCTATCATCTACCATACCCTAGATGGAATGTTCTATCAATTAACAAATTCTCTTCAATCTGACTCTCATTCACCAAATAGTCTTACCAGTATTTGACTGTCAGTAAAAAGGACTTTGTGGGCAGGGAGACCTGGTTTGAATATCTGCCCCACCAATTAACCAGGTTTGAAGGTTAGAAAAGTTATTTAAACCTTTGAACATCAGTTTCCTCATTGCTAAAATGGAAATAGTTTCTCACTTAATAGAGTTGTTAAGGTTACATAAAATAATGCATGTGAAAGTATTCAGCACAAAGTAAACATCCAATAAATTATAATCATTTTAGTTAAATCGTCATCATCGTCATCACGTTTTTTTCCAGGCAGTGTGGGTACACCCTGCCCATTGCATGGGGTAGAAATCAAAGCATTAGTTTGAATCTAAGCTCCAAAACTTATTAGCTATGAGATCAAGGTAGATAGATCATTTAATGTTTCTCATTTAAATTCCTCATTTATAAAATTGGGATAAAGTAAGAACCACATCACAGAGTTGTAGTGACAAGTAATTGAAATAATACAAGGAAGTGCCCATTAATGAGTGGTTCTTCACTAAATGATATTCCCTCTACTCAGCATGTCCAGATCTGGCATTCTGGCTAATGGAGAGGCATTCCTATGCTATAAATGAATAAAGTGCCATTTAATTTGTTAGTTCAGTAGTTAAGTATTTTTAGTGTGAGGTTTCTCCTCTAGAGCCTCTAGGGCCTGCTCATCCCTGGAGAAGGTGATCAAATCACATTAAAGAACCTGCAGAATTGTGGACAAAATCAGTTATATTACTCCACATAAGTCCTGCCCCATGAAATCATCTGTCCTCTGGTTTAAAATGAGTATAAGCATATTAAAAAGAAATGAAGAACAGAGTACTGAGTTCCATATTGTACATCTTAGAGGGAAAAAGTGGTTGGAAAATTCCTCTGGGTAGAGCCCAGGAGACTGAGTCCAATTTGGGGTTCAGCTGGTTGCTAGGCACGAGAGTAGTTTCTCAGGAAGTCGCACCCTCTGTTGTTACACCCCAGGCTCATCCCTGGGCCCCAGGCATTGATCTCTGCTGCATGCTCCAGCCATTCTGAGCTACCTGCTATTCTCTGATGATTTTGTGATTCCTCATTTCAATGCCTTTGTATCATCTAGTCCCTCTAGTAGAAGTGGCTCGGTGCCCCTTTCCCTTACCTTTCTTCTTCATCTGCATATCTTTATGACTCAGCTCAAGTGTCACTTCCTCTGGAAAGACTTGCTTCTATCACACCATCAATACCCTTTGTCTGTGTTTCTTTGGACTCTGTCTTGACGTTCACTACAGTCATCCAGGGAATATCTTTTTAGTCCCTGTCTTCTTTAAAGCACTGAATGTAGGCACCATGTCTATTCCCCACCCCACCCCCACCCCCTTTTTTACCTCAAGCCTAGCCCACAGTAAGTTCTCACTAATACTTAACTGGAGACTGACTGGTCAAAATGGAAATAAAAATATGGTCAAAGTTCCAAGCAGAGGTAAAAATAAGCAGCTTTATCTTTAATTGGAGGGTGGAGGGCAAGTTTTGGGATCTTCCAGTATGTTATTCTTAGCAAGTTTTCTGTTATCTGTTTCATTTTGGTTTTACTATGGGGCATATTTTTTTAATCTCTAAAAGGGGAATAATAATTACCATTCACGATGACTGTAAGATTTGAAAAAGATAACATATGTGAATGTGCATAGTGTGGTACCTGAACCAAGGTAAGGGGTCAAGAGATGTTGTTATTCTAACCAAATTATCAGCAGTCTTTTTTTAAAAAAAACAACTTACACACAACAACTAGTGACTGACATAGACCTTACTGAAGGTTTCAAGGGAAAAATAGAGAAAATGTTTATGTGTCACTCCCCACCACAAACCACAGAAAATCCACAGTGGAAGACCTCTTTTTGGCCATAATACTATTGGAGATTTCCTCTTGGACCTTTGAGTAACTAACCAGGAGTAGAATGTCTGGATTATATGATAGATGAACTTTTAAGAACATTGCCAGACAGTTTTACAAAGTGATCGTGCCATTCTACATTCCCACGAAGAGTATATGAAGAGTTCCAGTTTTTCCACATCTTTGCCAACTTTTGGTTTAGTTGGTCTTTTAAAATTTTAGCCATTTTATATGTAATATCCATAATGGTCTTATATCTCTAATACATAAAGAACTGCTTAAGTTAACATGAAAAAAACAAAAATGGTTATGAGTCTTGAATAAGCACTTAACTAAAGCTGAGACAGCTAATTCATCTGCTGAGAGTAGGAGCAGGAAAATCCTAAGGAGAAAGATGAAACTTTAAATTACGCCATGAAAGGAATGAGAACAGTTCATGACCAGTAGAACACAGAAGGATTCCATGGCAACACTGGGAGCCCTGTTGAGGCATTATTCAACAAGGCTGCACAATTTCTCCAACACTGTTCAGTCTGTTGGGAATAGCAGTGGACAATCGGGATCCAAGTCAGAGATAATGATCATCACAAATTATTCAGCACGGCATATCAGGGTGGGATAACTGCTGAAAGAAACAATCCCCAAATTCCAGTGACTTACCTCAAAATAGAGTTTGTTTCTCACTTGACATTGAAGTGTAGGTCAATGGATGCTCTCTGCTCCCCAAGATCCTTTTATCTTGTCTCTCCTGCAGGCCTTTGAAGTTCTCTTCATTCATCCAATGGATGCAGTAAAAATGCTAGGATTAGACATGGAAGGCTTTAATGAGCCAGGCCTGGAAGTACTGCTCATCGCTTCCACTCAAACTTCACTGGCCAGAACTTTATCATTGGTTTTAATCTAATTGCCAGGGGAAGCGAATAAAGAAGTTGTATGCCCTGGAGATGAGGATAATAAAGTTACTGGTGACCATTTTCAGTTTCTGACACACAAGGCAAAAGTCAGGTACCAGAATATTTTTCAATATAAGATAAAAACAGAGACATGGGAATTTTTCAAGATCAGTTCATATAATGACATCTCTCATTTCTCCTCCTGAAAGTCGGTTCATGCCCCCATCTTCTTAATTTCCTTGACACTTAGTGCCCTGTCTTCCTTTTTATCTTATTCTTGGCATCATTCTCAGTTGTACATTAGCGTTCAGGTTCCCCCATCAACTCTCAGCTCTGTGCCAAGAACTCACCTTTATGCTTGAGTTCACTCCCTCTACAGAGATCCATTCCAGCTGCCTGTGATCTTATTTACACTTGTGCTCAGGTAGTTGGTTTCCTCTGACCTTTTCTTTGCCTATTCAAAATCCTATTCACTCTTCAAGGCTCAGCTTAGTTCAAATGAAACTTCTCTGGGAAGCTTTTCCATAATAACCAAATACCTGGGCCGTAGACATGCTTTTTGATTCTAGATCTTCCATTTATTTATTTTAATCTTGGATTGTGAACTCAAGAACTTTGAGGACCTTTTTCATTCATTGTCAAAATGGAAATAAGAGTTGTTTTACATAATAATGGTAACTATTCAAACCTAGTATATAAAAGTGCAAAGTATCTAATGTATAATAGATACTCAAGAATCCTAAATGATAACTTCTATTCTGCTCAGAACTTCTTTGGCATTTTTATTTTATCAATACTTTCACATATTACCACATTTCCCTTTTATTGTGGGTGTCTATGCACTTGTCCTCTCTTTGTATTGAACTCTGGATCATGAGCAGATGTTTTTTAAGAGTGTGTGTGTGTGTGTATGTGTGTGTGTGTGTGTGTGTGTGTGTGAATTCTTAATTGTACTGAGCACATGTATTCATGGCACAGATCCAATAAATGTGTTCTCATAGTTCTGAGATTCTCATCCCAAAAGGAGATGGTGAAAAGACTTAAGCTAATGTGTAGAAACACACAGAAATTCTTTTTTAACGAGAAAGAATCCTGTATAAGCAAGCACAAAATATATCTCAGTAAACATGGAAGTACTATATGAACTCTATCATGTTACACAAATACAAACGATTATTATTACAAAGTAGAATAAAATTGAAGTTAAAATTTTGTGTGTTTTCCAGTTACCATTAAGAGTCCAGTTTCATAACTCCTTTTTTTTTTTTTTTTTTTTAAAGCTTTCCTTCCCAGGAAGTGAGGCAGAATGATCCCTGTTGAGAGAAATTAAACTTGTGGGTCATTTTCCACCAAAAAATTGCTTGATAGAGCCAAATACAATTCTGTAAGCGTTCCTCTTTCCTAAATACTGCAGGAAAGCCCCATGGGCATCTGGTTTAAGCAAATAGAAACATGAGACCAATTATGCATGTAAGCAGGAGAGAAACTTGACAAAAGATTCAGAAATTGAGGGTCCACAGCAAAATAAGTGGTCTTTACCATGTTTTGTGTATTTCAGATACATAGATTTTTTTCCATCATACATGAAGCTGAAAAAAATAAATATACCGAACTCTTGCATTGTATGTAATGTTCATCTTTGTTTAGATCTTGTTTCCAAATTCACTTTTCAGGAAGTGGATTTACAGCTTTGAAGTTGCTGCTCCTTATGTGTTTCTAAGAAGCTAAAAGTTACCAAGTTAGCACATGGAATTAAAATCTGGGGCTCAAATAAAGAATAAAGACAACTAAAAATATTTCATGCCCTCATTTTTTTGAAGCTTTGAAGCGATTTTTTTTTTTACGAGTTAATGTTATGGCCCTAGTTGAAAATACTTCTATCATTGTCATTTTATTCTGTACAGCGTTAAACTAACATGGAATCTAGGTTGCTTCTGATTAAATAAAGATTGGAGGAGACAGAGCCTTTTCAGGTTTCAAGGTCGCCTGCCTACTCTAGGGACTTTTGTGGTTAAACAAAATGCAACGGTACCAAAAATGTTTATATAACTTAATTAAATTAAAATAGATTCTGATAATTAACAGTAACACCTATAGGGCAAAATGTGTCTGCAGAGTGCTCAGTCTTTTACATGTATGCACTGGCATTCCTTCCATAACAATGATATATTAAGCACCTACTGTACGTGAGGCATGGTAAGAGTTGCCTTGCCGATTACACCTATTGGCCAGAGTGTAATACCCCACCCTCTCCACCACTCACAAGAGCACAGACACTTCCATAAAAGAAATTCTAGAACCAGTCATCTTGGGAAAAGATATGGCCAGCTAAATCTATCACCCTGTTTTTCTTGGTCATGTCCCAAGATTTAAGGCTCTCTGCTCATCTGCCCTTTTAGGTACTCAGTCACTCTTATCCATCCATCCTTCCACGCATTCAAAATGATTCGAAAGTATGCATTGACTTAGTGTGAGTTAGGCATTTCTTTAAGGGATGCAAAACAGATATGGTTCTTATTCCCACAGTACTTTAGTAGAAGAGATAGTAACTATATAGTTACCTAAATACCTAAGTAGTTATGTACTAAAATAAGAGCTATGGTAGAAAGATATCATATGCTATGAGAGAGAATAACAGTGAGGTCTAATTTATTTTGGGGACTTAGAAAAAAAAACTTTAAGAAAGGAGCATTTAAACACATATATATGGAATCTAAAAAAAAAAAAATTTGGTTCTGAAGAACCTAGGGGCAGGACAGGAATAAAGATGCAGACGTAGAGAATGGACTTGTGGACACGGGGAGGGGGAAGGGTAAGCTGGGACGAAGTGAGAGAGTGGCATGGACATATGTACACTATCAAATGTAATACAGATAGCTAGTGGGAAGCAGCTGCATTGCACAGGGAGATCAGCTCAGTGCTTTGTGACCACCTGGGGGGTGGGATACGGAGGGTGGGAGGGAGAAGCTGATTCACTTTGTTATACAGCAGCAACTAACACACCATTGTAAGGCAATTATACTCCAATAAAGATGTTAAAAAAATAAAAATTAAAAATAAATTGGGTTAACATAATAAAGGCCAGGTGTGAGGGATTTGTTTTGCTGATGTGACTCACAGCAGAGCAGAGAGGTAACAGAATTGGCTGTAGCAGCATCTTCTTGATTCAACAGAAAGATTCCTGATCATGATGGAAGCAGCAGCATGTAGAGGTACAGTTTTTTTGGTTTTTTTTTGCATGTGGGATATTAGTTCCCCAACCAGCGATCGAACCCATGCCCCCCGCAGTAGAAGCGTGAAGCCCTAACCACTGGAGTACCAGGGAAGTCCTGAGGCACAGTTCTATGCTGAAGATTTGGGAGTCATTGTTAAAAGTTCAGCCTAGGGCTTCCCTGGTGGCGCAGTGGTTGCGCGTCCGCCCGCCAATGCGGGGGAACCGGGTTCGCGCCCCGGTCTGGGAGGATCCCACATGCCGCGGAGCCAGCGGCTGGGCCCATGAGCCATGGCCGCTGGGCCTGCGCGTCCGGAACCTGTGCTCCGCAACGGGAAAGGCCACAGCAGAGGGAGGCCCGCATACCACAAAAAAAAAAAAAAAAGTTCAGCTAAAGTCTGTTACATAATTTATTCCCAGATTTCTGTAAGTCATTTAACACACATTAGTAAATTTCTTTCTCTTTGCATTAGCTACAGTGGATTCAGTACTATGCAACCAAAAAGACACAGTATTGATTTATAAAAGGATAACATGCCTGGGAAGAGTTGTGAAAACAGTCGAAGTCAAAATTTCCCAAACTGATCTGAAAATGTTAGTGATCGAGAGATGTTTAAACAGGTATTTAAGAATGACAGATTTCTTTTCCACAGAACTTCTCAAAAACTTTGAAACTGTTAATTTGTGTTGTAAATCACACTGTGCATCTTTTCCCCAATGCATTTCACCAGGAAATTATTCATTTTAGGGGAAACCTATTATCAGCCTGAGAAACACAGACAAAGTTTGTGAAACATTGATCTAAATAAAATACCCAGCAGTCTGAGCCAACAACCTTTGCTTTTGTTCCAAGTCTATTTGTTCCAAGCAATTTGTTTTCAGACTTTTTGTTTCCATATATCTTGTTGTCATGCTATAGTAGGCAGGTTTCTGGATAGGGATATCAATATCCAAACAGTATAAAAAGTATATACTCATTTTGTAAGTTGGCAGCATTATTTATTTGGACAGAGTAATTTCATTTCAGTTTGTCTAGAGTAGTGAAAACCAGATACAAAAGGAAGCCCAGCTTATTTTATGATCCCAAAGAAATCAAAGTGAAAACACTAACATAAATATATTTTGTCTTTATGTCTCAGCTTACTTGTGGCTCCAGAAGAGTTCAATGGGGATAAGAATTTTACAAGAGGCAGAAGGTACTGAGTGTTTTTGTGGTGAGATAGTATTTGAATACTACATTTGAATACTAGAGCTTGTAAATGTATAGGCTTGGGATCAGCCTTAGCTTTGCAAAATTAAGGTCATTCTAGTGCAATGTCATAAACATTATCATTTTCTAGAATAGAGGGAAAAATTAATTCAGCCTAGAGTGATAAGGAAAGACCTCTTCACAGAAGATGTGATGTTTAATACCTAGAAGGCTTGTTAGAGCTGGTGTTGTATAGGGTAGAGTGGAATGTGACTGAGGGTGGGTCAGTGTGATTATGGACTCTGAATGTCATTTCTGCATGTCTAATGGATTCTGAAAATCACAATCAAGGCTTACACCTTGGCCATATAGCATCATGTGAATTAAGTGATTAGAAAAGGATCATAACGTAGAATGTCATCACTATGATTAATTATCGTGAATAAACTTCATGCCTCTGTCTTAGGCAGGCCCTACATGCCTGGCCTTGGAGCCACAATTTTTCAGCATTCCCGCTCCCCTCCATGGTTCTTTTTTTTTTTTCTATCAGTGTCAGCTCTTGGACAGGAAAGAGTTTCCTACCCGTCTCCCAGTAGTAGCTGAACTCTGCTTTGTATCAGTCCAGGAACCAGTGTCCAGGAGTTTTTCTTTCACCTTTCTCAGAGGCAGATACCCTTCTCCCAGAAGGAGAGGATTTTTTTTTCCTGGGTTCCAGGGATGGGAGAATTTCCTATTTTTCCTCAGGAACAAAGAGCTTTTACATCATCACTTTCACGTAAGTAGAGGACCTTATCCCGGGCCCTAGGCGTCGGAAGGGGTACTGCCTCTCCCCCGGTGGGTTAGAATTGTGTTTTATGTGAGACATGTTTCCAAGGAAATGAGTGCAAAATTTGCAACTTTGCCCCAGTGACAACCAATCACTAACTGAACACCTGCACACTAGTTTCACCAAGGGGTCTCTGTGCTGCCTTCAGCCCTGCAACCAGTGGACCTCTGCAGACCTGTGGAATAGAACTTGTGACTTAGGGTGAAATCTCCTTGTGCCTAGGTTCTCACAGTCATTCTAAACTAAGGTCTCCTACACACTGATTTTAAGTATTTGGTAGCTGATTTCCTCTTTACCTGCTTTGATGACAGCAATACCTTCCTCTAATGTTCTGTCAGAAATGAAATCGTTCTGTAGATTCATCTCTTCTCAGAGCCGTATGCCATTCATTGGAATTCAGCTGGTTTATCTTGCAGTCTCAGCTCTCCTATGGTTTCAAGATAATTTATGATTTTATAAATTACCTAACTTTTTCTCATTGTTAAGACAGTAGTGACATTTACTTGCCACTTTCTACATCCTAAGCTGACTTGGAAATCCTCACCCACTAGTTTTAGGATCAATTGACGATTCTTGCCTGAAGTTGTTACTACTATTGTGTTCACAAAATTTTCTAATTTCATCATCCCTTTCTCATTTATTAATTGACATTTGAGAGCTTGTGTTTTGGGAAAAAAACAAGTGGGAAAGGGTTGTCAAGTGTCAGTGAGTAACAAGAAGGGCACCCACATTATGTTTCCTGAGATATATGAACTATGAAGAAAAAATAATGACTGCTGTCAGTAAGATCTAGGAATTCTGGAAACACCACTGACTACTGGTCAGTTTCTGTTAACCTCTCTCAATTAATTAATTCATTCATTCATTTTAAACATCTTTATTGGAGTATAACTGCTTTACAATGGTGTGTTAGTTTCTGCTTTATAACAAAGTGAATCAGCTATACATATACATATATCTCCATATCTCCTCCTTCTTGCGTCTCCCTCCCACCCTCGCTATCCCACCCCTCTAGGTGGTCACAAAGCACCCAGCTGATCTCCCTTTGCTATGCGGCTGCTTCCCACTAGCTATCTATTTTACATTTGGTAGTGTATATATGTCCATGCCATTCTCTCACTTCGTCCCAGCTTACCCTTACCCCTCCCTGTGTTCTCAAGTCCATTCTCTACATCGGCATCTTTATTCCTGTCCTGCCCCTAGGTTCATCAGAACTATCTTTTTTTAAAAATTTAGATTCCATATATATGTGTTAGCATACGATATTTGTTTTTGTCTTTCTGACTTACTTCACTCTGTATGACACACTTTAAGTCTATCCACCTCACTACAAATAACTCAATTTCGTTTCTTTTCATGGCTAATATTCTATTGTATATATGTGCAACATCTTCTTTATCCATCCATCTGTCGATGGACACTTAGGTTGCTTCCATGTCCTGGCTATTGTAAATGGAGCTGCAATGAATATTGTGGTACATGACTCTTTTTGAATTATGGTTTTCTCAGGGTATATGCCCAGGAGTGGGATTGCTGGGTTGTATGGTAGTTCTATTTTTAGTTTTTTAAGGAACCTCCATACTGTTCTCCATAGTGGCTATATCAATTTACATTCCCACCA
>NC_041229.1:45011352-45015615 GCF_002837175.3 Physeter macrocephalus
AAGAGGCTGTCTTTTCTCCACTGTATATTCTTGCCTCCTTTATCAAAGATAAGGTGACCATATGTGCGTGGGTTTATCTCTGGGCTTTCTATCCTGTTCCATTGATCTATATTTCTGGTTTTGTGCCAGTACCATACTGTCTTGATTACTGTAGCTTTGTAGTATAGTTGGAAATCTGGGAGCCTGATTCCTCCATCTCCGTTTTTCTTTCTCAAGATTGCTTTGACTATTTGGGGGTCTTTTGTGTTTCCATACAAATTGTGAAAGTTTTTGTTCTAGTTCTGTGAAAAATGCCACTGGTAGTTTGATAGGGACTTCACTGAATCTGTAGATTGCTTTGGGTAGTGTAGTCATTTTTACAATGTTGATTCTTCCAATCCAAGAACATGGTATATCTATCTCTCCATTGTTAACCTCTCTTTAGTTTTTCATCTGAAAAATGGGGAAATAGTATCTATATAATTAAGTGATTAAAACAAAATACAGAGTATTTTAAAAATCTAGTATTATGTCTGACAGAATAATAACTCAATTAACCCTTAGTTTCCTTTCCATTTCCCCTTCCATCAAGGATTTTGATTTAGTGCAAGTGAAATATGTATAAGTGTAGCAGTGCTATGACAAGAGATGTACAAAGGGCTATCCTAACACAGGGGAATTATTTCTTCCTAACCGGGGAGAAGGTTGTAGAAAGATACACAGGGCAAAGAGCCTGCAGTGCTGGAAAATGCATGGCCAAATCTGTCTACTTGAAATGAATGATAATAATCACATTCTAATGCTGACTTCCTCTCAATCTTCTCAAAATGCTTCACTCACATTAGGAGATGGAGCTGCTATATAAGCCTTGATGATAGTTTTAAAAAGCATTAGACCCTCCAAACAAAACTTTTTTCATGAACAAACTCTTGTTGGTCCTGACTCTGGACTCTGCTGTCTATGGTTAATACAGAGAAGACCACTCTTAAGTCCACTCCAATTGTCCACTCTTAAGAAACTAATAGATGGGATCCCTGACCCCTTTAGGTCTTTTATGCCCTGCAAAACATCTCAAAGTCTATTGCCTATTTTCCTCTTCTGTACAGTTTATTTTTTCTAGCAACATTCACTGTTGTACCAGAGCTAAAAAAGGCATTGGGAATACAGAAGCAAGTGCAAGTGTATATCCTGATCTGGAGGAGTGTACAGATTAGAGAGAAGTCAGACAAATGAACAGACAGTCTTTCAGAGTGCTATGGATTCCAGGCCCCTCTTCCTCCACGTTTCCATCTCTAAACAAACACCACCAGTAAAACATGAGCAAACTTCATGTTTCAGTCACATTTGATATAGTGTATAAACTTCTTGGACCTTTAAAAAAAAATAGGACATTACAGTGAAATTATCTCTCTCTTATCTGGCACTAGTTCTGCTTCAGGAAAAAGCTACAGAACCGGAAAAGCAAATGTGACTAATCCTCCAGAAAAAGAGACAGAACTTGGAGGCAGGAGAGAGCAAAGCTGACTGGTTCAGAATCAGTTTAGATGACAAGATAAACCATTTGATATAATCTGAACCTAAGGCCAACATATTTCCTGTTCTCATGATTATATGAAGTATCTTCCCTAGTGGAGAAGAGATTATTGTTTTGTTTTTTTTAGGTACTCCTATGACTCTGCTGACTGAATCCCTAAAGAATCGACATCAATCAGCTGGATTCCTTAAGCAGTGGCTGTTAGCGTAATTTCAATGAATTCAGTGGAATTACTTCAATAATGCTTGACCCAGTCACATTCTTTTCATTCCCAGTTTGTTGGCTGCACTGTACTCAAAGAGAGATGGAAATATCTTGGCACATAATTTCCTATTGGTGACAGAAAAAGTCAGGGAGGAAGGCTCTTCCTCACTTTGAATATTCTACATCCCTCCCTCATGAAGATGAGACAACTGATCCACTATCAATGGTTTTCCTATTTTGCACGCTTGTGACCAAAGACTCACATTTATGTGAGTCTTATGTGAGATGGCCAGCCAAGGTTAGCAGTTCATTCTGTGACCATAGATTAGTTTTTCTCTCTCTGCATAACAAAGGAACTTCTGCAGACACCAAACCTTGAAAACATCATGTCTTTACTGGACAAGATCATAATTAACTAGCCCAGACCCCTGAACTACATAGTTATTTTATCACCACAGCTTTGAAATCAGGAATGATGTAAGTCCCCCAATTTTCACAAAGAAAAATAAAGTTTTGTGTCAGAGGAAAGGTACTGACTCTTTAAGGGGAAGACCATGATTGAATCAGCTTTTTCAAGACTTCTTTTCAAGTAGTCTCAGAAGAAATAGATAGGTTTCATTACCCATAACTCCTTGGACCTAAAAGCCAAAGGCAGAAGATCATACTTATTACTTAGAATTATGTGAAGCTTGTACAAGAAGGAGAGACCAGAGTTATAGCTTCAACAAAACAGACTTCTGAAGACACCAACTCGAGAAAACCTTAAAAGCTAATTTTAGAATTTTAATTTAAAAACTAATAGAAATAAATGTCTGTCATGATGTATGTATGTACAGTGTTAGGCAAATACTGCAGTACTAGGCTATAAGGTTTATTCTCTTCATCTCCAAGAGTGGTTACAGGAAATATACTGATTTCTTCACAATTCCTTGTTTGGAGAGATTGCAAGTAAACGTGATAAACATGATAAATGTACACCCAACCCCTGACTAAACTAAAGTTTTACTAAATAGTTTCACTTTGGAACTCTGTGGACCTTTGAAGCCCCATCCCAATTATTTCATCAGTCTCATGCATGGCTCATTAAAAATCACATTAAGTCATTTTATTCAAGAAAAATATATGAAATATGTACCTTGTACAAGGCATTAATACAAGACCTCATTTGGGAGAGAAATATAGAGATAAATTACATATATATGTATATATATATATACGTGTATATATATGTATCAGGTACAGATACAGATAAAGGAAATGATGGAGAGGAAGAAATCATTGCTGCTAGTGGAGCTGGATAAGGAAGAAACTTAGAATTTGAATTGGCTCTTGAAGGATAGGAGGATTTGAACATGGAGAGAGAGAATAGGACATTCTGAATAGAGAAAAGAATATGAGTAACAGCATGGCTCTTGGGGGTTGAGACATATATTTGAAAGAAAATATTCACCGACATGTTTGGAAAGGAAGATTGGGGTCCAAGAATACTGAGCAAAGGCCAGGAATTTCACCACCAGTGAGAACTGGAGTTATGCTCATATAAAACAACTTGACTCTATAAAACATACTGTCTTCTTTTCACTCAGGATCTATTTTTTTGAGTTTATTCCCTTTGTCTGAAATTCTCCCCATCTTCTTGATGAAATAAAAATTCATATTTTAAGGTAAGACAAGAAAAATTTAAACATGAAGTTTTCTCTGCCTATCTGGACCTCCTCCCTCTCCTCTAGGGTACATTGTGCATCTGCATGAAGCATTAACCAGACCTCCTCAATGGCAGAAACACCTGCTTAACCAAAAAGATCAGTTTTTCTTCTTCTGGCACCAACCATGTAACTCCTTAGAAGATAACATTTCTTTCTCAATCCTGTAAGTGGTCACAATGATCCATCATTCATCTTGCATGTGCAGACATCTTTGGTGAACTTTTTGTACAGTGCCAATAGATTGTTTCCCTTGAAGATAGCAACTGGTGCAGAACAGACTGGTCAGACAACCTGGGAAAATACCGGGCTGCGCCTAATGAAAGTTCTTAGCTTAAATACTTACTTATGACCTTATTTATGTTACTATCTATATTACTTGTATTCTGCCTATTTTATAAGATTATTGTTTCTTGCACTACCAAATATGTGACTGAGCCTCAGATAAAATTAATGATGATTGGGTACTTTAAACGACTGATCAAATATATAGTTCTATAACATCAATAATTGTAATAGTGTAACTCTAAGATACAGGAAGAAGCAACAAGAGGGAACCATTTCCTGGACCATAACAGACTAGTTAGACAGGCGGTCCAGAGGCTTTTGATTACTGTTCAGGGCCTAGACCAATAATAGCACATCAAGGGGCTTCCCTGGTGGCGTAGTGGTTGAGAATCTGTCCCCTGCTAATGCAGGGGACACGGGTTCGAGCCCTGGTCTGGGAGGATCCCACATGCCGCGGAGCAACTGGGCCCGTGAGCCACAACTACTGAGCCTGCGCGTCTGGAGCCTGTGCTCCGCAACAAGAGAGGCCGCGACAGTGAGAGGCCCGCGCACCGC
>NC_041229.1:45015629-45036002 GCF_002837175.3 Physeter macrocephalus
GGGTTCGAGCCCTGGTCTGGGAGGATCCCACATGCCGCGGAGCAACTGGGCCCGTGAGCCACAACTACTGAGCCTGCGCGTCTGGAGCCTGTGCTCCGCAACAAGAGAGCCCGCGATGGAGAGAGGCCCGCGCACCGCGATAAAGAGTGGCCCCCGCTTGCCACAACTAGAGAAAGCCCTCGCACAGAAACGAAGACCCAACACAAACACAGCAAAAATAAATAAATAAATTAATAAACTCCTACCCTCAACATCTTCTTTAAAAATAAATAAATAATAGCACATCGAGTGGCCTATCAATGAAATCCTCTCCTGACCTAGGGATGAGCATTCTTAGCACCGGGGGACAAACTGGTCATGAAATGCTTCCCAAATCTTGGTCAAAATTAAGACTGAAAGGGAGAGGATTATAAAATAAAGAATGTTGCCACCATCCAGTTCTACAAGAATCAAGTCATTAGCCACTGCAGTCGCTGGAATTCAGTGCCAACTCAGGATGAGACACTTTGTGCTCTGGGAAACTGACAGAGCTGGACCTCAGAGAGTTGGATGTTTTCAGGAGAAAATTTATGAACCCAGTTTCTTGCATCTTCCCATATTTAGAAAAAGCACCAAAACCATTAATTAAGATATCTGTTTCACGTGAATAGCGGTAACCTTCTACCAAGATGAGTGCTTGACTGCACGTACCCCTTTGCCAAAATCACATATATACTGGCCTCCCACTTCACCTCTTTGGAACAGTCCTCAGAGCTTTATGAAAGACTGCCTCCCAGGTTATAATCCTCAGGTTGGTGCAAATTAAAATTTCCATTTCTTTCTTAGATGCTATTGATTAAATTTTCATCAACATTCTCATTCTCCCACCTCTCTCAATATCCCTGACCATGTTTTTCTACCTAATTCATATCCATTCTTTGGGTGTCAGTCTAAATATCACTTCCTCAAGGAAATGTTCCTTAGCTCATCTGATAAAGTTAGAGTCCCTTTTTGTAAGCAGTTATAACACCCTGCTTCTACATAGCAGATATCAAATTTTAATTACATAATCTTTATTTAATGTTTATATTTTCTGCTATATTCTAAAGCTTCATGAGGGCAGGAATAATTTTTGTTTTACTTCTGTATATCCAGGGCCTAGTAAACTGTCTTGTTCATAACTGTATATCCAGGGCCTAGTAAACTGTCTTGTTCATAATGGAGGTTCAATAAATAGTTCTGTAATAAATGAACAAATTAAATGAAGATATAAAGACAATAAGCAATGTGATAAGCTAAAAGCAGAGAAGATAAAAACTTTTAGAATTCACAAAAGCATAGGTATATATAAATATATACATATATATACATGTGTATATATATAAATATATATACATGTATATATAATGTGACAGTACAGTTTTCAGCCAGGGCTTAGCTGATAGATAAGTCTTTAAACTATGTGCTATAAGGAATTCACTAATTTGAGCAAAATCAATTAAACACCAAATCTGTAATATACATATACATTTGAGGAGGTACTAAGAGTATAAGAAACAAAATAATATTCCATATATCAAGAGCTTACTGCTTATCAGGTTATCCATGCATTACCTTATACAGAGATGAATAAGACATGATACCAGCATGAGGAACACATCATTGAGAGGAGAAATGGTAATGGGTAATGCAAATAATTATCTCTAAATTAATGTGTAAACATTATCTCTAATTTAGGATAGAAGTAACTACAGTGAGTTTTAGAAAACAGAGAGCATGGGAGAAACTAGTTCTGTCTGGTAGGAACAGGAGAGATTCAAAGAGGTGGTATTAAGCTAGGCCTTGAGTTCAGAGGGTAGATAAGACAGAGTATAATTAAGGGTATTTTTGAGAAAAGTTGCCTGAAAAAAGGCATGAAGGTTTGAGAGTGGTTGGCATATTTCAGGAATGAATGAGTAGTCTGTTGCAAAAGGGAAGAGAATGGGGAAGTATTACAAGATAAAGGAGGAAAAATAAAATTGAGGTCAGATTATGGAAGTTTTAGCATATGATGCTAAAGAGTATGGACTTAGGGCTTCCCTGGTGGCACAGTGGTTAAGAATCTGACTGTCAATGCAGGGGACATGGGTTCAAGCCCTGGTCTAGGAAGAACCCACATGCCACAGAGCAACTAAGCCCCGAGCCCACGTGCCTAGAGCCCAGCTCCGCAACAAGAGAAGCCACCGCAATGAGAAGCCCGTGCACCACAATGAAGAGTAGCCCCCACTTGCCGCAACTAGAGCAAGCCCACGCACAGCAAGGAAGACCCAACACAACCAAAAATAAATAAATAAATAGTAAAAATAAATTGAAAAAAAAAGAGTATGGACTTGACAATATTCCATAAACTGTGTGGAGACTTCTAAAGTTTCTTTAAGTGAAAGACTGTGTGAGAGCAAATTTATGTTTTAGAAAGAGCTTCCCCTTTGATCCAAGTCCTTGTGATAACTACAAGCTTAAGAGGAGATCCCAATCAGAAAAAGGCTGGAATTGGTTAGGAACCACCATGGGTTTATATGCAGGATAAATATCACATGATTTTGGCATTCAAAGACAGCTGATTCCACGCTAATCTTTCACTCACATATCTGCACAAAGATCACAACTACCCTCAGCAATACTACCTTCACAAATCAAGAGTAAATATACAGTCATATATCCTCTCCCTTTCTTATACTGAAGAAGTCAGTATTCCAAGGTTCACAACTGTTAATAAATGTATTAGTTTTCATGTCTATATTCCCTACAGAATTGTAAAATCTTAAAAGATAGAATACAAATTTTGCATAATTTGAGCACATAAAATGAAATTAATATTTTCTCCTTAGATTTTTTTCTTTTTAAAAAAGAAAACATGTTTTTAGAATATTCAAGCAACCCGTTAGTTGCTTACCCCACTCGCCATTGAAAAGTACCCATGACACTTGCTTTAATGTATTATCATATTTTTTTATGCATAGACAGACATACCCACATATTTTCTTTGAGAAATAAGTTTGCCAGACTATGCATATTTTTAGCAATCTAACTATTTTTTAATTCAACAGACTATCATGGATAGTCAAGTTAATATTTGCAAATTTGACATATACTTTTTTTTCTTTTTCTTTTTTTTTTTTTTTTGCGGTACACGGGCCTCTCACTGCTGTGGCCTCCCCCATTGCGGAGCACAGGCCCTGGACGCGCAGGCTCAGTGGCCATGGCTCACGGGCCCAGCCGCTCCGCGGCACGAACCCGTATCCCCTGCATTGGCAGGCGGACTCTCAACCACTGTGCCACCAGGGAAGCCCCTGACATATACTTTTATAAATAACTATAAAATTATACAGTTTGAACATATAAATATACTATATAAATATAAACAAACTATTTTAAAATTAATGGACATTTAACTGGGTTTCTAACTATTAACTCAAAAATTACACTGCAGGGCTTCCCTGGTGGCGCAGTGGTTGAGAGTCCGCCTGCCGATGCAGGGGACACGGGTTCGTGCCCCGGTCCGGAAAGATCCCACATGCCGCAGAGTGGTTAGGCCAGTGAGCCATGGCCGCTGGGCCTGCGCGTCCGGAGCCTGTGCTCTGCAACGGGAGAGGCTACAACAGTGAGAGGCTCACGTACCGCAAAAAAAAAAAAAAAAAAAAAAAAAAAATTACACTGCAATAAATATTATTTGACTATATTTGCACACTTTCAAGTATTCATTCACGTGCTCATAATCACTACTCTTAGCATTGTGTCTGCCTTTTAAATTTTGATTTTTCCAAATCACTCTTCAAATCAGGTATATGAATTTATACTACCACAAAAGGTTTAATGGACTGCCCATGTTGCTACCTGTGCTGTCCACATGGGAGCCACTAGCCACATGTAGTTGCTTAAATTTAAATTAAATAGAATTAAAACATCAATTCTAAGTCACACTAGCCATTTTAAGTGATCAATAACCACTTGTGGTAATTGGCTGCCATATCAGACATCACAGATATAGACAATTTCAATCATCACAGAAGGTTCTATTGGATAGTGCCACTCAAAACAGCTAACACTGGATATTATAGATCTTTTATATTTTGGGCAATATAATAAATTTAATAAGGTCTCATTTTAAATTTTATGTTTTTATTCAAATTATAAGCATTTAAAATGTGTTAATGATTATATTTCTTTTAGTAAGTGGCTGTTCATAGTCTTTCTCCATTTTTCTATAGGATTGTTTGACTTTTATTATTAATATGCAAGATAGTTATTAAATGACAATATATCAGAGCAAGAATAATTTAAATATTACAGTGACATTATTTGACACATAAAAAGGTGTTTTGCTTCATAATAAGTGATAAATTATATATCTATTCATCCAAATAATTTTCTAAAGACCTTACATCAAGACTTGATTAAATAAACTTGTGAATATAAATAGAAAAAACACTGCTTTTCTTAAAGGATTAAATACATCTTAACTAAGCTTAACTTTATTCCCAGTTTTCCATAACTAGGAAGGCTTTATTGAATTGAAAGACAAAGAGGCTACATAAGTCCTCAAATATCTGGAAAAGGACCCTACAATAAAGATGATGTTGTAAAACCCTCTCCCTCAAAGTATAAGTAAATGTGTACATCTGTCTGGTGTAGATGTAGAAGTGTAGAAAAAAATCAAAACATGAATAGGATTTTAATGCTTTAGTTTTGTTTTTGTTTGTTTTTTTTTTTTTTGGCTGTGCCACGAGGCATGTGGGATCTTAGTTCCCCGACCAGGGATCAAACCCGCGCCTCCTGCGTTGCAAGTGCACAGTCTTAACCACTGGACCGCCAGGGAAGTCCCAATGCTTTAGCTTATTTTTTTTTAATTTTCCTCTTACTATATTTTTTTATTAAAATTTTTTTATTTATATTTTTATTGCATATATATAATATACAATATTTATGTTATATATTTACAGTGTGTGTGTGTATATATATATATAACAAAATTTACTCTTTTAACCATTTTTAAGTGTACAGTTTTGTGGCATTAGGTACCAATGCTTTAGTTTTAATAATCAGAATTTTGTGCTAAGAGTTACTAACAGCTGGGTGGAAAACAAACAATAACAATTTCAACATTTCTACAGCACTTTATAATTTTCAAAGAATTTCACATAAATCACTCTTGAGCCAGAACAGACTAAAGACAACAATTAAAGTTTTGGGAAAGCTTGAAAGTGCAGAGTTAGAAGGTTGAAAATTTAAGTTACAGAAAACAGGAAAGACTTTCTTGGAATCTTATCTTGGCCAACATGCAAGAAACAGAGGCTTGTTCTGATTGGTCCTGAGAGCACTCAACAGAGGCACTGCCATCCAGGATGTCAAGAAGTAACTGAGCCTTCTAGTTCTGAAGGCTAGAAAAGCACCAGAAGCACTGGGGGCACTCCCAAGGAAGTCAGGGGAGATGAGAAACGAGTCAACAGTTTAAAAGAAAAGTTCAAGCCTGGGATCAGAAAGAATGGACAGTATAACCCAACATGGAAGCTATAAAGGTTTTTAGACCTGTAAAATAATAATGATGGTGAAGATGATAATGATGATGATGACAGCCCCCTATGCTAGGTAGCCACACTTAATATTCACAACAATTTTATGAAAAATATAATAGCTTTGTCATTTTACAGAACTAGCTCAGAGGTGTAATACATTGCCAAAATCTAATCAGGAGCAGACCAGTGATTGTAATTAAAATCTTTTAACTTGAAGTTCTATGCCCATAACCACCACTCTCCTGCTTCTGGAGGAGTAAAGTAGGTTGGCATAACTTAATATTAACTTAATATCCTTAGGCACAACTGAAATGAGTGACAAGCCTGTCCTTTAATAAGTGAATATGCACAGTTTGAACTCCAAGATTCCAGATGCTGTTGGGAAGCAGTTTGAACCCTCTTTGGTGGACGTAAAAAAAAAACCCCATGGGTTCTGCAGAAGAAAAGGAGGAAGACCACACAGTCTAGGCTGTGGCCTCTGGCGGGGAGAAACCTGTTCTTCATTTAGGTGTTTTTCAGAGGCAGAATGTGTGGCGCTCTGTGTAAAGAATGGAAGCTTCTATTTAGGGGTGATCCCAGCCTCTCCATTAAACTCATGCCTCCTCTTTGCCTTTGCTCCCCTCACATCAAGTACCTCATCAGTGCCTGGTCCTGTGTTCTTTTAAACATCCTTCTTGTTTCCACCAAAATGTAAAGGGAAATTTGGGGACATATGAGGGAAGAAGAATTACTTGATCCTACCTAAGGAGAACCAACTGAGGATGTCCAGGGTTGTGGTAACAGCAAGCAAGGAAAACTTGCAACACAGAGTTCATCCCCACTTGACTCCCGTACTTGGGTGGTGATGCATCTACTATCACAGTGAGATGGCATCACTCACTAGTGTTGCTTGACACCCTTACTGACAGCCTGTCAGGTGAGTCCCGGATGTGAACCCTCAGGCTTTATTTTCTCTGAATTTCCTCAAATATAAATTTGAGATATGTATCTAGCTGGAGGTTTTGGAGGATTAAACATAATGATTATATAATCATTAATCAAGTTCCTGAATTGTAAGAGGCAATTTAGAGTTGATTTTCTTTTTAAAGTAGTAGTGAATCATATCCTCCTAACAAAATCTCTCTGATCTTACCTTTCTCATTGGTAATATAAGGATACTAATACTGTAGTGTTATTGTGAGAATGAAAGTAGGTGTATATGCAAAGTGCTTGGTTAGTAGGAGATACCCAGGAAGTAAAAGGTATCCATGTAACTGATTCCCTTCTAGAGTAGACCATTCACTGAGAAAGGGTACATATATCCTAAATGCTCACCTATAGGGCAATAATTATGTCCATTTTGGGACTTCTTTTTGATGGAATATTCAAAATAATAATTATTAAATTAGGTAATAAAATGTTAGGAAAAATAATAGCAGGTATGAGCTCTATGTAAGAGTTAAGAAAAACATGTGTGCACACAGTCTGTTAGCTCCATGAGAGCAGATATATATGTGTGTGTGTGTGTGTGTGTGTGTGTGTGTGTGTGTGTGTAAGCAGAGATGTGTGTATTTGCATTATACTGTAGTTGTTTGGCAAAGTTCATGGCATAGATAAAGTATTCAACTAATATATGTGGGGGGAATAAAGAAACATAGTGAAATTTTAAAAATTACTTTAAATGCATTAAGGTTGAAATTTTGCTTTAAATGTTTTCTTTGAGCTTAAAATATAAAAATTCGGGTGATAAAACCCATTGCCTCATAGAATATTAGAGATAGCCCTCATTTAGAAGATTGTGGTGCATGCATCTCAGCTTCCCCTACCCTCCACCTTAAAGCAACGATTGTTAAGAGCTTTCTGGTTATCTCAGACAGACAATTTATTTCTTTGTATATAAAAACCTGAAATTACACATATTATTTTATCAGGTAACTTTTCATATCATGCATTATATCCACCTTTCCATGTCTATATGTAAAGCTCTATCTTATTCTTTTTTGAACAGCTCCAAAAATGTCCATAGTACCCATTTTCCTTAATTTACTTAACCACTCTTCTATTAGTCACCATTTCACTATTATAAGCAATGCTATAATGAACCCATAACCCATGGAAGTGCAGTGTCAAAGCACTACATGTACTTAAAATTTTTATCAATATCGTCAATTGCTCTTAAGAAAGCCTATTTCCATTGTTGTGCCCATCAATAATACAGCAAGGTACCTATTTTCCAACATCTTAACCCAGAGTGGATATGATCAGTCTCTTTATTACAATTTTATCACCTTTATAAGCAAGAATTGATATCTCATTTTAATATGCATTTTGAATTAATTGGTAAAAATTAAACTATTTTTATTTCACTTAAACTGCTTATTCATATCTGTGGTTCATTTTTCTATCAGATTTTCTTTCATTATTAATGAAGAATATATATCTGTTCAAAAGGAAGATTGAAATGAACTCACTAAAGAGCCCTGTTAAATATAAGTCTTTTCCCGGGAGAAATAAATCATTTACAGCTGGGGAGTAAAGAAAAGTCCAAAGGGGAGCAGAAAAGATTCAATTTGACAATTATAGCAAGAGCTAGCTTTGAGCTTATTCCTTCCCTAAAAGCAGAGAAACCCTCCTGTGCTTGAAAACAAGCAGAAAGTTGAGGATTGGACTGGGCTCTCAGTTTGCTACTGGGGAAGGAAGCTTCTACCAATGTTTCAGGTACTTCAGGTTGAAGAGATGTCAGTTCATCCACTCATTAGGTAATTTCTAGTTAATAGGGATACTACAGGACAAAACAGCTGTGACTTAGTCCTCAAAAGCTGGGGAGAAAGATAATTAGAATTCTTCTTTCCCTTTTTCCTTTTCTTCAGTAGAGGTTGGGCCATAAGGGCAGGTGGATGAATGAAGAGCAAAGGTGGACAGGGCTAAACATACAGACTGATAAATTTGGGGAAACTTGTCAGAGTGGGGAGAGACAAGATGCAGAGCTGGTGAACATGTTTGGGTTATTAACAAACATAATAATGGTAAAATAGTTCCTAAACTATAATTCTTTTATCTAGTTATTTTAAATTATTAATTACTTAGCAAAGTTAATCGAAAACAGTTCCTGCATTATTTTTCTCTTATCTGGTTACGTTTTCTTTGGGTTAAACATCCATGTTTTCCTCATCTCCATTCCAGAGATGCTGATGTTTACATTCAAGAAGTAGACAACTCTTAAAACAGTATTAATCTACGTAGCTGTATTAATTTGTCAGAAAAAAAACAATAGATGCTTGGTGCTTTCCATGCTTGGAAGAAATAAGCCTGTTTCTATCTACTCCTAAAAATGTAAAATGTTTTAAAAGGTCTTATAAATTACTAACATAAAATAAATTTCTAAATTTAAAACTGTGATTTCAGCATACCAAAACTAAGAGAATAAACTTAGTCCAATTCTCTACTTTTAGAGAGAAGAAAGCAAGGCACAAAAATTTAAAATATTTTCCCATATAAAAACATCCTACTTCTTTCTTTCAAACCCTTCATTTGTACAAGAAAAGGTGAAGCAAAAGAAAACAAATAAGTTAAAGGGAAATTCATACTGGGTTTGGGTGGCATGTATATTTTGATTGGGCATGTGGAGAGCTTTGTCAGCATCTACAGAAACCATTTCCTCTTTTCTTAAAGCCACTCCAGTGTCAGTTTACTCTTCCCCTGGATCACTACCCCACCTTCCAGAGCTGCTCAGCCCCTCTCACAGCCACAGTACACCCCTGTGAGCTTATGGGATCTATTGGGGTGGTATTTGCTCTCATTTCACAACAAAGAAAGTTAAAAATGACTCCACTCACCAAAAGGTGAGAGATCTTGCAGTTTTGGGAGCACTGCCGGACTGATTTTGAAGTTTTCCCTATGAAAGAGATACTTGTTAAATAATAGAAATATTTCTTAAACTGTTACAGATTCTCAAGGGATAATATGCACAGGGAAATAGAAGCTCACAATAATGTTAGATAATGTTAGATTTTTCAGGTTTTGGAGAATAGGGAAGTTTAATTTCATTTTTATACAATAAAAATTTGGGTGCATAAGGCATGTGGTATAATGAAAGAGATGAGAATTGGACACTGACCTGGAGTGAATGCTTACCACTATTTACAAGCTGGGGGCTGTCTGTAAAGTGGTAACATGTACATTGTTACACTTATTTCAGGTTTTTATGAGGACTGCATCTTTTAAAAATTAATACAAAATATCTGAATTAGCAGGTACTATCCTATTTGTGCTGAGATTCAAATAACAAAATTTCAAATGGCTGGAATTTTGTTAAGTCTTTATACAGGGAATTATCATTCCTAAATCTAATTCAGAGACTTTCATGATTACAAAATACTCTTTCCTGATTATCCTAAGCCACATCTGACTCACACAGAACAGTTAAGTCAAGGCAGACCCAGTGAGGCAGGGTGACTTAGCCAAGATCACCAGCTAGATGGTAGTTAAGTTGGGCCTGAAATCTGGTTTTCCTCACTCCTGAGCAGAGAATACCAAAAGCTGCTTCTCAAAGATGGTATGCAATAGTCCTTTCCACCTTTTCAAATATAAAATAACCACTTTAAATAATTTTTAAAATGTCACTGACAACCTCCATTTCACCTCTATCTTATTAGCCATACCTTTAGAGTTAGTTGCTAAAGAACATACATTTTGGGACTTCCCTGGTGGCGCAGTGGCAGTGGTTAAGAATCTGCCTTCCAGTGCAGGGGACGCAGGTTCGAGCCCTGGTCCAGGAAGATCCCACATGCCACGGAGCAACTAAGCCTGTGTGCCACAACTACTGAGCCTGTGCTCTTGAGCCCGCAAGCCACAACTACGGAAGCCCGTGCGCCCTAGAACCCGTGTGCCGCAACTACTGAGCCCACGCACCGCAACTACTGAAGCCTGTGTGCTCTAGGGCCTGTGTGCCACAACTACTGAGCTCGCATGCTGCAACTACTGAAGCCCACGCACCTACAGCCTGTGGTCCGCAACAAGAGAAGCCACCGCAATGAAAAGCCCGCGAAGAGTAGTACGAAGAGTAGCTCCCGCTTGCCGCAACTAGAGAAAGCCCACAGCAATGAAGATCCAACGCAGCCAAAAAAACAAAAAACAAAAAACCATTTTGACTAAACATTTCTATAAATTGCCTCACAAATTTGTATCTTATTAATTACAACAGGATCTATTAATACACACATATGAAAAAGAGCATGCAAATGAATATGTGACATATTACCTATTCACATACATATTGATGCATTTTGCTCCCTACATCCCATTAAATAACTTCATATGATTTGTATTTGGAAATTATGGTAATACAGTTCTTCTTTTTTTTTTTAAAGAACATGTTGTTGAAGGCACGGAGGGCAGATTCTTGGAAGAAATATGAGGAAGGTCGATGCTGTTTATTTTGCTCCATTTCCCCTTTCCTCCTGTCTACTCTCAGGAAACCTCCCACACCTGAGGGCTCTCCTGCTATGATGCTCTCTCTGCACTACTTTACCCAACTCTGAATCCTCTTTTCATCCCTTTTCCTAGTATCACTAAGGGGTTGTAGAGGAAAAATAATCTTAGTCAACAGTGAAATTAGAAATGATTTAAAAATTTTTTTTGGTGGAGAGATTATGATTTAGGCATGTTTTGTTGTAGTTTTCAGAAATGTTTGCATATTAACCAGGGGGAGTTCAAGTCAATAACCCTTTATTAAAACCTAATCCAAGCCTGTATAGTACTAGTTATGGGTGTCCCTCCCCACATATGGAATAATAACATGACAGAATTTAAAGTAGACTAGAGATTAGATAGCCGACTAGTCTTGAACTGTCATTTAATAGAAACAGGAGCCCAGAGAAGTTGTTACAACTAATTAGTGGCAGAAACTTCCCTAGATTGGCTAACACTTATGGGTCACTATGTAGCCAACTTTCCATTTTTCACTCTACTATGAGTATTATGTGCTTGTTATAATAATCTTTGCTGAAACAACACTAAGAGTTATTATCAGTTAAAATGATAAAAATAATGAAAGTAACGGCTTTGAGGAGACAATTCTCCACGGCATTTCTATACATCTTGTGATAGATTACCTTTTCAAGATTGTTCTCTTGGCAAAAATCCTTGGAAGCTAGAAATACTGTCTCCCTAGAGCCCGAAGAACAGACTTGTTTGCTGGCCAGGATAGTAAAGATGAGATGATTCCCTCTTCTTCCTGGAGACATTCCAGACAATAAAGATAATATCTTTCTTTGGAGGAGAGGTGAAGCTGATTTGCCAGTAACCCTACAAAAGATCAGGATATCCTCATCTGAGAGTTCCTCAGCTGTGATCCAGATCCACGGCGTGAGCAGTATTTACCTGGACCCACCCCTGCCCTGCCCCTGCTTCTTTTAGTACTATAAAATAAATTATAACAATTTTAAAAATATTATTACAAACTCTTCATAAACAGTCTTTTATTAGCTGTATGTATTTCCTAACAGCACACACTATATTTCTGCTCATCTCTGTATAGGCATTTTTTCCCTGATTTTCCTGTTACAGATGCACTTTAATATCTTTGTCCTTAAATTTTTTCTGTGTTTTGTAAGATTTTTGGCAGGATAGATATCCAGATATGAAATTGTGGAATCAAAGGCTAGAAACATTTTTTGAGATTCTTATTTCATGTTATCAAAACACTTTCCAAAATGTTTGAATCAATTTACATTCTCACTAGCCATGTTACACTGTTTTCATAACTAATCTTTCACTTCTTCCCCATCACTCATCATGACAGCTATTCTGAACTTTTTATACTTCCTCAAATTCTTCCTGCCTTTCTGTATGTTGCTGCCATATACAACTCTTACCCTGGAGATCTCAGCTTATGTGTCATTTTCTCAGAGAATTCTTTCCTGACTCCCAAACTACCATGTACTACCATTACATCTGATACTTCCCTTTGTGATATGTATCCACATGTAGCTGTTTAATTTTTTTTTTTCTTGGCTTGAATTTAAGCTCCAGGAAAGCAGCAATCTCATTTGGCATGTTCTCCACTGAAGCCCTGGTGTTAGAACAGAGCTTGACACACAGTAAGCACTTAATAAATATTTCTTGAATCAATCTTTTCAAATTTCATAACAATCCAGTGAAGTTTCAAGGGAAGAATCACAGGGATAGTTTGAATTGATCTCCTCAAGATCACCACGTGAGGGGCTTCCCTGGTGGCGCAGTGGTTAAGAATCTGCCTGCCAATGCAGCGGACATGATTTCGAGCGCTGGGCTGGGAAGATCCCACATGCCGCGGAGCAACTAAGCCTGTGTGCCACAACTACTGAGCCTGCGCTCTAGAGCGCATGTGCCACAACTACTGAGCCCATGTGCCACAATTACTGACGCCCACATGCCTAGAGCCTGTGCTCCGCAACAAGAGAAGCCACCACAATGAGAAGCCTGCGCACCGCAACGAAGAGTAGCCCCCACTCACCACAACTAGAGAAAGCCCACACGCAGCAACAAAGACCCAACGCAGCCAAAAATAAAATAAATAAATTTATTAAAAAAAAAAAAGATCACCCCATGAGTTAGTGGCACAGATATAATTATAACCCAGCTTTCCTGGCTTCTGGCAGATACAGGAAATACAATCAATGCTTCAGGAAATTTTTGAATATTTTTATCATTAAAAATAACATATCTCATGCAAGTTGAGATCTTAATTAGAGATAATCATAGAGATTGTCTAAATATATTACTGTCTCTGTAGAGATGTATCATAATACCTCTGAATCAATTATTTCCCTATTAATGGATTCAGCTGAACCAAATCAGGAATTATATATAGAGGGAACAATTGTTTTCCTGGTCTTCTAGGGAGCCAGAATGTTGAACTTAACATTGTACAGGAAATGAAATTATACTTTCTTTTGACTTTGAGACATGTCATGTGAATCATGCGCAAATGACCTCTTTTTTATTGAGCTCTTGCAATTATGCAACAGGTCTGCTGTCTATAGCCTAAGTTTTTCAAAGAAAAATCAATAAAGAAATTCAAACATGGTACAATAATTCCTGTTCCTACTTATTCAGGTTCTAAGCAACTAGAAAGTTCAAGCTGTGGTAATGCATCTGCTTCCTTTTATAAGGATATGCAAATGATAGCTTGATATGAGAAATTTATTTTTTAAGGCAACGCTCAGCATGTGCCACATTGTGGTATACTGGTATAATGGAACAGGACAGGTTCAAGATGCTACTCAATCTATATCTTAGAACCACAAAATATGAGCCAATGCTTGTAGTAATGTCCATCAGGAATGGTCATGCTGCAGTCTCAGGTAGCTCTCAGTTCTCTAGAGGATTTCAGGACTGTCAACTCCAGGTTTCTGAACAGTTTTGCAAAGAGCTGGGGTCTCTGCCCTGAACCCAAGAAACAGAACACCAATTTGGCAAGTGGTCCTGGAAGCAGAAGCTAAAATTGTTTCTGACTTGGGGATGGCTGAAGCAAAAACTCATTCGTCAAATTTTAGACACTCAAAATTTCCTCTTCCTCGCTTTCAACATAGTATTAACTTTCTTGGTCCTCCTTCTGATTCTCTTAATTTTTCCTTCATGAACTCCTGTTCTTTAGCTTAGCCCTTACATTTTTGCTAATTGTTAAGCTGTCTTCAGCCTCTTCCCTCCACTTTCCCCTGTGTTCTACAGGCTTGCTTTGGGTGACCTCTACTCCCACGTCAACTCTCATTTATTTGGTGAGGACTAATAAAAACTATATTCATCCAATATCTAAAGTAGTCTGAATACCCTTGCAGCTATTCTCATTGCCTGTCTATGCCCTGAATAGAGTAGATGCCCAATAAATATGTTTTATTGATCTGAATGACTGAATGACCCCTTCCCAGAGTAAGCAATATTTCCAGCTTATTACTAGATATCTCCATTCTGACATCCCACAGGTACTTGAAATACATGTCTCCATGTGTCTTTACTTTCTTTCCAAAACACCTACTCTACCATCATTTCCTATTACTTCGTGGCTGCAACACTAGTACCATGCTGAATATATATTTATTAAATAAATACAGTTTCTATAGTTAAAGAAGTATTATGGTTTTTATTTATGGACAATTATTTATTCAGAATATCCCCTTAAGTCTGCATATAACTAAGGCAGTGTGGTACAGTGGGAAGAACTGGGTACTGGGACTCAGACATACTTTGGGAATCAGCCAAGCTTTCTAGCTCAGCCACTTAAAATGTATGACATTTACCATGATACTTAATCTCTCTTTTCTAAATACTTTTTCATTTCTAAAATGAATTGAATAATACCAACCTTATGTGCAGCTGTAGGGCACAGACAGTATGTACATGTACATAGTGTCTACACATAGTAGACATTCAATAAATGGTAACTGTTATCATAACAAGTAATTACATCTAAACATTTTGCCTCTCTCCATGTCCTCATTTTTCATTCAATATATCTGTTCTTCTTAGTTCACTACTAATACTCATCAGTATTCTGTATTCTACACTGTTGAGAAGGCCTGTTAAAATCATAAAAATCAGGGAGGAAAAAATATATTAAATGAAAATCCTAAAGCACCTAATAGCAGTGTGAATTTGCATTTCAAGCATTCTCTCCCTCTAAACTTAATCTTAACTAGGTCTTGGAACAAGACAACACCCAGAGGGGCAAGTAGGAAAAGGTACTTTTGAGGTTGCAGGCCTAAGTAGAATTTCTAGAGGAGAGGGCTATTGTGGGACACCTACGAATAGACAAAAAGCATAGGTTTCAAAGTAGATAAAATATGCTTACATGGAAATGTACCAAATAACAATGCAATTAAAATATTAAGAACAAAAGAGATAAATGAGAAGTTTATTAGAATAAAGTTACCTTGAGATATTTCAATTGATCTTTTAGAACTGAAAGATGTAATAGACAAAAAATTAAGCATGGTCATAGAGCGACTTAATCACTTTCAGTGTATATCAAAGTTCTTTTGAGTAGAGAAAATGTAATTTTTAAATGTTTCTTTTATAAAACTCATCCATACATTAAGCCAGAAAGACATTATTAAAAAAATTTTAAATGCTGATATTATACATGCCATATTCTTCAAACATAATCTAATAAAAAGAAGAAAACAAACTAATATAACTAGGTAAAATAAGAAGTGAACTCCTAAATAACCTATGGAATCAACTGGAAATCAAACCTAAATTATAAACTCTTTAAATTACAAAGACAAAAAAAGGATGTCATGTAATAACTTGTGGGATACAGTTGAAGCTTGCCTCAGAAGAAAACTGTGAGGCTAATACACCTTTATTATTAAAGGAAAAGACTGAAAATTAGGTGCTAAGTACTCATACTAACAAAATTAAGAAAAGAAAAATAAAACGAACCAGATAAAGTAGGAACAAAAAATTTTTCCAAATAAAAGATGAAATCAGTTAAACAATAAACAAAGATGTTCAGATGGATGAATATATCCAAAATTGGTTACTTGAAAGTAATATCCCAAATTTAATTTCACTGAATGCTCCATTAAGTTAAAAAAACAGTAGAGAGGAGATTGGTTCAAGATGTCAGAGTAGAAGGACGTGCACTCACTCCTTCTTGTGAGAGAACTGGAATCACAAATAACTGCTGAACGATCATCAACAGGAAGACACTGGAACTCACCAAAAAACGATACCCCACATCCAAAGCCAAAGGAGAAGCTGCAATGTGATGGCGGGAGGGGCAAAATCACGATAAAATCAAATCCTATAACTGCTGGGTGGGTGACTCACAAACTGGAGAAAACTTATACCACAGAAGTCTACCCACTAGAGTGAAGGTACTGAGCCCCACGTCAGGCTTCCCAACCTGGGGGTCTGGCAACGGGAGGAGGAATACCCAGAGAATCGGACTTTGAAGGCCAGCGGGGTTTGATTGCGAGACTTCGACAGGACTGGGGGAAACAGAGACTCCAATCTTGGAGGGCACACACAAAGTCTTGTGTGCACCAGGACCCAGGGGGAATGAGCAGTGACCCCATAGGAGACTGAACCAGACCTACCTGCCAGTGTTGGAAGGCCTCCCGCAGAGGCGGGGGGTGGATGTGGCTCACCGTGGGGACAAGGACACTGGCAGCAGCAGTTCTGGGAAGTATTCCTTGGCGTGAGCCCTCCTGGAGTCTGCCATTAGCCCCACCAAAGAGCCTGTAGGCTGCAGTGCTGGGTCACGTCAGGCTAAACAACCAACAAGGAGGGAAGACAGCCCCACCCATCAGCAGACAAGAGGATTAGAGTTTTACTGAGCTCTGCCCACCAGAGCAATACCCACCAATCCCTCCCATCAGGAACCTTGCACAACCCTCTTAGATAGCCTCAACCAACAGAGGGCAGAGAGCAGAAGCAAGAAGTACTACAATCCTGCAGCCTGCAGCAAGAAAACCACAATCACAGAAAGATAGACAAAATGAAAAGGCAGAAGATTATGTCCCATATGAAGGAACAAGATAAAACCCCAGAAAAACAACTAAATGAAGTGGAGATAGGCAACCTTCCAGAAAAAGAATTCAGAATAATGATAGTGAAGATGATCCAGGACCTTGGAAAAAGAATGGAGGCTAAGATCAAGAAGATGCAAGAAATGTTTAACAAAGACCTAGAAGAATTAAAGAACAAACAAACAGAGATGAACAATACAATAACTGAAATGAACAGAATAACTGAGGCAGAAGAACAGATAAGTGACCTGGAAGACAGAATGGTGGAAATTACTGCCACGGAACAGAATAAAGAAAAAAGAATGAAAAGAAATGAAGACAGTCTCAGAGACCTCTGGGACAAAATTAAACACAACAACATTCGCATTATAGGAGTCCCAGAAGGAGAAGAGAGAGAGAAAGGACCCGAGAAAATATTTGAGGAGATTATAGTCGAAAACTTCCCTAACATGGGAAAGGAAATAGCCACCCAAGTCCAGGAAGCACAGAGAGTCCCAGGTAGGATAAACCCAAGGAGAAACATGCCAAGACACATAGTAATCAAATTGACAAAAATTAAAGACAAAAAAAATTATTGAAAGCAACAAGGGAAAAATGACAAACAACATACAAGGGAACCCATAAGGTTAACAGCTGATCTTTCAGCAGAAACTCTGCAAGCCAGAAGGGAGTGGCATGATATATTTAAAGTGATGAAAGGGAAGAACCTGCAACCAAGAATTCTCTACCCAGCAAGGCTCTCATTCAGATTTAACAGAGAAATGAAAAGCTTTACAGACAAGCAAAAGCTAAGAGAATTCAGCACTAGCAGACCAGCTTTGCAACAAATGCTAAAGGGCCCCCTCTAGGCAGGAAAGAGACTAGCAACTTAAAACAACTTTGTACATATATAGATTGCTATATCAAAACCTCATGGGAACAGCAAACCCCAAAACTACAATAGATACACACACACACAAAAAGCAACCCAAACACAACACTAAAGATGGTCATCAAACCACAAGAGAAGAGAACAAAAGAGGAAGGAAAGAAAAAAGATCTACAAAAAACCCCAAAACAATTAAGAAAATGGCAATAAGAACACACATATTGATAATTACCTTAAATGTAAATGGATTAAATTCTCCTAGCAGACCAGCTTTGCAACAAATGCTAAAGGGCCCCCTCTAGGCAGGAAAGAGACTAGCAACTTAAAACAACTTTGTACATATATAGATTGCTATATCAAAACCTCATGGGAACAGCAAACCCCAAAACTACAATAGATACACACACACACAAAAAGCAACCCAAACACAACACTAAAGATGGTCATCAAACCACAAGAGAAGAGAACAAAAGAGGAAGGAAAGAAAAAAGATCTACAAAAAACCCCAAAACAATTAAGAAAATGGCAATAAGAACACACATATTGATAATTACCTTAAATGTAAATGGATTAAATGCACCAAGCAAAAGACACAGACTGGCTGAATGGATACGAAGACAAGACCCGTATATATGCTGTCTACAAGAAACCCACCTCAGACCTAGGGACGCATACAAACTGAAAGTGAGGGGATGGAAGAAGGTATTCCATGCAAATGGAAATCAAAAGAAAGCTGGAGTAGCAATAGTCATATCAGAAAAAACAGACTTAAAAATAAAGATTGTTACAAGAGACAACGAAGGACACTACATAATAATCAAGGGACAAATCCAAGCAGAAGATATAACAATTGTAAACATAATATGCACCCAACATAGGAGCACCTCTATACATAAGGCAACACTAACAGGCATAAAGGGAGAAATCTACAGTAACACAATGATAGTGGGGGACTTTAACACCCCACTTTCATCAATGGACAGATCATCCAGACAGAAAATCAATAAGGAAACACAGGCCTTAGATGACACATTAGACCAGATGGACTTAATTGATATTTATAGAGCACTCCATCCAAAAGCAGAATACACATTCTTCTCAAATGCACACGGAATGTTCTCCAAGACTGACCACATCCTGGGCCAGAAAGCAAGCCTCAGTAAATTTAAGAAAATTGAAATAATATCAAGCATCTTTTCCAACCACAATGCTATGAGATTAGAAATAAACTACAAGAAAAAAACTATAAAAAACACAAACAAGTGGAGGGTAAACAATATGCTACTAAATAACCAATGGATCACTGAAGAAATCAAAGAGGAAGTCAAAAAATACCTGGAGACAAATGAAAATGAAAGCACAATGATCCAAAACTTATGTAATACAGCAAATGCAGTTCTAAGAGGAAAGTTTATAGCAATACAATCTTACCTCAGGAAACAAGAAAAACTTCAAATAAACAACCTAACCTTACACCTAAAGCAACTGGAGAACAAAGAACAAACAAAAACTAAAGTTAGCAGAAGGAAAGAAATCATAAAGATCAGAGCAGAAATAAATGAAGAGACAAAGAAGACAATAGCAAAGATCAAAGAAACGAAAAGCTGGTTCTTTGAAAAGATAAATAAAATTGATAAACCTTTAACCAGAATCATCAAGAAAAAAAGGGAGAGGACTCAAATCAATAAAATTAGAAATGAAAACAATAGCAAAGATCAAAGAAACGAAAAGCTGGTTCTTTGAAAAGATAAATAAAATTGATAAACCTTTAACCAGAATCATCAAGAAAAAAAGGGAGAGGACTCAAATCAATAAAATTAGAAATGAAAAAGGAGAAGTTACAACCGACACCACAGAAATACAAAGGATCATAAGAGACTACTATATGCAACTGTATGCCAATAAAATGGACAACCTGAAAGAAAAGGACATGTTCTTAGAAAGGTACAGTCCCCTAAGACTGAACCAGGAAGAATTAGAAAATATGAAGAGACCAATCACAAGCACTGAAATTGAAACTGAAATTTTAAAACTCCCAACAAACAAAAGTCCAGAACATGATGGCTTCCAGGTGAATTCTATCAAACATTTAGATAAGAGCTAACACCTATCTTTCTCAAACTCTTCCAAAATATAGCAGAGGGAGGAACACTCCCAAACTCATTCTATGAGGCCACCATCTCCCTGATGCCAAAACCAGACAAAGTGGTCACAAAAAAATAAAACTACAGGCCAATAACACTGATGAACATAGGTGCAAAAATCCTCAACAGAATACTAGCAAACAGAATCGAACAGCACATTAAAAAGATCATACACCATGATCAAGTGGGGTTTATCCCAGGAATGCAAGAATTCTTCAGTATACGCAAATCAATCATGTGATACACCATATTAACAAACTGAAGGAGAAAAACCATATGATCATCTCAACAGATGCAGAAAAAGCTTCTGACAAAATTCAACACCCATTTATGATAAA
>NC_041229.1:45041948-45092013 GCF_002837175.3 Physeter macrocephalus
CCCGAGAAAATATTTGAGGAGATTATAGTCGAAAACTTCCCTAACATGGGAAAGGAAATAGCCACCCAAGTCCAGGAAGCACAGAGAGTCCCAGGTAGGATAAACCCAAGGAGAAACATGCCAAGACACATAGTAATCAAATTGACAAAAATTAAAGACAAAAAAAATTATTGAAAGCAACAAGGGAAAAATGACAAACAACATACAAGGGAACCCATAAGGTTAACAGCTGATCTTTCAGCAGAAACTCTGCAAGCCAGAAGGGAGTGGCATGATATATTTAAAGTGATGAAAGGGAAGAACCTGCAACCAAGAATTCTCTACCCAGCAAGGCTCTCATTCAGATTTAACAGAGAAATGAAAAGCTTTACAGACAAGCAAAAGCTAAGAGAATTCAGCACTAGCAGACCAGCTTTGCAACAAATGCTAAAGGGCCCCCTCTAGGCAGGAAAGAGACTAGCAACTTAAAACAACTTTGTACATATATAGATTGCTATATCAAAACCTCATGGGAACAGCAAACCCCAAAACTACAATAGATACACACACACACAAAAAGCAACCCAAACACAACACTAAAGATGGTCATCAAACCACAAGAGAAGAGAACAAAAGAGGAAGGAAAGAAAAAAGATCTACAAAAAACCCCAAAACAATTAAGAAAATGGCAATAAGAACACACATATTGATAATTACCTTAAATGTAAATGGATTAAATGCACCAAGCAAAAGACACAGACTGGCTGAATGGATACGAAGACAAGACCCGTATATATGCTGTCTACAAGAAACCCACCTCAGACCTAGGGACGCATACAAACTGAAAGTGAGGGGATGGAAGAAGGTATTCCATGCAAATGGAAATCAAAAGAAAGCTGGAGTAGCAATAGTCATATCAGAAAAAACAGACTTAAAAATAAAGATTGTTACAAGAGACAACGAAGGACACTACATAATAATCAAGGGACAAATCCAAGCAGAAGATATAACAATTGTAAACATAATATGCACCCAACATAGGAGCACCTCTATACATAAGGCAACACTAACAGGCATAAAGGGAGAAATCTACAGTAACACAATGATAGTGGGGGACTTTAACACCCCACTTTCATCAATGGACAGATCATCCAGACAGAAAATCAATAAGGAAACACAGGCCTTAGATGACACATTAGACCAGATGGACTTAATTGATATTTATAGAGCACTCCATCCAAAAGCAGAATACACATTCTTCTCAAATGCACACGGAATGTTCTCCAAGACTGACCACATCCTGGGCCAGAAAGCAAGCCTCAGTAAATTTAAGAAAATTGAAATAATATCAAGCATCTTTTCCAACCACAATGCTATGAGATTAGAAATAAACTACAAGAAAAAAACTATAAAAAACACAAACAAGTGGAGGGTAAACAATATGCTACTAAATAACCAATGGATCACTGAAGAAATCAAAGAGGAAGTCAAAAAATACCTGGAGACAAATGAAAATGAAAGCACAATGATCCAAAACTTATGTAATACAGCAAATGCAGTTCTAAGAGGAAAGTTTATAGCAATACAATCTTACCTCAGGAAACAAGAAAAACTTCAAATAAACAACCTAACCTTACACCTAAAGCAACTGGAGAACAAAGAACAAACAAAAACTAAAGTTAGCAGAAGGAAAGAAATCATAAAGATCAGAGCAGAAATAAATGAAGAGACAAAGAAGACAATAGCAAAGATCAAAGAAACGAAAAGCTGGTTCTTTGAAAAGATAAATAAAATTGATAAACCTTTAACCAGAATCATCAAGAAAAAAAGGGAGAGGACTCAAATCAATAAAATTAGAAATGAAAAAGGAGAAGTTACAACCGACACCACAGAAATACAAAGGATCATAAGAGACTACTATATGCAACTGTATGCCAATAAAATGGACAACCTGAAAGAAAAGGACATGTTCTTAGAAAGGTACAGTCCCCTAAGACTGAACCAGGAAGAATTAGAAAATATGAAGAGACCAATCACAAGCACTGAAATTGAAACTGAAATTTTAAAACTCCCAACAAACAAAAGTCCAGAACATGATGGCTTCCAGGTGAATTCTATCAAACATTTAGATAAGAGCTAACACCTATCTTTCTCAAACTCTTCCAAAATATAGCAGAGGGAGGAACACTCCCAAACTCATTCTATGAGGCCACCATCTCCCTGATGCCAAAACCAGACAAAGTGGTCACAAAAAAATAAAACTACAGGCCAATAACACTGATGAACATAGGTGCAAAAATCCTCAACAGAATACTAGCAAACAGAATCGAACAGCACATTAAAAAGATCATACACCATGATCAAGTGGGGTTTATCCCAGGAATGCAAGAATTCTTCAGTATACGCAAATCAATCATGTGATACACCATATTAACAAACTGAAGGAGAAAAACCATATGATCATCTCAACAGATGCAGAAAAAGCTTCTGACAAAATTCAACACCCATTTATGATAAAAAAAAATTATTGAAAGCAACAAGGGAAAAATGACAAACAACATACAAGGGAACCCATAAGGTTAACAGCTGATCTTTCAGCAGAAACTCTGCAAGCCAGAAGGGAGTGGCATGATATATTTAAAGTGATGAAAGGGAAGAACCTGCAACCAAGAATTCTCTACCCAGCAAGGCTCTCATTCAGATTTAACAGAGAAATGAAAAGCTTTACAGACAAGCAAAAGCTAAGAGAATTCAGCACTAGCAGACCAGCTTTGCAACAAATGCTAAAGGGCCCCCTCTAGGCAGGAAAGAGACTAGCAACTTAAAACAACTTTGTACATATATAGATTGCTATATCAAAACCTCATGGGAACAGCAAACCCCAAAACTACAATAGATACACACACACACAAAAAGCAACCCAAACACAACACTAAAGATGGTCATCAAACCACAAGAGAAGAGAACAAAAGAGGAAGGAAAGAAAAAAGATCTACAAAAAACCCCAAAACAATTAAGAAAATGGCAATAAGAACACACATATTGATAATTACCTTAAATGTAAATGGATTAAATGCACCAAGCAAAAGACACAGACTGGCTGAATGGATACGAAGACAAGACCCGTATATATGCTGTCTACAAGAAACCCACCTCAGACCTAGGGACGCATACAAACTGAAAGTGAGGGGATGGAAGAAGGTATTCCATGCAAATGGAAATCAAAAGAAAGCTGGAGTAGCAATAGTCATATCAGAAAAAACAGACTTAAAAATAAAGATTGTTACAAGAGACAACGAAGGACACTACATAATAATCAAGGGACAAATCCAAGCAGAAGATATAACAATTGTAAACATAATATGCACCCAACATAGGAGCACCTCTATACATAAGGCAACACTAACAGGCATAAAGGGAGAAATCTACAGTAACACAATGATAGTGGGGGACTTTAACACCCCACTTTCATCAATGGACAGATCATCCAGACAGAAAATCAATAAGGAAACACAGGCCTTAGATGACACATTAGACCAGATGGACTTAATTGATATTTATAGAGCACTCCATCCAAAAGCAGAATACACATTCTTCTCAAATGCACACGGAATGTTCTCCAAGACTGACCACATCCTGGGCCAGAAAGCAAGCCTCAGTAAATTTAAGAAAATTGAAATAATATCAAGCATCTTTTCCAACCACAATGCTATGAGATTAGAAATAAACTACAAGAAAAAAACTATAAAAAACACAAACAAGTGGAGGGTAAACAATATGCTACTAAATAACCAATGGATCACTGAAGAAATCAAAGAGGAAGTCAAAAAATACCTGGAGACAAATGAAAATGAAAGCACAATGATCCAAAACTTATGTAATACAGCAAATGCAGTTCTAAGAGGAAAGTTTATAGCAATACAATCTTACCTCAGGAAACAAGAAAAACTTCAAATAAACAACCTAACCTTACACCTAAAGCAACTGGAGAACAAAGAACAAACAAAAACTAAAGTTAGCAGAAGGAAAGAAATCATAAAGATCAGAGCAGAAATAAATGAAGAGACCAATCACAAGCACTGAAATTGAAACTGAAATTTTAAAACTCCCAACAAACAAAAGTCCAGAACATGATGGCTTCCAGGTGAATTCTATCAAACATTTAGAGAAGAGGTAACACCCATCCTTCTGAAACTGTTCCAAAATTTGCAGAGGAAGGAAAATTCCCAAACTCATTCTATGAGGCCACCATCATCCTGATACAAAAACCAGACAATAATACCACACAAAAAAATTACAGACTAATATCACTGATGAACATAGACACAAAAATCCTGAACAAAATACTAGCAATTCAAATCCAATAATTCATTAAAAGGATCATACACCATGATCAACTGGGATTTATCCCAGAGACGCAGGGATTTTTCAATATCTGCAAATCAATCAGTGTGATACATCACATCAACAACTTGAAGAATAAAAACCATATGGTCATCTCAATCGATGCAAAAAAGCTTTTGACAAAATTCAACACCCATTTATGATCAAAACTCTCCAGAAAGTGGGCACAGAAGGAACCTACCTCAACGTAATAAAGGCCATATACGACAAACCTACAGCTAGCATCATACTCAACAGTGAATAGTTGAAAGCATTTCCTCTAAGATCAGGAACAAGACAAGGATGCCCACTCCCACCACTTTTATTCAACATAGTTTTGGAAGTCCTAGCTATGGCAATCAGAGAAGAAAAAGAAATAAAAGGAATCCAAATTGAAAAAAAGAAGTAGAACTGTCACTGTTTGCAGATGACATGATACTATACATCCAAAATTGTAAAGACACTACCAGAAAACTACTAGAGCTCATCAATGGATTTGGTAAAGTTGCAGGCTACAAAACTAATACACAGAAATCTGTTGCATTACTATACACTAACAATGTAAGAGAAAGAGAAATTCAAGAAACAATCCCATTTACCACTGCATCAAAAAGAATAAAATACCTAGGAATAAACCTACCTAAGGAGACAAAAGACCTGTACTCCGAAAAGTGTAAGACGCTGATGAAAGAAATTGAAGAAGAGACAAACAGATGGAAATAGATACCATGTTCTTGGATTAGAAGAAGAAATATTGTCAATATGACCATACTACTCAAGGCAATCTACAGATTCAATGCAACTCCTATCAAATTACTAATGGCATTTTTCACAGAACTAGAACAAAAAATCTTAAATTTGTATGGAGACACAAAAGACCCTGAATATCCAAAGCAATCTGGTGAAAGAAAAATGGACCTGAAGGAATCAGGCTCCCTGACTTCAGACTATACTACAAAGCTATAGTCATCAAAAGAGTATGGTACTGGCACAAAAATAGAACTATAGGTCAATGCAACAGGATAGAAAGCCCAGAAATAAACCCACGTGCCAATGGTCAATTAATCTACGACAAAGTAGGCAAGACTATACAATGGTGGAAAGACAGTCTCTTCAACAAAGAGTTGAAAAACGGTGCTAGGAAAACTAGACAGCTACATGTAAAAAAATGAAATTAGATCATTCTTTAACACCATACACAAAAATAAGCTCAAAATGGATTAAAGACCTTAAATGTGAGACCAGACACTATAAAACTCCTAGAGGAAAACACAGGTAGAACACTCTCTGACATAAATTGCAGCAATATCTTTTCCAATCTGTCTCTCAGAGTAATGGAAATAAAAACAAAAATAAACAAATGGAAACTAATTAAACTCAAAAGCTTTTGCACAGCAAAAGAAACCATAAACAAAAGTGAAAAGACAACCCACAAATTGGGAGAAAATATTTGCAAATGATGTGACCGACAAGGGATTAGTCTCCAAAATTTACAAATAGCTCACGAGGGTTAATATCATCAAAACAAACAACCCAATCAAACAATGGGCAGAAGACCTAAATAGACATTTTTCCAAGGAAGACATAAGAATGGCCAAGAGGCACATGAAAAGATATTCAACACTGCTAATGATTAGAGAAATGCAAATCAAAACTACAATGAGATATCACCTCACACCAGTCCAAATGGCTATCATCAAAAAAATCCACAAACCATAAATGCTGGAGAGGGTGTGGAGAGAAGGGAACCCTCCTACACTGTTGGTGGGAATGTAAATTGGTACAGCCACTATGGAGAACAGTATGGAGGTTCCTTAAAAAACTAAAAATAGAGCTATCATATGACCCTGCAATCCCACTCCTGGGCATATGTCTGGAGAAAAACATGGTCTGAAAAGATACATGCACCCCAATATTCATTGCAGCACTGTTTACAATAGCCAAGACATGGAAGCAACCTAAATGTCCGTCGACAGAGGAATGGATAAAGAAGATGTGGTACATATATACGATGGTATATTACTCAGCCATAAAAAAAGAATGAAATAATGCCATTTGCAGCAACATGGGTGGACCTACAGATTGTCATACTGAGTGAAGTAAAACAGAGAAAGAGAAATATCATATGATATCGCTTATATGTGGAATCTTTAATGATACAAATGAATGTATTTACAAAACAGAAATGGACTCACATACTTAGAGAATGAACTTATGATTACCAGGGGGGCAAAGGTGGAGAAAAGGGATAGTTAGGGAGTTTGGGACTGACATGTACACCCTGCTATATTTAAAAAGGATAACCAACAAGGACCTACTGTATAGCACAGGGAACTCTCCTCAATGTTATGTGGCAGCCTGGATCGGAGGGGAGCCTAGGGGAGAATGGATATGTGTATATGTATGGTTGAGTTACTTTGCTGTGCACCTGAAACTATCAAAACATTGTTAATCGGCTATACTCCAATATAAAATAAAAAGTTAAAAAAAAATAGTAGAGGGGTAGCCAAAACATACAATTTTAAATTGATACAGAGTGGGAGCTGAGAAAAACATGAAAAAGAACAGGAAGCGAACTTACTTTAAAATCAATCAGTAAAACAAAACAAAACAAAACAAAATATTCCAGTACTTATAGGAACTGAATATATTCAAATTTGGTGTTTAAATTTAGAGGGAAAATAAGGTTTATTTTATAAACAGCACTGCTACCATTGCCTAAATAAAAAGACCTGTATGATACCATATACAAAAGCAGACCTTAGGTGCTTCCAAGATACAAATTTAAAATTAAATGACAGTTATTTAAAACATTTCAACCAATTTAAAACAACTTAAAATATCAAAATTTAAATTTACAACAATTTAAAAGATTTAAAACAACTCAGGAAAGAAAGTAAGCTTATAAGGAAGGGACATGGCTGTCACTTTCCCATGGAAAGAAAAGCAGTTGTAGAAAGGATGTATATTCAAAAATTCTTACTGCAATATTGTTTGCAATGGCAAAAAATAATAAAGTTAAAATACCTGGAAACAACCCAAATACCCATTTAATAATACTTAGATTTGTTACATGCCTTAAGTATTGCTTAAAAACAAAATTCAACCTGTTAGGGAACTGTTGACAGAAACCACCTGCCTTAGCCAGGCCTGCTTGCCTGAGTTGTCTCAGGATAGGAGGTCCAGATAAGGAACACAGTGCTGCCGCTGAAAACTAATGGGAGAATTTGGGAGGGGCCAAAAGAGGGAGGAGATGATCAATCTCCCAGAGTCCTTCTCGCTGGAATCCGTCTTGGCTGAGAGATGTGCATGCCACCAGGTAGGACCCTGAGTCAAGCCAAATATAGGCCAAGAAAGATGACTGGCCAGAGACAACCTGGAAACTAACCCCATTACTATAATATCTGACTTCGAGTCATGTAGCAGAGCAGTTCTGGGTTTCCTTATCCTGCTGCTCCACGAGCCCCTTTTTAATAAAGTCTCTTGCCTTGTCAGCACGTTTGTATCCTTGGACAATTCATTTCCCAGTGTTAGACAAGAGCCCACTCTTGAGCTCTGGAAGCAGTCCCACCGCTTCCTGCAACAAACTGAGTAAATTTGAAGACCTGATTGGCTTTATTTAAGGATTCATGAATCTGGCAGCATCACATCTAGTAAATAGAATAGAGCTCTGAGAAGTGGCACAAAATGGAAGGCTTTTATAGAAAGGAGGGTGAGGCAAGAAAGTCACTAGCAAAAAAACCAAACAAACAAAAGGTTCTTTTGGGCCAGGATATCTTTTTTGGAGGGCAGGGACTGGCAAGGGTTTTATCATGCAGATTGCCTCTTCCTCCTCTGAGGAGTAGGCTGGAGAGGGCTGAGATTACCTCATTGGTTCTAACCAGAAAATTCCAAACTGGTTGATTAAGATTACATTTGGGGGGAAAATCAAAACTGCAGTTAAGTTAGGTATTAAATCTAGGTTTTGGTACCATGGACTTTTAGCACATGTGATGCCATTTCAGACCTTGGTGGGTTTTTTTAGAAGTACCATGCAGCTATTTTCCTTAAAATGAATTCAATTTCTTGATGTGAAGAAACCTTTGTTATGTGTTTTTAAGAATGAATTTCATTAAGAATGAAATAAGGTTGACAAGAATGAAAGAATGGAAACTAGGTGACAGCATTGTTCTTAGCATTTCACATTCTCAGTCAAAACTTCACTACAACCCTATGAGGTAGGTACTATTATTATCCCAGTTTTGCTAATAAGGAAACTTGAGTCAGAGAAAATAAATAGCTTTTCTAAAGTCACACAGGCGGTAAGAAGTGGTATCAGGATTCAAACCATGGCATTCTGGATCTAGACATTATGTGCCCTGCTCCTTATGCATATTTTAAGTGGCTGGGTAATTTTAGTAAAAAATTTGTAAGTATACACACCAGGGAGGGAACATAGGTTGCCTTGCTTGGCAGGGTATAGATGGAAAGAAAAAGGTGGGGTAGGGGAAAAAAATCTGTAGCACAATGACAAAATATATTTAATGTAATTTATTGAATATTATTATCTCATCATACAATAAAAACATAAATACGTCCTTTTAAAAAAAGGACTAAAGGGCTTCCGTGGTGGCGCAGTGGTTGAGAGTCCACCTGCCGATGCAGGGGATAGGGGTTCGTGCCCCGGTCCGGGAAGATCCCACATGCCGCGGCTTGTGAGCCATGGCCACTGTGCCTGCCCGTCCGGAGCCTGTGCTCCGCAACGGGAGAGGCCACAACAGTGAGAGGCCCGCGTACCGAAAAAAAAAAAAAAAATAAAGGACTAGGAACAAATGAAAATGATGATAAATTTGAAGGCTTTTTTACTCGGTTTGTTACCTTAATTGTATATGAACTAAAGTTATTTATTTATATATTGAACTATTTTTAAATTCTAAGGGTTGTTTAAAAAATGAGAGAAATGCATAAATCAGTGTGATCTTGTCAAATAAGTAAAAAGTAATAATAAATAGTAAGTCAGCTTATTTTCAACTTATTAAAATGAAATATTTTAAATATTCCCATACCATTACTTGGGTAAGTAATGTGATTCTTGGAAAAGGAATGCCCTTTCTCAACTTGGAGAAACTGATAGTCTTGACCTTTAAATCAGTCACCCTGTTCTGGTTTTGTTCTCTTCATGCCAAGACTCTCTACAGTTTGCTATTTTAGAATTCACCTTGTTTGACTTCATATTTCCCTTTCAGCAATAACCTAGAGAAAGAAGGGAAGTCAAATTGAACTGCAAAACTTTGAAACTAAAATGATAAGACATGGTTTAGCTTTCCTATGGTCCAACATGTGTTTATAACTTGACTTCCTGATAGCATACAAAGTAGTTTTAGGTCAACTTCTACAACTTACAAACTAATCCACACAGGCATATAAACTTAAAATTCCAGATGTTTCTGGGGCTGAAAAGTTGGTCCCTATACTAGTTGAATATCTCTTGAAGTGAACAGTATAAGATGAGAAATATAAAATTTATCTAGTGACTTGACATTTGCCCCGTGAAAATTTGCTTCCAATAAACCTGATTCCTAAAGTTGGAGAGTAAGGAGTTTCAATCAACATTTAATAAATATTTATTGAGCATCTACTATGTCCTGGTAATACAGTGGTGAACATGACAGACAAGGCCCAAACCTCATGGAGCTTCTGTTCCAGTGTGGCAGATATGTAATAAACAAGAAAGTGCAATAATTATAGGCATTTATAATTTTTATATAGAAATAAACAGAGTACTAATAAAATGAATAGCTAGAGAAGGCCATTTCAGATAGCATGGCTAGAGGAGATAAAATATTTTTCAGTGAGAATGTCATACAGTGAGAATGAGCAGTCATGGGAAAAACAGCAAATGATTTCAGGCAAAGAGAATAGCAAAGTGCAAAGGTAATGGAGACAGAAGGAATCTAGAGGGTTTGAGGACCAACAGAAGGCAAGGGTTTCTGGGACAACTGGGAGGATGAAGGGATAAGTTGGGCAGGGTCTTGCAGAATTTTATTCAAAGATGATACAAAAGGTAACCTATTGGGAAGTATTCCACTTGTCAATATTGTAGGTACCTTGATATGGTTTACATTTAAATAAAAAATAACAATGGTGAGAGTAGACTCAGTATGATACATTGGCTAATCGGCTTGGGGTGGGGGTGGGGCCTGGGGGAAGGAAGAGTCAAGGATGACACTTAGGTTCCTGGCTTTTACATTGAATTCAAGAAAAAGTGGATGAAATTAGAAGGTAATTTTGGTTGACTAGCAAGAAATGATAGCCTATTGGACCAGAGTGGTGTTGGTGAAAAAAGAGCAAAATAGAGACATTCATTAAGTTCACTGGCTCTTTAGGGTTGCTTTTACTCTGTGTGACCTATAGGATAATCCTGGTGTATCAGTAAAATGTAATGCTTCTCAAAATTTTCATTTCAAAAACATGGTTTATTTATTTTTAATTTATTTTTAAATACACATTTCTTCTTTTATTTATTTATTTATTTAATTTTATTTTTGGCTGCGCTGGGTCTTCGCCACTGCGCACAGGCTTTCTCTAGTTGCGGAGAGTGGGGGCTACTCTTCGTTGCGGTGCGTGGGCTTCTCTTGTTGTGGAGCACAGGCTCTAGGTGCATGGGCTTCAGCAGTTGCAGCATATGGGCTCAGTAGTAGCGGCACGTGGGCCCTAGAGCGCGCAGGCTTCAGTAGTTGCTGCATATGGGCACAGTAGTTGCAGTGCGTGGGCTCTAGGGCGTGCAGGCTTCAGTACTTGTGGCACGCGGGCTCGGTAGTTGTGGCACGCGGGCTCCAGGGCACAGGCTCAGTAGTTGTGGTGCAAGGGCTTAGTTGCTCTGTGGCATGTGGGATCTTCCCGGACCAGGGATCAAACCCATGTCCCCTGCATTGGCAGGCAGATTCTTAACTGCTGCGCCACCAGGGAAGTCCTCATAGTTCATTTAACAGAAGGAAATAATGAAATGAGAAAGGGATCAAATAGTAGAGATTATCTCAGTAATTCCTAGTTTCACAGCTGCCTCAACATGTATCTTCTGTAGAACTTTTCTTTCTCTTAATTTTATATCTGACTCTATCAAGAAGCAGACAAAGCTTCACTTGCTTAATTCCATTCTAACAATCTAACTTAAAAACAGAAGCCTTTTTTGGTTATCCGATCTATACTTACTAGCAGTTTGATCATGGGAAAATCACTTATCCTTTCTGAGCTCCAGTTTTCTTATCTGTAAAATGGGAGTAATACTATCTGGGAGATTACTATCAAATGGACATAATATGTGAATGTACTGTGCAAATGATGATGAGCTTCCTTCCCACTTATCTTCCCGCCTTCCTTCCTTTCTTTCATAAATTTTATTGAGAGGATGAATGAGTAAATATTGGCTATTGTCCAACTCTGACAAAAACCTTGAGGTACAAAAATAATATAGTCCTGCTGTCAAGAAGCATGGACTCTAGTGGAAAAGGCAGTCAATCAAATAATTACAGTGAATTGTGAACTCAGGAACATGAGGTCACAGAAGAGAGAGTTTTGACATCTGCCTAGGAGATCAGAAAGACAGAAACAAAGTACAGTACTTGGGGCATCACAAGACCTGAACAAGTGGTGCTCTCTTTCTCACACAATTGTGTAATAATTAAATGAGATGATATATATGAATTACCTTGGTAAAACGTAAAGTCCTAAATAAATGAAATTATTATGGTTGTTATTCTGACTACCAATGACAGAGGTTGTATACAATACCAAATGGCATTCTACATTGATATGTCAAATTTTTTTTCTATTTCTTTTATCCTTCTTTGTTTTGATATACATTCCTGAACAGTGGCTTTCAAACTTATTCACAAGGCACAGGGAATATGGGAATCATGATGCTCTTTGCCAAACACCATGAAATACAGAAGTATTTATGTCCATGATACTATTCATTCATTCAATGGATATATGAGAACTTACTGTGTGCCAGAAATTTTTCAGGGTGCTAGGATTACAAAGGAGAACAGGATTTGGAATCTACTGTCTAACTAATAAGGATAGTTTCCTAGTAGAAAGATATACAATAATAAATGTAGTCAGTCAGTTCTCTGTAGAATCTGTATGAACTCATTTAGTCTTCTCAAAACTGGAGGAGGTAGTCATAGGTCTATAACAATTATGCACATGTTCTAGATGAGAAAACCAAGGCACAAAAAGAAGTAAAATAACTTCCTCCAGATCAAATAGCTGGTGAGTAGCAAAGCCATGCTTCAAACTTAGGCAGTGTGATACAAGTCCTTGCTGTTCATCTCCAAGCTAGTGATTCTCAAGCTGTAGCTGTGTCAAGATCCTCTGAAAGGGGATTGTTAAAACATAGATTGCAGGGACCTGATTCAGTAGGTATGGGGTGGGGGTCAGGAATTTGCATTTCTAGCAAATTCCAAGGAGATGCATATGCTGCTGGTCCTTTTGGTCCTGGGACCACAGTCTGAGAACGACTGCTAAGCAATGCTGCTTCTCTATAAACCTACTTATGATGATCTGAGACTAGTACCAAAATCTGGTTTGCATATAAACTGACTTTTATATCATTTTAAATATATCAAATTTTTAGGAATGCAACTTCTAGATAAATCAACAGGAAGGTATTTTGTTCTGCTGGGAACTAGACCAAGAGTTTTCTAGCATGAATAATGGAGGTATGATATTTGAATGACCATCTGATAGGCAACTGTGACATTCATCAGATTATTATTATCTCTGGATCTTCATTTCCCAATAGTAAAATGAATCCATTAGATTAAGGGGTATTTGAGTTATAACTCAGTGAAAGAATTTCTGTTCTCAGAAAAAAGGTACATGTCAATTTTATTGTGATTCTACAATTTTACATAGAGACATAAAGTGCGAGTATCTGAATGTCTCATTCTATTTTCCAGTACATTCATACATAAGCATTTTAGATAATGAAATACATGCGTTTGTATTAGAACTTTATCTAAAATACCTTTTTTTCTTACTTTTCATGATCTTATCAGTGAAGTTTTTCTCTGTTTTTATATTTTTTGAATATCTTTTTATTTGTCTTTTGTATTATTTGGTATTTTCTTTTTATTTTTAAGCGAGTAACTTGTATATGAATTTCATTTCAAAATACTAAAAGTTCTCTGTAAAATATGTTATAAAAATAAAACTTTCGGTCTGATCAATTTGAGAATCACTAATTTTTCTCCCTGCTAATGGAGAGACGGCTAGTAATAGTTTGGGAATTATTAGATTAGTGGAAATAAACTAAAATGAAATTCAAAGTACCTGAGGTTTATTCCTAAATCTCAGTAACTGGCAATGTGACGTTCATCAAGTTATTACATTATCTCTGGATCTTCATTTCCCAATAGTAAAATAAATCTATTAGATTGAGGCCTCCAAGATCCTTTTTGATTATATTTATTCACTGAATAGAGATGTGTTTTCAACTTTCTTCACAATTGTTTGTGCTACTTTGATCATGCCGTCAAAGAAATTTCCAACTTGACTGTTCAGCTCTTCAAAATTGATGATCTAGTGAAAGTTTTAACGTTTTAACAACCAATGACACATTTTCCCAGAAATTAGGAAGGCAATGTTACTCTGTCAGTTTATCTCTAAACAGTAAGTGTGCTAGTTTAATTACATGCTTCAGCTTTTCATCCTAAGTAACGGGGAATAAAACCTAGAAGTAGGGTGTTGGCTCCACCCTTGCCTTTGCAGTTTGTGATTACATTAGAGAGTATTTTCATTTATGAGCTTTCAAGGGAAACTCCTTTTGCCAAATCAAAAACGGCTTTTGGGACTAGAAACCAAGATAAGGCTATTAAGTACATTTATTTTAACACCCCAGGACACTTCCTAAGTATTTTCAAGCCAGAATTTGGAAGACAAAGGAGAATAATGTCGACTTGCTCCCTTCGAATGCTTACAATCTGGTGAAGGTGGACATCCAAGTATTTATTTGTAACCACTGTTTCGAGGGCAAAATGCACGTGCCCAAAAGTCTGTCTTGTTCATCACTTGTCCTTGATGTTGCACAGGGCCTGACACCTAAAAGGCTCTGTGCACAAAAGGAGCCCCAACTTCCAACAACAGCCAGGAAAGACAGAGGAGCTCTCACAGAAAAGGATGATAATTAAACTGAACGAGGAGGCACCTGGAAATAGTGTTGCCTTATAATTACTGGCGATCAGACTGGCACCCTGGAACCTGCTCAGAAGACCAGCATTCTCCCACCAGCTCCCTTCCTCACCCTGGGCGACTTGCTTCCTCTCTCTGAGCCGCCTGCTTTCCAGCTGCAAAACAAGGGCTTTAGTGCCTGTGCGTGTTTGTGTGCGCGCGTGCGCGCAACTAAATCCTATAACGTTAGCGGGCGGAAAAAAATCCTAATACACAAAAACTGCAAGTTTGCACTACAACTGAATTCCCCTGTGGATAACAGGCAAACAACATTAACAGGAAACCGACAAAACCCAGCAAACAAAAGGAAATGAAAGTTTTAGAAAACGGAAGGAAGAGCAGTTCTCAAACAGCTGGGATGGCTCGGGTTCGCACGTGAAGTAGTTCTGAGGATAAAAGTTAACTGAGTGAGGACTAAGTGGGAAAGACAAGCAAGTAAAAGAAAGCTCCACTAGTTAGGTCGCTCTCTCTCTGGGCCTTTTTCCCACATTCAGTCCCCCCTCCCCCACCCCCCGCCTCCCTCACCGCGCTTCTCTCGGTCTCTCTCTGACATTTAGCCTCCCCTCCCCCTCACCTGTCTCTCTGTCTCTCTCTCTTCCTCTCTTTTTTTCTCTTAGTCTCTCTCTCTCTCTCCGTTACTTCTCAAGGAGCGAAGGAGCGCAGTCTGGGGCGCGCACGGACCAGCTGTGGCTCTGCAGTCCTCTTTGGAGGTGTCCCTTGGCAACTGAACCTGGTGCTGGGCTCTCTGGGCCTGAGGTCCGGCGGCCGCCAGGTGACTGGAGCGCTCTCCAAAGGCCCCCATCTAAGGGGCTGTGCCACTGGCAGGCGCCCCGCCCCCCGCGGCCCCGAGACCCCGCCCCCCGCCGTGTTGCCGGTTTCCAGCCCCTCTATTTTAAGGCACGAGCACAGCAGCGGTGGCTTCAGTCCTCGCCTGCAGTGCATTGCCTCGCGTCCCTTCCCCACTTCTCCTAAGGGCCTTGCCAGCATGGGTGCCTGGCCCGGCTCGCCGCTCGCCGCCCTCCTGCTGCTCCTCTTCCGCGCTGGCAACGTGCAGTGCGACACTCCTGCCAACTGCACCTACCCTGACCTGCTGGGCACCTGGGTCTTCCACGTGGGCCGCAGCGGTTCTCAGCGCGAGGTCAACTGCTCGGTTATGGGTAAGCCGCCGGCGCCCTTGGACCCGCTTCCTCCCTGTGCCTACCCGGGGCTCCTTCCCTTCCGTCCCTGAGCCCTTTTTCCCGCAGCGCCCCTGCTAGGGGGAGGCCGGGAGTTCCTGGCTGGACTTGGGGTCCATGGGGGGCGTGCCCTCTCCCGCTCCAGGGCACCGACGTCAACGTGGAGCTGCTGAGAACGTCTCACTTCGCTCGGTCTTGGTTATTCCCGGGCCCCCAACACTTTTTGCAAGAATTTTTTTTCCCTCCTTGATTTCCGTTTCTTGTTTTTGGGTTTGTTTGGTTTGTAAGAGAGTTGAGACCGTGCAGTCTTATCTCCCCATCCCATCTGCATTATTTTATTGTGCCAGTGAAAAATGAGCTCAAAGACTCTTGAGAATATAGCTTTTAAAGTTTCCTTTTATTAGGTTGTGGGAAAAAGCCCTTAAGCCCTGAGATTTTGATGTGGACCTGAGAAAGCTTCTGGTACCACTACACAGTTTCATGTATTGCAGGGGGGGTAGTGATACCCACCAGGGTTCTTGGCCTTCGCCAATCAGAAATTGACTACGGGCCGGAAAAGAAATTCAGGCAATGCTTTATTGGGCCCCTACAGCAGGGCTAGTGAGAACCAGTAACAAGCTTGTTCCTTATATGGGTGAGGGTAGGGGGTGTGTCCAGTGGTGGGGGGGAGGGCTGGCTTGGGTGGTTTGCCCACCCCTCTGGGGGTGTTGAGTGCAGGGGGCATGCGCAATACCCAGTGTTTGCTCCAGACACCCAGTTTTTGCTCAGGGCTCTTCAGAAGTGGCAGTTAAGTTTTTTGCTTTTTTGTATCTTTTTGTCCATAATGGGGCCCAACGTGCATGCATGCAGTTATTTTTAGTCCCATTATAGTTTCTTTGTATTTTGTTGCTGGAGGAGGTTTGTCCAGGTGCAAGCATTGTAGCACTTCAGCAAAGGGTCCCAGGTCCCAGCCTGTCTCAGTAGTATATAAAAGTTTGTTTTATTTTTTAATACCTCTTTGGCCAACAATTATATTTTGAAATGCCCAGAGCCAAGCACAGTGCCTAGCTCATGGAAGGCTCTCAATAAATACCTAGTGTTTGAACACCCTGGAACATTCCATATGCCCTCAGATAACATGCCTATCCCAAGGACAAAGAATTTAGTGAAGGGAGAAGAAAAAACACACAATCATGGGTCAGGAGAGGCACTCTCGTTCTGCCCAAACCTTTACCACACTGTGGCTTGTGCAGAATGAATGAAGCTCTCAACTGCAATTTCCTTGTTAACAGAACAGAGATTGCCAGGTCATCTGTCACTAAACAGACTTACTCAACTGTCCAACTCCAGATGACCGTGTGGCATTTTACTGGGCATTATAACCATTTTCTCTTTTAAAAGTTAAACTTGGAGATCCAAAGCAGAAGGGAGATTAGGATTTGCAGTGCTCTGTCACATGGAATCTCCTATTTCTGAGCATTAATCTGAAACATGGAAAAATTGTCCAAAGTGTGGAAACCTCCAGATTGGACACAGCAGAACCCTTTTCAGGCAGCCTCTGCCTATGTTCCATACCTTTGACCTTAATCTAATCAATTAAAGACACCCACAGATCTGAGTCCCCATTTTCTGAAGGTTAAAAGTTTAGTTCCATTCGGCCCAAATTAGCTGTATAGGATAAAAACCTTGAGTTTGCTGAATACTTTGAAAGGATTCAGTTTCCAAGGTTCTGAACTGTACAGCCATTTAGAAGAAAGATATACATCCCATTTCTTCTCTGAAGAGATCATTTCCTTTGTTCTTATGATCTGGTAGCAAGTCTTTTTATATTTCCACTTTTTGATTACCATTTTGTCTTCTCATTTCTGCTGGTCATTTTCAACATACCCCATTTCTCCTTTTCTTCAGTGGAAAAATTTCTTCAGTGTTTGGATGCTCTGGGAAGGTAGTGGCTGTACTTTTTGGGGTCTCTCTGCCTGCTGGGCTACTTGACATATCTTTTGAGCCTTTGCTTCACATTCTTGCCTGAGACCCCTCTGGGATTATACAGAGAGGGAGCCAACAAAACGGGGACTCTGATATATTCACAAGCCAGATCCACCCACATTCAGTAGCATGAAAGGAAAGCAGCTTAAAAATAATGGAAGTTGTAGAGGAGCTTTTACCTCCCATTGAAGTCCACATTATTTTCCTTTGTTGTGCATTTTCTTTTCTTTAGGACCACCAGAAAAAAAAGTAGTGGTGCACCTTAAGAAGTTGGATACGGCATATGATAACTTTGGCAATTCTGGCCATTTCACCATCATTTACAATCAAGGCTTTGAGATTGTGTTGAATGACTACAAGTGGTTTGCCTTTTTTAAGGTTAGTTTTGTTGGAATATACATTCATATTTTCAATGATTTGATAACTGAAGCTTCTTCTAATGAGGAGACCCTTAGTATTTTAATTTTAGATTAAGAAGATAACGAGAATTGATACCAATTTTCTGAAGAGAAATTAGATGGTGTAATTTTGCTACTTTATTTAAAATTATAACTTCAGTAGGTTTAAAAAAAACACACATGATCTATATTTGAGTATGTATGATCCATCTCTATTTAAATTTACATTTTGGTAAGTATGATTAAATTCTTTATTTTCTTTATTACTACACCTTTATTGCTAATTGTTGCCTTAGTCACTTGGCTTTGTACTGAATCTGTTGGAAAGATAGGGTTTTTATTATTATCTTGAGGTTATTATACTGTCCATCTTATCATCGTTTGTTAGCTTTGAGAAATTGACCTAAATGACTCATTGAAGTAGTATAATGTACTAACTATATTAATGTGAATAATTTATTTGACTAAAGTGGGACAGAGATGGAGAGCCTTGGAGTTACTCCTTGGGCTAATTAAAGCAAAAGGTAGCCTAGCCAGCCCAGCTTGTTTTCTTTTCTCACTAGGGAAGAACTATTGTCCATTCTTATGGTCTTACACATTGCTTCTAATTGCAGACACACTGTAGGGTAAAATAATTCAGCACAAATAGCTGTCCATCCCAGATATCTTTCTGAAGTTGGAACGTTTCCTATTAGCAGGGTATTAAATGGTTTAACTAAATTGAATACGCAAACCTGAGACTAGCTATTTCTTATTCTAAATAAAGTATAAGTAAAGACAGTTTTTCATGGGTTCGTGTCCGTAGCCTTTAAAACATCTGGAAAGAGTTGGCCAATTACAGGAATTTGTGGGAAGGTGAGGGAATGATTCTGTTAAAGATGATGAAAGACAAAGCACCAGCAAAAGACTAATTTCTAAATTTATTGTGATTACTCATGTGGGTTGTGGCTTAATCACTAACTAGGATATGTTGTTAACACTTGAGCCAACCAAATTTCTAAGACTAGTAATGCCCAATACTTTTTTTTTTTTTTTTTAACTACGAGGACCCCTTCTTAATTGAAAAAAGAAAAGAGAGACGGGAAAAGTTGTCTCCCCTCACCTGGATTGGCTGTCTGATATTCAGCTGGTGGGAACCAGTCCATCCATGCTGGCCATCGAGGGCCAGCAGTCTACTTTTATTAGTTGAAGCCCATGCTTGACCAGTTATTAAATATTTTTAAATATCACCCCTAGATACTATGTATTTTTAAAAATCATAGCAGTATCTGTATGAGTTTTAAAAATTGTAGTGTGTATGCAATAAATGTGATTCCATCTGAATATAATTCTTGGTCTGCATATTGATGAGCCTAGGGCTTTGTAGACCTCTTGTAGGTACTCTGTTACAGTCCTTCAACAGTTCTTTGCCTTCAGGTGGGGAGTGAATTGCCTATGGAATTGAGGCACAAGGAAAGAAATATTCAAGACAGTTGTTACTATGTACCTTCCTCCTTCCTCCATTTCTTCCTCTTGCCCCTCCTTTTTCCCACCTCTCCCTTCCCCTTTGCCTTTTGTTGATACAAAATAGGTAATCGATATTTATTTAAAACATGAAAATGAAGTAGAATTCAGTTGAGAAATAGGTTGCATAAATTACTTAAGTACAAGATAGAGTGTAGTATATAAATAGATGAGTGAATAGTTTTACCCATTTGGCTTAGAAGACTTTTCATTCTTCACTTCTGTAGAATTGGAGAAACTGGTGGTGGAACTTCTAATGACACCATTAATTACCTGAGACATAATCAGAAACAGGCAAGGGCAGTTTCCCTCCGGTAATATTTTCCCATCAGTCTGTCTGCTTTCGGCTTGAATAGGAGTCCAGAGATGGTGGGGACATGGCTGGTAGCTGAATGAGGAATTGGAACACTTCTTTGTACAGTTGACCCTTGAACAACACAGGTTTGAACTGCGTAGGTCCACTTATACAGAAATTTTTTTTTCAATAGTAAATACTATAGTAAATACATACACAATCCGAGGTTAGTTGAATCTGCAAATGGGGATCCAAGGTTGGTTGATTCCTTAGATGTGGAAACCCTTATATTGAGGGCTGACTATAAGTTATAGGTGGGTGTTCAACTACTTGGAGGGTTGGTGCCCCAAACCCTGCGTTGTTCCTTTGTTCGAGGGTCAACTCTATTTCTCTTTAAATCACAGTATAAGCAAATTTGGTATTTTTTTGTAGCCTCAGAACATTAGTCGCAGATCAATAAAGGCTTTTTTTTTTTTTTTTTTTTTTTTTTTTTGCGGTACGTTGGCCTCTCACTGCTGTGGCCTCTCCCGTTGCGGAGCACAGGCTCCGGACGCGCAAGCTCAGCGGCCATGGCTCACGCGCCCAGCTGCTCCGCAGCATGTGGGATCTTCCCACACTGGGGCACGAACTCGTGTCCCCTGCATCGGCAGGTGGACTGTCAACCACTGCGCCACCAGGGAAGCCCCAAGGCTTTTTAAAGCCAAATGAAGTTGTAAGTGTTCTCAACCATATGTGGGAAGAGTCAGTGTATACACCGTTGTAGGGTAGAACCCTACCTGATCATATGCTTCTGGACAGCATTCTCTTATTAGGAATAAAAGTAGAAGAGTGTTCTTCTGCTACTGATTTCAGTGTATTTTTTAAAGTGTACATTTGACCAGAACCATTATCAGGACCATGTTTTCTTTTCCTTCTAAAAAATCAGCCACTCTGGTCAGTAGTTAGATAATGTGATAAGGATCATAATTTCAATAAGCAGAGCAGAACATACACAAGATACTTGATTTTAAAATTTCTCTTAACACAATCAAGTAGTTCCAGATAAACATATTTTGCAGAGTGATAAAATGCCATGTTCTTTTAGTAAATCCAACTGAAAAAGTAATGGGGAGTAGCAGAGTTTAACAAATTTAAGAAAAATGATAAAGTGGAGTTGACTTTACATAATAGGGCAGTCAAACACTTTGAGTGATACTTGTTAACATAAAAGGCTTGCTGGATTTTACCGTAAGCCTCAGGGTATTTCCTACAGTGGTGCTGGGGAATCCATGCTGGGTGTGTAACTCAAGAAAGCTCACCTATTTAATGAATAAAGCGTGTGAGATTTTTTTTCTACAGATTTTAGAAGTATCTTTTAAATGAAAAATAATTTATTTTTAAAAAAGAAAAATTATCAAAATATAAGCAGTGTTTTACTATTCAAGTTTAGGTGCCTTATGTAAACTACACCATAATCCACTCAACCTACTGCAATTGCAGAAATATCTGACAAATTTTTGCCATTTATACCCTCCACTGTTACTCTACAAATCAGTTGGATTTCCAGGAGTCTCCCTTAACTCATACCAGACCCTACCACTTGTTTCCTTTTGCCCTCTTCAGAGAGGCTTTCATGAGGTTGTTTCTTAGGGTTGTTCCTGCTAGTTTGCTGAGCGGGTGTTACGTGCAAGGTATTCTGTTAGGTTCCTTCTCCGCCTTCTGTTCCCCCAGATCAGCCTGCAGCTCAACAGAACAGACAGCTTCCACATCATTCTCCCTGCACTCCAACTCTGGAACAGTTGTGACACCACTTTTATTGCTAGGAACTTGCTTTTATTAAGTTCTACTTATTCAGGCCTCACCTGGAAAATAAGCAGCATTTTTCATGAATTGAGGTTCTTCGACCTTTTTTTCCGTGGTTTTAACTGCTTAAGAAATTAGGGGTGGAGTGGAGATTTTTTTTTTTTTTTTTACATAGGAGGACTTCAAGCTAGATAAAAGCTTGGAAGGAAATCTTGACACTGGAAATTTATACATAGTTTGAGTTAGGCAGGAAGCACTAGGTTTATATATATATATATATATATATATATATATTTTTTTTTTTTTTTTTTTTTTTTTTTTTTTTCAATATGCGGGCCTCTCACTGCCGTGGCCTCTCCCGTTGCGGAGCACAGGCTCCGGACGCGCAGGCCCAGCGGCCATGGCTCACGGGCCCAGCCGCCCCGCGGCACATGGGACCCTCCCGGACCGGGGCACGAACCCACGCCCCCCGCATCGGTAGGCGGACTCCTAACCACTGCGCCACCAGGGAAACCCAGGTTTATATTTTTGAAAGACACTTTTTTTCTACTCAACTTCCAGCATAGTTTCAGTTATCAGAAAACTTTGGCGGGGTTACAAACTCAAATGAATTTAGGGCTCACCCAGGCAAATACCTAAGCATTTAAAACAACTTTTGTAAAACAATAAGGAGTTACTCAACCTATGGCAAAATGGAAACTTTCCTAGAGACATTCAGATTCAGTTTTCCTTCAAAATAATGCGCTGGCCAAAATAAAAGACTATCTGCACAAGCCAGTTTCTAAGACTATCAAATTTTAATAGCATTACCATTTGATTATAATTGGCACACTCCAATAAATTCACACCCTTTAAAAGTACCTGCAGATGAAAAACAACCAACCTCTTATATAGAAACACAATGTAACAAAACAATGTAAAGGATGTTTGATTATGGCTGACTTTGTGATGGGTGGGTAAGCGATTGTTTTTTTCTTCTTTACACTTCTGTGGAATTTTGTGTGTGTGTGTGTGTGGTACGCGGGCCTCTCACTGTTGTGGCCTCTCCCGTTGCGGAGCACAGGCTCCGGACGCGCAGGCTCAGCGGCCATGGCTCTTGGGCCCAGCTGCTTCGCGGCATGTGGGATCTTCCCGGACCGGTGCACAAACCCGTGTCCCCTGCATCCGCAGGCGGATTCTCAACCACTGCGCCACCAGGGAAGCCCACTTCTGTGGAATTTGTTCACAGCTGCTCCGCGGCATGTGGGATCTTCCCGGACCGGTGCACAAACCCGTGTCCCCTGCATCCGCAGGCGGATTCTCAACCACTGCGCCACCAGGGAAGCCCACTTCTGTGGAATTTGTTCATTTTTTACCATGAGCATGTATAAAGCTCCTCTACACCATCCTCTACCGAATTGCCAAGGAAGGAAGTGGTATGAAACAAACTCAGCTTCAAAGAATACTCTCAAGTTGAATAGCTTTCTAACCTTTTACTGTTTCTCATTTTACTTTCTCTGAGGCTGTAAAAGGGGGCAGTAGCGAATGAACTCAGATTTTATTTTGAACATTAAGCTACTCAAGGGCTGAAGAAGATGCATAGAAGGGAAACTAGACTCATTAGGCTGAAAACTGAATTTGGGGATAGTTAAGCAGACTTCACTGATTTCTAATTGAGTTTTTGTTTGGGACCTACCAGTCTTAGTAGAACTATAAGCTAAAAACACTACCGTGAGTATTTCTAAAGCAGGTTGGTACTCAAAACAAGAACAGTATGTTGGGAAATCCGTACCAGAGGATTTATTTACCCATTTTGTGTGCTAGTGACTTACAAATTTCAAGCTTGTCACAACAGTTAGAAATGTGAATCGTGTTCCTACAGTAAAGGATTTGGGAGTCTCGTGCGATTTTTCTGTTGTGCCTTCTGGGTTCATTTTTAAGATATAACAAACTTTCAGAATATTTGTTATTGGGATAGATTTACCTGTTTTAATATAGATTCAACACACCAAGATGAGTTTGTCTTTTTTTAAAAAAATAACTTGATGTTTACTTTTAAAAGTGTTTAAATTGAGGAAAAGAATCAGAAGTTAAGCACTTAATACATGTCTAGCTATTTGTTTTCTTTTATGATGTTGCTTAATCTCAACGTAATGACTCAGTTTTCCATTGTAAACCCTTCGTAGGATGTCACTGATTTTATCAGTCAGTTTTTCATGCAACTGGGAACTGTGGGGATATATGATATGCCACATCTGAGGAACAGACTGGGTGAGCTCCATTGAAATATTTTTAACTTTCTTACTAAAAGCAAGCTTCCCTCCTCCTTGGTGGCTTATGAAAATGAATGTTGATTTACTCATCAGGGAGAGGAAGATGGAGAACAGAGAGATTATGGCTTTCTTATAGATTTCTTGCTTGAGCCTGCTTATTTGCTACTTCTTATCTGCCTGCACTATTTATTTTCATGTTAGTATGTTCTGTTTGCACACATCAAATTAGCTTTCTCAAGCATGATGCTCATAATGTAAGTGGACATGAAACCAAAAAGATAAAGACCCGGTTAAGGAAAGGTTGGCTCAAATTCAGTTCACATCCTTGAAGTAGCTATGCTGCCTGAGGTTGCTCATTCTTTTCTAAAAAGACTCAAGAGGGACCCATGTGAACCATGGCATTTTAGTTGTCTTCCAGTAGAGAAGGTGGCTCTTCCAGAGAAATTGACATACCTGTCAGTCATCCCTTTGAGACATCACCTATCTTTTTTTAAACTGGTTCCTTCTCAGAACAGACTATTGACTAGGGAGAAGAGGATCTTTTTCACTCTGTACATTCTCCTCACACTTTCAGAATAGATGTTTTAATCATTGCTCTCTCTGGATCCATAAATTTAGATGTCTAAAATTTTGATGGAAAAATGGGTGGTTAGAGAGAAAAAGTTGATGGGGACTTACCCTCCCTTACATTTCATATAACAGATTTTCCCTTTTCCCTTCCTCTTTTACTTAGCTCTTAAGTAAGGAAGTGAGATATGAAAAAGGGAACTGGGGCAAGTGTTGAAAGCACCATAGCCTTATCCAGTATCAGCGTTTTTCAAACTGTTTAATGGGCCAGCGGTGGCCCACCCATGTGCCAGGAAGGAATTGCTCATAAGTTGTATCACTTCATCTTGTTAAGCTTTAAAGGTTGTTCTAGGCAGCCACTAATAACACATCAAAGTGAAAATTAGAGCTGAAACCAATAAGCTGTTTCTTCTGAATTTATTTCTGGTAGTTGAATAAGTGTAGACTGCCTTAAATAGTTTCCTTTCAGAACCTCTCAGAATCTTTAATATATTGTATGGTGGTAGCTGAGGAGGGAGATATAATAGGAAGGTTTTCTAAAATAAGTTTACCAGGGCTTCCCTGGTGACGCAGTGGTTGAGAGTCCGCTGGCCGATGCAGGGGACACGGGTTCGTGCCCCGGTCCGGGAGGATCCCACGTGCCGCGGAGCGGCTGGGCCCGTGAGCCGTGGCCGCCGAGCCTGCGCCGCGTCCGGAGCCTGTGCTCTGCAACGGGAGAGGCCACAAGAGTGAGAGGCCCGCGTACCACAAAAAAAAAAAAATAAAAAAATAAAATAAGTTTACCATTATTTCTTCACAAAAATTTAAGGTATTCTCAGAGTGCAGTTTACAAAATTCTGTCTTAAAACTTTAATCTTTCTCCTTATTAGGGAGATGCTTCTACCAGCAGAAAAGATTGACCCTAGTATTTGCTCTGTAAATGGGATAAATAGCCTTGTACCTAGAAATATTGATCAAAGTAGCATTCAGTCTACATTTAGAATTTGTAAGGTGTATATGTTATTATGTCTCGGTTGCTAGATTAGCCTCTTTCTTAACTACATTTCAAAACTATATTAGGCTTATTTGGTAGCATTTAATTTAAAATGCATCTGCATGTGCTTCTTGAGCATGTTGGCTGCATGCACGATATGTATTGCTTAAGCATTCAGCTTTTGAGAGTGGTGGCTTTTTGTGAATGTCTTAAGTAGCATTAAAAAATACCAGCATCTGAAATACTAAATACTAGTATTTTTTTTCACTTAAATAAATTAATATGTTTAAATTTTTAAAAGACATTATGATCCTTGTTGGCTTGTAACTCTAGTTTTTATTGTCTTTTAGTTATTAAATAGAGCATCTGTTGAGGGGCTCTTTTAAAACCACAGCCAAAAACAGACTTTGGGGCTAAGAGGCAAGAGGCAGAGCAGCATGCGGCAGTGGACCTACCTACCTCTAACAGCTAGCAGAGGCCTCTAGCAGCTACAGACCCTTCTGGAGTCTTTATGTGCATGTAACATACAAAGGAGTCCTGGTAACATACCTCAAGGCAGCTGCCCTCTTGAACACTTCCTTGGAAAGCAGCAACTGCCATTTTGGAATGTGAACAACCAAAGACCAAGCAGGAAAAAGAAAAAAAATCTGGAAGTCTTAGGTGGCTTCACCATTCAGCCTTTGAATAAAAGGAACAATATGCAACACACATTTCTTTCTTATTTTCTCTTTTGAAAACTCTTTTGTTGAAATGATTTTTTCAGACTGCTTTTAGGACTTGACTTATTTGTTTTATTTTGTTAACAGTGCAAATTTTACTCACAGTTAAATGAACTTCCCAAGTGCCTTCTCTTTCTCTATTTACCTTGAGGAGCCCCAACACCTATTATAAGAATAAAATTAGGTTTCAGAATATCTTGAGATGTACAGATACATTATGGGTGGGAAGATGGTCCCAGGGGGACATGTTTGGGGGAGGAGGCTTTCTGAGATAAACCAGACCGCTGAAGGGTCTCTTTTTATAGATCATAGATCTGCAGTACCCCTGTCCAGAAAGATGGTATGATTAATACATTTTTTTGGGTGTTTTTTAAAATTAGGTGCCAGCCTTTTGCTAAGAACTTGACATGCTTTATGTTACAAAAATCCCATGAAGTAGATATTACTAGCTTCAATTTTCAGATAGGGAAAATTAGTCTCATACAGTGCTTAAACTCACACAGCTTCTAACTGTAGAATGATATGGGCTATTTGTCAAGTTTGTTTCACAAAGAAGTATTGGTACTTGAAGTCACATTTGGGCAGGTTTTCTGGTGAATCCTAGTCTGTAAGCATCACAAATGTTAGTTCAGTGCACTGCATTGGCTCTTGTTGAAATTTTAGGAGAAGAATTGGCTTGAACCTTAGATTTCCTTACCAAATGAGGCTACTGACTTTCTTTCCTACGCTCAGGTCCCTTATTCAAGACAAAAATGTACTTTCTCCTTCTCTTTATGGTTCTCCAAATTGAAGGAGAGTTTTGTAAACTTCAAGTTAAGTAGGCTTGCTAAGTTTACTTCTTTTAATTACACTATTGTTCAAACTGATTGCTGTCTTTTAGGTCTTTCCTGCTAATAAACAATGGACTAGTTTCCTCCTCATTTCTTTAGAGCTGATTAAATATCAGCCTTGGCAAACCAAAAATGTGGGGCTACACCTGATTCTTATTGTCTGGGAGGACTTTTCTGCATCCCTTGAATTGCTTCTTGAGTGGAGGAGTCTTTCTCTAGATAGTAGGTTGTCATCATTACTTTATTGGTTCAGATAATTATTTATATCATTTGAGAGGCACTGGTCTGCTGTTCTGGGAAGGTTATATCTTATAAAAACTAAATAAGAGTACATCCGACTGCCACCTGGCTACTTTCTTCTATCCTGATAATTCTTTATCACTCAGGATCTCGATGCCACCTCTGTGAAATTCCCCAGCTTTCTCCCTTACTGGGAGGAATGCCATTATTTTGGTTCCAGTTGTACTTTGCAGGTGTCTCTGCCCTGGTAGTACTAACTATGCTGTAAATGGAATGACTTGATAGCGTGTCGTCTTCTTCCAGACTGAAGATCTGTGTATCTTCAGCACCTAATGCATGTAGAACTTTATCTTGGAACTTCAGTTTGGAAAATTATCCACGTGTCTCTTGTCTTTTCAAAGACTTCAGAAGTAATGCCAGCTTACAAAGAATTAATTCTATAGGGTTCTAGAAGCCCAAATCAGGAACGGTGCTATGTTTATATTTTTGGTCCTCTGTTCTAAAAAAAATATTAGGTTACATACTTACAGGGTTCTGTAAGAGTTGTGTATTTTCAAACTGATTGTCCGGATGTAAATACTGACAAAGCAACCAGTGTGTATAAGAATATATTTAGCAAGGCATCTAAAATCACCCCTACTAAAGTGTTTTTTTTCCCCCTGTTTCTTTGAGTATCTTTGCATCTAAATGTTTGTTTTGATTATGGAAGGGAAAACTTGGGTACAAAACTGCAGGTATTTGTGTTAGTAGGCCCCATAATAGATTACTGTTTAGCATTCTCTGTTGTAATTGCCTGTTTGTCATTTCCTCTGGCCTTTAAATCCCTTGAGGGCAGTGATCAACGCTGTATTAATAACCATTTTATTCCTTATGTATAGTTCAATATGTGATAAATAATAGGCCTTCAATAAATATTTGTAAGAGAAAGAAAATTGAATAATATACGATTGTGTTGTTCCATTGTTTTATTGTTGTGTTTCTGAAAGTATTTTTACCTTTGTGTCCTTAGAGGCTATGGTGGACCCTCAGGCCATAGTTGTTGAATGACTTTGTAGAAAACAGATGAGACTTTAACATTTTATTCTGCTTATATATTATATTTTAATTTTTGTGTGAGACTGTAGAGGTTAAGATAAACCTCAGAGTTAAAAATAGTAAAGTTCTAACTTTCAGAATTACTAAAAAGTAAATTAGCTGTCAGGGGAAATAGTGAGCTTTATCTGTGACTGCAGTGGTTCCCCAAAGCCTGGATAACCAAGGACTCAAACTAGCCTAGGGTGCTGTGGGCTGTGCCCCGCCCCCCTTAAGAAGCACCAGCTAAAGGTTAGAGTCGATGAACTCTAAGATTTCTTCCAACCTTACAGTTTAAGAGATTATGAGCAAGTAAGTGAGGAATTAGCCAAGGAACTTTGTCTACCTTGCTGGGTGTCAAATTGCTGTTTTCTTTTTTTGTTTGTTTTTGTTTTTTGCGGTACTCGGGCCTCTCACTGCCGCGGCCTCTCCCGTCGCGGAGCACAGGCTCCGGACGCGCAGGCTCAGCGGCCATGGCTCACGGGCCCAGCCGCTCCGCGGCACCCGGGATCCTCCCAGACCGGGGCACGAACCCGTGTCCCCTGCATCGGTAGGCGGACTCTCAACCACTGCGCCACCAGGGAAGCCCTGCTGTTTTCTTAACTAGTTGTGGAACATATGTTTTGGTTTAAATGGAACATCTTTTCAGCCCCGGAAATAAATTTATGATCCTCCATTTTCATATGTAAATCTGATTGCCAGTTCCTTCAGTAAATGCTGGAGGTTATTTGGTTGCAACCACTGCAGCAATTTCCTGGCAGTTTCACAATTCATTAAAATTCAACTTTTTAAATAAATGGTTAAGTCTAGTTAGTGGGCAGAAAACGAAAGCTAATCCTTGAAACTGACAGGGAAGTTTGTTTCTGAGGTAAGATGTGACACTCTTGGTTGGGTTGGAAAAATATCAGTTTAGGAAAATATGCCTTGTTCTCCTTTGTTGCCACCTAATGGCTTCATTCACACTCCAGGCCTGACAGCAGATGGAAGCAGTTAATTTGCACTTACGTAGACATGTACAGTAAACAAACGGCAAAAAATTGAATAAACACTCTTTGTTCTTCAGTATTGCTGGAATGTGATCTCTTTATATGTACGGTGTATCATCAAACCATTTAACTTCATGCAAGGTGTTCTTTTCTGAAATGGTGAATGATATTGATGGATTAGACCTAGATGTCCAAATTTTTAATAGGTATTCCACAGTATGTATACATACATTAAAAAAATTATATACATGTACTACTATACTAACATGTTTGCTATCGAACATGAAATAATATTAAATAATTAAATATTTGATTTCTTGTCACAAAAATATGTCCTGCCAAAATATATCTCATTATGATATTCTTTGGAAACAATGTAAAACTATGTTTCATTATCATGATTTTGTTGCCAAAAGCAATGTAAGGATTTCTGTTTCGGATCATTTTTATTACTGCCAATTTTCAACATTTGGAAACAATTTTCTAGTTAAAATGTTTCAAGTAAAGAATTTTAATTTTGACACATTTTGTTAAAAGTATGGAAGTGTCACTGGTAGAGTTTAGAAGAATTACTGTTTGGTATTTAAATGATGTTTGGTGTTAAATGATGACAATTTAATGGGCAAATTTTAAAACGGAGACGTTTGCTTTATTGATAAAACAGATTAAAAAGTGAATACCGCAACACTGGAACCATTTCAAAACATGTTTTCAAAAACTCATACCAGGAATAGGGCAAATGTAAGCTTTGTTATTTTCTTATGTTTTCTTATATTTACATCATTAGTATTTGCAAATCCTGGTTTCTTTGCAAGTATTATTTTAAGCCACTTGTTCATTTTGTGCGGGTTAGCTTAATTACATCAGATGTACATAAGTGAGTTTAAGCAGGCACATGTAAAAGGGAATGTGCTGTGTCCTAACCATCTTTAGGCAGCATACTGCATATAACAGGTGAACATCTGACATTGGAACTGAGTGGGGTTATCAGTGTTGCTTTGTATATTAAATAATAGTGGAGGTTGGTTTTCAATTTTATTTCTATGCTACAAATAGAAATAGAAATTATAAGATTTTTCTTTCTAATATTTTAATGGATTGTCTTCTCATTTTGGAAAAATCACCGGTTGATGGGATAAAACCCATATCAGCTGCTCAGTTGACAGTTTGGGCTAGCGTATAAGTTCTTTGACAGCATGAGTAAAGTCTTAAATGGCTTTGTATCCCATGTGGTAACAGGTGGTAGTGTTTATATTGTTACTTGTTTAGTGTTTTATAACTTTTTAAACTCTTCAAACTTCAGTGTCATCCTTATCCTCGATAGGAATCCAGTGAAGTAGATATCATTCCCATTATCAGCTGAAGAAACTGAGGCTCCTTAGTTGTGACTTGCTCAAGGTTACCATTTATGTAACATAAATGGTAAGTGGCAGAACAGGGATTTAAAGGGCAAAGTCCTTTTTCATTAAACATTTTTCTCATAGCTAGTGCATTACATAAAGGAAGTATTCAAATATTTGCTAAGTGTAATCAGGAAAACAGTGGAACAAAAGGTGTAAGTGATTTTTTCCCCCCTTAGTGTCAAAAAGCAGTTGAGAAAGAGATCCAGGATAAATAACTTAAGTTCTAAAATATCCCAACCTTTTCTTTTTCAGTTGGTTGACATTAGTAGGTAATTGGATGGAATTGGAGAATTGATAAAGTGAATGGGAAATTGAAGAAAGGTGGTTTCAAGAATGTTTGGCAACCCTATGTTAATCTTGAAGAAGCAAATGGAGAGTTACTGAATCCTAGTAGTTTTCTAAACTCAGTGCTAGGGTTTGGAATTTCTTCAAATTTTATGCAATTATCTATTTGTTGCAATAGAAATTGGCATAAATGAATAGAAACTTAAATTATGCCCTCTGTGCAAGGCAGTATTCAGAGACTGATGTTTATATAAATAAAATAAATGAAAACCCTTAGAAAAAAATTTAAGCTAAATTTCAAGCTGGATAGTGTGGCCAAAACTTCAACTTCTTAATTGGTAATAATGTCAGAAATTACAAGAGGTGTATTTTACAATAGCAAGAAAAATGACAAACATCGAGAACATTGAAATCAAGAAAATAACGGGGGCACAGTGTGTGGTCCTCTCAAATTAAGGTACTGAGTACTTGGCTTCTGGGGGTGTTAAATATCTCTTTTCTGCTAAGTTGTAGCTATCCTGCACAGTGGTATCACAGTCCTGTCCTACCTTTCATAAGGTAATTTCAAGTTCTAAAAGAAGACCAAATTATTTTAGACTGGGAAAACTACAGAATAAAATAAAATAAAAATTTTAAATGGAAAATAATTCCTTCAATTTAATGTATAAGAAGTGGTACATAAATGGATAGCATCTCTTAGTAATTTGCTTAAGTAAAAGCAGTTGTAGTGTTTTAGGATTTTTTAGGGTTACTTAGAATGTATAAATATTCTATGTAAGTAAGGAGTATGTCTAAATTATTTACCTGGCTTTATGAATAATAAATAAGAAATCCACAGATGTAAGGACTGTGTAGTTAGGAAACTTGAAGGGATATTTCGGAACTTTCAGGTCAACTTAAATTTACAAGTAGGGAAGCTGAGGTTTGGGCAGGAAAACTGACGTTTCTGAAGTAATACGAGAAGTTAGAACTTGGGTCTCTGTGACCCACTTCTTTTAATTATAAATTTCTTTTAATTATAAAAGTGTCACTCTTTTAATTATACATTTTTCTAAGTTTCTTGTGTTATTGTTTAAACAGGATGTGGCATTTGTTGTTCTTTCTATTATTCATTTATTTATTCACTCATTCAATAACTAATTGCTTTCTAGTACCAGTGTCCTAGTTAATGAATAAACAAAAAATCCTCTTCTCACAGTGGTTATGTGGAAAGAACAACACTCACAGGCTGTTAGGAAAATTAAATGGGTTAGTATATATAAAATACAACCTGTGAGGCTGAGTCTGTTATCATCCTGATTTTATAGATGAGGACATTGAAAGTACAGAGAGGGTAAGTAACTTGTTCAGGATCACACAGCCAGTAAGTGGCAGAGCTGGATCCAGTCCAGGTAGTCGAGCCTGCAGACCACGTCCTTTACCTCTGTCCTGTATCAAAAACCCTTGACAGAAAGGGTAAAAAGACTGGCCTAGTCAGGACACCATAGACACCTGAATAGTGGGAAATCACCATTAGGGCTACTGGAGAATTTAGGTGACCCCTAAAAAGGGTCTTGGGCAGCAGTTTGGATCTGACTCATGAGAGCCAATTAATTTCCAGCTTTTTTTTTTTAAAGGAAATAATGAATAAAGCAATGATTCTTGTAAACTTTAAACTCATATTTTAATTCTCTCTTCTCTAACTTTGCACAGTCACTTTTTTTTTCCAATGAAAAACATAATGCCTATTATCCCAAAAGATCATTGTGAGGCTCACATGATATAGATGAAAACCCTTTGCAAATTGCTTAAGCCTTTCCTGCATGGTTTCTAGGTATCTCCTCTCCCACCCGTGTTTTTGGCAATTGACCTGTATGTTTATTTCTCTAGCACTTTGTGAGAAGACGAAGTGTATGAAGAGATGTTGCATGGTATTTGGGAAGAATGCTTGGTTATAAATTCTAGTTCAACCATCTCTTTTAAGTCTCTTTTTTTGTCCCCCGAGACTGTATTATCTTCATGTTCTCTTGAACCTCTAAGATTTCTGAGTAATCTGTAGAATGTTTATAAAGTATGATGTGATAGGTAAATGTTAAGGTCCTGTAGTTCTGTAATATTGATGGTGAAGGGTATAGAGTTGTTGAACAAATATGAATGGTAAGGATCTTTAGCACAATCGGTCATGCTTCAGTGATATTTTTCCCCCTCCAACCAAAATAACAAATCAGCCTTTCCCTCACAGGGGAAGTTCATTTGGTGTTAGCCATCATAAGCTTATAAGTTGTGCCAACTAGGTGAACAAAAACCACACTGATGAGAAACATGGGGCCCATTTCTTCTAACTTGAATGCCCCTGACTCTTTTGGTACGTTGGGAAAGTCATTTCATCTGTGATCTAAATTTTCTGCTTAGGTGGGGAAATTTCCCAGGCTTTTTCAAGCATGGTTAACTTCCTGGACCACATGATTTGGGTTCAAATAAATAACCACATTATTTACATGTTTGTTTATTTCATTGAATTCGCAGCATCTTAAGGTCTGGGGGGGCTGCATCAATACATATGTGCATGTGTGCCTAGCCCTAGCACCTAGCATGATGCCTGGGAAATATTATGTGACCAATAAGCATTTGATAAATAAGTGAAAGAACCTAGCAAAATACAAAATAGGTTATATAAATCATGGTTTTTTTTCAGGAAGTGTAATCATAATCCTAGACAGGTCAGAGTTAGTCTCTAGCAACATCTGGACCATCCTTCGTAGGTGTCCTCTTCTAGGGCTCTGTAGGCTATGTTTCTTATCCTTAAGAAATAGGAATATTTTTTAAAGTGATGAATTTCACGAAATGTATATAACTATCTTCATTTCCCACCCAAAGACCATTTTCACCTTTCATTTTTTAAAAATCATATTTCATAAAAATTTTATTTATTCGCACTCCACTTAAGTACTATCTTGTAGTTTTTTCCTCTTAATATATCATAGGTTATTTTTCTTTCTTTTTTTTTTTTGGCTGCACTGCACAGCCTGTGGGATTTTATTTCCCCAAACAGGGATCGAACCTGGGCCCTTGGCTGTGAGAGCGTGGAGTCCTAACCACTGGACCACCAGGGAATTCCCATGTTTTCTTTTTTTTTTTATTGTTCTATACAGAGAGGTCAGCAAACTTTTTCTTAACAGGGTCAGATAGTAAATGTTTTAGGCTTTGTGAGCCTAATGGTCTCTGTGGGAGCTCCTCAGTCCTGCTGCTGTAGCACCAAAGCAGCCAGAGATAAGATATTCAATACTATAAACAAGTGGGTCTGGCTGTGTTCCAATAACACTGTATTTATAAAAGCAAGCAGCCTTCCCTAGCCTCTTCTACTATAATGAACATCTTCCTGTGTTTAGCCTTTTTTTTTCATTTATGTGTATTTGACAATTTCTACAAGGTAGCTTTGAAAAACTCTTAAAGCCTTGTCAGACTGCTTTCTAATACAGCACTGGTGTGGGGGAGCAGTGGCCTACCCCCGGCTGGCCTGTCTGCATCATACGAGGTTGCTAATATCGAACAGTTTTTGATCTATAAAAATAGTAGTTACAGATAGTTCAGCATAATAAATATAAACTTTATTAACCTTTTCATGCAACATACCCTCCAGTGTTGCAGCCTGGTCATGTCCTAGGCCTTTATTTCAGTGTTCCTGTATCCTGAGTTGGGGCTTTAGCAGGGAAATGAGTGGTGAGCCAAACTCATGCTAGTGGAGATATTCTTAGCCAGAGGTAGGGAGACTGGCTTCACAGTGTTATGAACCACCAAGGAAGAAACAAAATGTACATATGAATAGCCCAAAGTAACTTATCTTGTGTAGCTTAGTGGCATTGAATCCCAGGATTCAGACCTAGCTCCTTTGAATTCTAAGGCCATACATTTTTAACTCTATGCCTCAATATGATTTGAATTCAGAGTCAGATGCAGTAAGGTAGTTTTACCTTTAAGAGTAGTTTAGCCTACACATTCCTTTAAACTTGGGGTTTGCAAACTATCAGTCTGTTTTTTTTTTTTTTTTTCGGTATGCGGGCCTCTCACTGTTGTGGCCTCTCCCGTTGCGGAGCACAGGCTCCGGACACGCAGGCTCAGCGGCCATGGCTCACGGGCCCAGCCGCTCCGCGGCATGTGGGATCTTCCCGGACCGGGGCACGAACCCCTGTCCCCTGCATCGGCAGGCGGACTCTCAACCACTGCGCCACCAGGGAAACCCTATCAGTCTGTTTTTGTAAATGAAGTTTTATTGGAACACAATGTAGTTCATTCACTTATGTATTTCCTGTGTACCTTTCACACTGCAGTGGTAGAGTTGAGTGATGATGACAGAGGACTGATCACCTGCATTTACTGTTTGGCCCTTAAAAAGAAGTTTTGCCACCCCCTCAGCATAGGTAAAGTAGCATCCATTATATTAGATTGAGTCCACAAACTACGTCCTGAGGGCCAAAACCAACCGTGTACTTTTGTAAAGAAAAGCATTGAAACACAGCTGCTTGCCCTGCTGATTCGTTTGTGTTGCCTTTGACTGCTTTTGTGCTTCTGTTCCATTAAATTAAGTCAGTGCCTGAAGTTGTCTGCATCCAAGTCCCTTCATAAAGAAATTTAGCGTGCATTGTTTTCCTTTCTTCCTCCTATGCTCTCCACTCTCATTCTGGATTATATATCCTTCCTCCATGAGGACATGTTGTAACGTGAGGGTTTTTAGGCTCTGGAGCCAAAGCATCTGAGTTCAGATCCTAGATCTGTCACTATATACAGCTGACCCTTGAACAACATGGGTGTGAACTACGCGGGTCCACTTATATGCAGATTTTTTTCCCCTAAATACGTACTTCAGTACTACATGAGCCGAGGCTGGTTGATTCCTTGGAAGCAGGGCCCAGGATAGGAATGGCTGACTATAAAGTAATATGTGGATTTTCGACTGTGGAGAGTCGGTGCCCCTGCGTTGTTCAAGGGTCAACTGCAGTTATTTTTCAGTGTTAACATCGACATAAGACAACGGGCCATATTAGTGAAATAAAGCGGAGAGAATATTTAATAATCAGGTTACTTTAACTCGCTCATGATTAGAATATGCTAATAAATTGGGAGGTTAACAGAAGAAAAAATTTTAATGTTTTGGAAAATTTTCACCATATGTTCTTGTATTTTGCTGGAATATGTCTTCTCTGAGTGGAAAAGTATAGTCTGACAAACTGAGAAGAATTTTGTTTCTGCCACTTCACAGCTCTGTTACCTTAGGTAGGGGCTGCCTACCCTCTCTGAGCTGAACCTCCACTTACTCACTGGTAAAATGGGATTACTGGTGCCTGTCTCCTCATAGGCTTAATGAGGTAACTTTTGTAAAATGCCTGGAATGGGGCAGATGCTCTAAAAATGTTTGTTTCTTTCCCTGCCTTTCCTTCCCCAGAAGTGTTTGTTGTGTAAATTTTGCTTGGTAATCAGTGATGCTAATCGTAGAAAAGTTTATTTCTCTTCCTTTTCTAGAATAGTTCGCAAACTGAAACCTCTCAGTTTTTGTTTTTGTTGGCAGTGGCTGGTCCCTAAGATGAAACGAAAAAGGGGCATCTTTACTGTGAATGGGAGACAAGGAAACAGACCTGAGAGAGGAACACAGATTCACTTGGCTTTTCCTTTTCTTATTTGATTGCAGTATAAAGAAGAGGGCGGCAAGGTAACTAGTTACTGCCATGAAACCATGACTGGCTGGGTGCATGATGTGCTGGGCAGGAACTGGGCTTGTTTCACAGGAAAGAAGGAGGGAAATACCTTTGAGAATGTGAACGTGAACACAGCACACCTTGAGAATCTCCAGGAAAAGTGAGTTGTCGTAAATGAAAGATACATTTAGTTTTTTATAATATGTATGTGTCTGTATTAATTCTTGGAAAATTTCATTTGATTATATAAAATTTATTTGACTTAGAAACATAAGCCATGTTATCTACAACTTTCCTGGAAAAATACATTGATATAACAGAGAAGAAAGTAGTTTTTCAAAGTACTTCAGAAGTAATGGACAAATGATAGCCTTAAAGAATATTTATATAAAGGACCACAGAATTGCAATGACTTATACAGAAAAGTCATTTTATTATTGCCATGTAATAATATGTTGCATGATACTTGTAGATACATATGTTTATGTTGCAACAAATGTAGGTGATGCTAATTGAATATAAGTTTTAAACAAGGAAATAAATAACTGAAATTAAAGTTCTTAGTATTTATGTAGTGCATTAGTTTCCTGGGGCTGCCATACAGAGTACCACACACTGAATGGTTTAAGCAACAGAAACTTATTTTCTCACAATTCTGGAGGCTATAAGTCCAAGATAAGGTGTCAGCAGGTTTAGTTTCTTCTGAGGCCACTGTCCCTGGCTTGCAGATGGCTGCTCACTATTGTCCTACATGGTCATCCTGTCTGTGTCCTCATCTCCATTTCTTAAAAGTACACCAGTCATATTGGATTAGGGCCCACCCATATGATCTCATTTAACCTTAATGTCCTCTTTAAAGGCCCTGTCTCTGAATACAGTCACATTCTGATGTACTGGAGGTTGGAACTTGAACACATGAATTTGAGGAGGATACAATTCAGTGTATAACTTTCAGTTCAAGTTTTTGTTGAGTTAGGTCCAGTTTAAGTAACTATGAACCACACAAGAGATTTCAGACTTTTATTAGTTTGGAAGGAAAAGATAAATATTAGCAGTAGCAAATTTTCTGTTTTGTTTGGTTGTGAAATCCACTGAAAGTGTACATGAACAAAGCATCCACAGCCAGACCACACTGGCAGTGAATGACTCTGCAGCAGAGAAGGTGGGAGAACATGAGTTCAAAGAGGACAAATTGCACTTGTCTGCGGACGTACTCCCCAAGATTTAGACTAATTCATCACCTCCATTTTGAACTTAGCTTTTAAATTGCTTTGTTTGGATTGATCCTTGAGCAACACATTTCCTATGAAGCTGTTCACTTTTCACCCTACCACTTAGGATATACTGTGTACTATGTACTTTTCTGACATTTCAAACATTGCCTCATTTAGTGAGGAAGCTACTAACCGGAGTGCTCAGAATCTATGTTGCCTCACTTGTAAAGTAAGCATTTAGGACTAAATTACCATCAAGGTCTCTTTCAGCTCTTAATGATCTGATTTCAAGATAGACATTTACAATTTAAAATATATTCCTGTGTCTTAAGAAACAACAACTGTAACTGGCTTTTGTTGTGTGCTAGTGTTGTCAGAAATAGAATACAGGCAGTTTTATAATCTATTTAATAAAGGTGTACTACCCCTCTGGTTTCACATTTTGCAACAAATGGGAAAGGATTTTGATAAAAACATTAAAACAGTATCAGTGTGGTTGCACGTTTTTCTTATTATTTTCAGTGCTCCCAGGTTTTTTGACTATATCAAAATACTCTCTCTGTGAACATCTAAATTAAAAGAGAAAGAAAAGTTCAAAGTATGCCTAACATGTTACTCAGGTTACGTATATCTTGCTTTGCATAATTGAATGTTAATGAAAGTCTTGGGTAGTGAGTCACACTTAAGTTACAGAATGTTATTTATTTATTTATTTATGGCTGCGTTGGGTCTTTGTTACTGTGCGCGGGCTTTCTCTAGTTGTGGTGAGTGGGGGCTACTCTTTGTTGCGGTGCATGGGCTTTTCATTGCGGTGGCTTCTCTTGCTGCGGAGCATGGGCTCTTAGGCGCACCGGCTTCAGTAGTTGTGGCTCCCAGGCTCTAGAGCGCAGGCTCAGTAGTTGTGGCTCATGGGCTTAGCTGCTCCGTGGCCAGAATCTTTTTTAGTAGAAATAACGTGGTGAATTCTGTTAATTCCTAGCACCTGGCACATACGTGAGATACATGTTTAAGTTAAATGAATAATCAACTCCCTCAGTTTTTTTGCTTTGTAAACATGCTCTTTGTGTGTTAGACTTGTTTACATCTGTATGCAAGCATTTGGCATCAGGTAAACCAGTGCCTTTCAGATTTTAATGTTGCTGTGAATCATCTGGGGATCTTGTTAAAAATGTAGATTCTGATTCAGCTGGCCTGGGTTGGATACTTAGAGTCTGCATTTCTAGCAAGCTTCCAGGTGCTTCTGCTGATACTGGCTCAAGAACCAAATTTGAGTAACAAGGATATAAACCAAATGTCCCTATGGAACCATTTTTTTTTCCATCATGTGGTTATAATGCTTGCCATGCTATATATATATTGTATACAGTTTTGCTGTCCTCCCCCCCTGCCTTTTTTTTTTATTATTACAAAGTTTAAGAGGTACATTGTAGAAATTGTAGAGGGTGGGGGAAAGGTGATGATCCTATGTCACCACTCAGAGATAACCATGGTTGTATGTATTTATGGTATAAATACACACTTTCACAAAAATTGATTAATTCTGTACAAACTTCTTTGATATTCTGCTTTTTTGTTTAATATAGTGTGAAGTCTTCCATATCACTGAATAATCTTCCAGACATTTTTACTGAATAAACTATATAGCAAATGAAGTACCATTATTTATTTAATCCATCCCTTATCTTAGAATATTTATGTTTATACTCTATCACTAGTATAAAAATGTTTCACTGAACATCCTTATACATACATCTTAGTTCGCTTGAACTTTTATTTTCATAGGGCACATTCCAGTTCTGGGCTATTGATACAGATATAGATGTAGAGATATAGAGATTGACATATCCAGTTGCCTTCCTGAAAGATTTTTCCACTCAGGCCCACAGTATAAGAGTGCCATTTTAACGGGATCTATTTACATCAGTAAAGAGTGTATCTGAAGCTGTCTTACTTTTGCTGGCAGGTATTCTAATAGGCTCTACAAATATAACCACAACTTTGTGAAAGCTATCAATGCCATTCAGAAGTCTTGGACTGCGACCGCATACATGGAATATGAGACTCTTACACTGAAAGAGATGATTAGGAGAGGTGGTGGCCACAGCCGGAGAATTCCAAGGTAATAAAGCACATCTCTTTATCACTAATGAAGATATTTGTATCAATTGATATCCTCCTCCCTGGGCTGTTCATCATTTTATTGGTCATCCTAACTTAGACTTTTTTTTTTTTTTTTTTTTTTTTTGTGGTATGCGGGCCTCCCTCTGCTGTGGCCTCTCCCGTTGCGGAGGACAGGCTCCGGACGCGCAGGCTCAGCGGCCATGGCTCACGGGCCCAGCCGCTCCGCGGCATGTGGGATCCTCCCAGACCGCGCGAACCCGGTTCCCCTGCATCGGCAGGCGGACGCGCAACCGCTGCGCCACCAGGGAAGCCCCCTAACTTAGACTTTTTATGTTATCTTTTCTCTGACCATCTCCCTTTCCTATTCATACATACTCAGATGTTCTCCAAGCCCTATTTATGGGTTTTGCTTTCACAGCATCTGCCATTTCCTTTACTCTCTTTCCATTTTCTACACTTTGGCTTAGGGCTTTGTCATCTCTATCCTGTATAATGGATCAGCTTCCTGCCTTCTCTCTCTTTGGTTTCTAACCCTCCCTGTCCCCATTCTTAGCCATTCTATGAAATACTGCCTGTTACATCTTCTTATACCCAGCTATGATTGGGTTACTACCTATTGTCTAATGAATAAATTTAGCCTGGTAATCAAAGCCACCTAAATTTTCCCATAACTGTATTGATTACCTTGACCTGCTTTCAAATAATACGACAGAAAATTACTGAAAACTTTCATGTACCTCCATTCATGACACTCCCTTTGCCTCAGATATTCCTGAACTTACCTATAGAAACTGTCAAATTTGCCACCTGTAAAAATCTCAAAATCCTTTCTCTGTTTTTAGGTCCAGCAAAAAATATTCCATATTTATCAATATACCTCTGCTACCTTCAGCCAGAAGTGGCATTTCCCATCTTTAGTTAATATACCCCATGGTGTATTTCTTATGGAAAATTATATCATTCTTTGAATTTATATAGTCAGGAATTTGGTAGATTTATTCCCTCAAAACTATAGCTGGATTTAGCAGACTATGTAGTTTCTCTCACAGTTCTACCCATATCTGAAAAGAATCTTATACAGTGTTTCTCAAAGTGTATTCTGAGGAATGACTAGTCTATGAGATGCTCTGGTTAGTCGAAATTGGGAATGGGAGCATATCGTATTCCTTCTCAGATTCACGAAAGTGAAAGAGCCATCCTGTATCTATGTGAGACAATAAGTTGAGACCTGTTCAGTAACAAGCCAAAGAAGCACCTGGAGGAGGTGGGGTCAGCATTGGAGCCTAGGGAGACTGGGACTCCTGTCTGGAAGATTGAGCCTCAGACCCAACTGCTTTGCCATGTGTCAGGTGCCATGTTTCTGAAGAACTCTTGTATAAAAACGTATTGTTTATGGACATCTGAGTCCAGAGCTTTCTCCAGATTCTTAAAAGAATCTGGACCCAAATGATTGAGAGCCAATAATGTATAGTGTGCCTGTGATGTTTGTAATTCTCACTTCTCCATCTCCCTAATTTCTCTTTCACTGTCTTCATTTTCACACCACTGAGCTTTGTTGTCACATTGCTTTTGTTTTATCTGTGTGTGTATTGATGGGTAAACACTCTGCCTTATAGGAAGTTAGGAAGAAGGAAGTTAACAATTGCCTGTTTTGCACCAGATAGTCACCTAAATGTATCAGCAGCATATTTAGTCTTAATGACATGGATGATGACGATGGTGGTGGTGATCATCATAATAGCTTAATTTAGTAAGGACTTCTCAGAGACAAGGCCATGTTTTAAGCACTTGTTAATCATTATTACATTGAATTTTCATAACAATCCTTTGCGGTAGGCATGATTATACCCATCTTAATAGGAGGTGATCATAGTTTTGTGATGTTAAGATCTTTGACGAATGTTACACAGCTAGTAAGTGGTAAAGCCATTTGTGGCCATCTTTGTGTCTTACTTTCATCTCTTTATGGAGCTAGTCTGCCTGCTTCTACTTAGATCTTTTATTTCCATGCCTTCACTTCTTTTACAGCTACCATCACCACCATCTCCAGAGTCAAACATCAGTAATTCCTCTATTTTCTCTAAATGCTTTGTAGGCCATCTTCAATTTCTCACATCTGCTTTCTTGGTCAAAATCTATTCAAAGTAAGAGAATGCAGCTATTTAGGCATACTAAAGTTAGCAATGGCAATATACGAAACCAACATTATTTCACCGGGGAAAATTACTAGATTCTGAAAAAGAAATGGGTAATTTATACAACTTAGTTGTATAATTGACACATTGTATAATAGACACATTTTTGTATAATAGACACATTGAAACACTGATAGACAAGTGCTCTTTGGATCTGAATCTACATTCTAGCTAGCCAGGTGGTTGAAATCATGGAATCATCCTCAAAGGAAAGAATATATATTGACATCAAATGTCTATTTCCATCCTAGGCCCAAACCTGCACCAATAACTGCTGAAATACAGAAAAAAATTTTGCATTTGCCAGCATCCTGGGACTGGAGAAATGTTCATGGTACCAATTTTGTTACTCCTGTTCGAAACCAAGGTAAAAAAAAAAAGTCCAATTTTTTTTTTCATTAATTCATTCTGAAATATTTATTGAACATTTACTATGTGCCAGGCTCTCAGATTTTGGGGATACAGAGGTGAATAGGTTATGATCCACTTTAGTAAAGAAATGGAAAATATTATAACTAATGAATACTCACTTCTTTTTGTGTCCATGACAGACTTTGGTAGTAGATAATCTCTCCAGCAGAGCTCAGCATTTCTTCAGTATCCCTCTCAGTGTGTTCCAGGTAGCTAATGAAATTAGAGTGATACGTAAGCCAAACTCATTTGCCCTCCTAGTCACAGAGACTTGTGTAGAAACAAAGAATTGCATGCAGCCAAAATTGGTCTTCCTTGTCTTCCTTCTGCAAGTGGTTTGCTGGAATCCTTTTTTTAAAAATTGAAGTATAATAGATTTACAATGTTGTATTAGTTTCAGGTTTACAGCAAAGTGATTCAGTTTATATATATATATTCCTTTTCAGATTCTTTTCCATTATAGATTATTAACAGACAATGAATATAGTTTCCTGTCTATATAGTAGGTCCTTGTTGTTTATCTATTTTATATATAGTAGTGTGTATCTGTTAATCCCAAACTCCTAATTTATCCCTCCCCTTTCCCCTTTGGTAACCACAAGTTTTTTTTCTATGTCTGTGAGTCTGTTTCTGTTTTGTAAATAAGTTCGTTTGTATCATTTTTTAGATTCTACATGTAAGTGATATATGATATTTGTCTTTGATTTACTTAGTATAATAATCTCTAGGACCATCATGTTGCTGCAAATGGCAATATTTCATTCTTTTTTATGGCTGAGTAATATTCCATTGTGTATATATACCACGTCTTCTTTATGCTGGAATCCTTTACTACCTGTTTGCCCACTCTACCCCTTTTTCCTCCCCCATCATTTAGTCTTTAATTACTAAAGGAGCCCAGAAAATGAATCCTTAAATTTTTTTCTGGTAAAGTAGATTTTTTGAGCTGTGTAAAGACCTTTCAATTAACTTTACCCCAGGATAAGACATATAATGGTTAAGTATTAACTCAGTTTCCTGAATGGTGGGCTGGAGGCAGAGCCCAGGTTTACCAAAAATTATCACTGTAATTGCATTTTATCAGTTATTTTTGGAAATTGGATACAGGATGAGTAGATTTAATAACTTTTCCTCTAATAGCACTTGAGAGCAAATTATCTTATCCTAAATTTTAGCCAACAATGATTGGAGAATCATTTATATAATACTCAGGTTTATTACTTCTAAGCTCATTTTGAAGATAATTACAGTACACATGACTGCTTTGTTACTATAAAATGGGTGTAGTATTTACTGTCTGGAAACATTCTGATTAGTGTCTCCTGAGAGAGGACTATAAATTTATAACACCCAAAGATAAATTGTCCCTCCCCTTTCCTAAAATTCAATGCTAATCAGCCTCTCCCACTTCTCAACATTCACCACCAGCCCTTCAGTTCATCCTCACTGAATTCTTGCAAAGTGTTCTGAATATATGGAGCTTTGAGCAGGTCTTACAGCAGCACTGTTCCTGTCCTTCATCTGACACCAGAGGTCTCATCTCTTGGTCTTTCCTTTGTACCAGTTATTCTGGGACTCTTTGGCTGTAGAGAAAGTGTGGGTCCTGAAATCCATCCCTACCTTTTCTGGAGATAGCTTCCTTGGAAAGGAGGGATTGGAAATGAGAGAAATTTGAAGGTAATTGAGAAATGAATGGAAAGTCGATTAAAGGTTTGATATTAAGAGAGGATTAAAATTTATTCTGTCATCAAACAGGTTTCCTATCCTTATTGGAGAGGATTAAGTAAATACTGCATGTCAAGTGTTGGTTATTGAGAGCTTGGCACATGGTTGTTTCTACTGTGTTGCAGTGTTTATAGAGTATCTAATATGTTAGGAATTTTTTTTTGGCTGTGTTGGGTCTTTGCTGCTGTGCGTGGACTTTCTTTAGTTGTGACGAGCGGGGGCTACTCTTGGTTGCAGTGTGCGGGCTTTTCATTGCGGTGGCTTGTCTTGTTGTGAAGCACCGGCTCTAGGCACGTGGGCTTCAGTAGTTGCAGCACACAGGCTCAGTAGTTGCAGCACGTAGGCCCTAGAGCATGCGGGCTCAGTAATTGTGGTGCACGGGCTTAGTCGCTCTGCACATGTGGGATCTTCCCAGACCAGGGATTGAACCCATATCCCCTGCTTCTTAACCACTGAGCCACCAGGGAAGTCCAGGAATTTTTGTTTAATGGCTGAGGATATAAAGACCAATATGACATGGTCCTCATCCTAGAAACTACAGTTTAGCAAGACCTGCAAGCAAAACATTAAAATACAATATGATAACTGCTTTAACAGGGCATTTTAAAAATTCTTTAGGAAAAGGTTGAAAGAAATATTTAGTTCACTTACTTCACAAAATATATGATTGACTACTGATGAGATAATAATTCAGGGGAAGGAAATTAGACTTTCTAAAGCTAGATCCTTTGACAATGGTTTTCTTGTGGCTTGGTAAAAGGTATTGTCATCTCTAATATTCCATATTCTTTGAGTGTTATAATATGGTTTGTACAGACATGGGCAATTTAAAAACAGAGGGCTTTGACAGATTAATTGCTTTTAAATTGATCCCTCATCTGTAGTATCTTGTTAGGTGTCTGAGAAAATAATGTAGTTAGTTGTTACTCTTTGGATTTCTTTTTGGTTTCCTGTACTTTAGGTTGGGAAAAAATTATTTTCTGTTCCCACTAACTGGGCTACTTGGAAATTTCCACTAACTTAAATACACCAGTGTTCTATATAACCTAGAATTCAAAATTACCCACAGTTAAGGGAATTCACAACTTTTCTCTATTCGGAGAGCAAATCAAGATTAATGAAAAAAAAATATGGGGGGGGGGGCGGCAAATTCTTACCTTTACACGTGTTAACATCTCTAAGCACTAGCCATGTAGCCAGGATTTACTTTGATGTGTGAGAGGGAAGAGAGCTAGGAAGTTGCAAGAGATGGACTTCCTTTGTTCTTCTTCCAGCTGTGCTGTCTTTATTTATTATTGCATCTTCAAGAGAGAAGGGGAGTGTCTTTCAGGTCACATTAATTAGGAAATGCAGAGGGTTTTCCTAACTTTAAAATCTAGTTCGTTTAAGTCTTGTTCTAACTACTGTTTATAATTAAAGCTGGAAGGCAGGGGCCTTAATCTGCTCCACCCTATTCCTTTCACACACAAGATAAAAAGAAATGCCAAAAAGGTCAAGTGACTTGCCCAGAGTCACACAACTGAGTGACAGGGTGGGAGGGAAGGGAAAAAAAGAATCCTGGCTCCTTACTCCCAGTTCAGTGTTCTCTCCACTGTTAGAAGTTATAGCTGAATATAGTTAAACCATCTGACAATCACATATCTATTTGAGATTGTGGAAATATGATTACTGTAGAGCTCTGTCTGGATCGGCTCCCCTTCTTCTTTATTGTTCTGTAGTCTTCTTAAGAGAAAATGGTCCTTTTATTTATTTTTATTTATTTATTTACTTATTTGTTTATTGAAGTATAGTTGATTTACAGAATCTAGACACTGGCCCTGACTTCTGAAGAGGCATTAATTACCTTGGCAGCTGACCTTCTGGGAACATCAGGGGCTTGAGGAAGGTTATCTCCTTTCCTCATTCCTGTGATTTCTCTGTTAACAGCACATTCTGAGCCCTTGAATGTACATGTGGCCTGTCCCTCCCACAATGCTGCATGGTCAGATGATGAGGGTTTAATAGTTAATACCAAGAGAGATTATTTCTGTGGCTGCCCTGGGCCAAGAATGCTAAATGGCCAAATTGGGGCCATTTCTAGACTCTTGTGATGTTATTTATTGAAAGATCCTGATGTCTCAAGAAAGGAACACTGGCCTTGGCCATTTACTGTCATTCATCTAGTTCTTTGACATTCTGCCATTTGAAAGAGGAGTCCTAAGTATAGTATTATTTGGATAGTTTTGAAACAAAATGTGCACATTAATTTTATTCTGTCTAGTAACTAGAAGACAGGGAAAGGAAATCTGAAAATTCTTTAAAGTAGATACTGATCTATAAATGGAAAAAGACAGTACTCTGCATTAGGAGACATTTAGATGCTAGCACCTGCCACCCTTTAGTTTTGTGACTTTGGACAGGTCAGTGCTTCTTTTTGAATCTCAGTGTATGTATTATTGAGTAGGTTGTACACTAGATGAATCCCAAGGCCCCTTTCCAAATGTTTCTCTTTTAATCTTCATAATTTAGGTGATCCCTCAGTGGCAAAAAGCAAGCAGTATGGATAAATCTGAGATGTTTACAGGGAGAATTTTGGGGACCATCAGAACGGTAGCAGTTACAGGGTGATAGGGCTCTAATGGACTAAAAGTAAATATTAACTGTTTCCATTGAAATAACCTTCTTTCCTGGATATAAATATGTATCCACTTATTCATAATATGACTTTTCTTTCTACAAAGATGCACTCAGTTCCTTCATTGCATCAGGCATCAAGGTGAAGAAAACAGATTTCCTGTAAACACTCAAAGAAATTCACAGTTTAGTTTGAGGAAAACGGTATTAAGTAATTCAAGTAGGCTTAAGAATGTTGGAGGCTGAGCATAGAGTATCCTGGCTTTCCTTTGTACTCGGGGAGGGACATGAATGAACAGTTACCTGGAGAAGAGAAAAACAGTGCACCTCATATTTTTAATGGACAGTGTTCTTTTTAATACTTTTTGGAGGCAGACATTCACTAACTAAATTCAGACTTATTAAAGAGAACAAAGGCAGCATTCTCTTTATGTAGAATGAGTGTTTTGAATTGTACTATTGTCTGTTCATTCGTCTTACTTTACATGCACAATGGAGTGCTTACATTCAAGTAATATGGTAACTAATTAATATTAGTAACTTGAATAACATGTCAACTTCATTTAATACCAGTGTCTCGGGTTTGGTGCAAGCTTATCTCCATATAGAATTTGTATCAGTGGCAGAGGTGAAAGAGGCTGTATCATAATGGGGATATTAAGTTATGCTCATTTCTTTCTAGAATTGTAACAAGTGGAAATCCCAGTTTTGTTACATACATTCCATATTTTATTCTATGTATTTATTTCTTCTACTCACACATATTGAAGAAACAGATAAAAATATTTTTATATAAATTACCTCGTAATACAATATTTTGTCTTCTCTTGAAGCAGCAACTATATTCCTAGCATATGCTTCTTAAGTAAATTTATTTTGTCTTGCCAGAGCATTTACATATTAAATAAAGCTGTTTTCTTTTCTTTTCTCCCCTACCTCCATACAACTACTTTTCAATTTATTTTCCATTTTACTACCTCCATCTGCTTTATATCTTTACTTCCTTATTGGCCACCTTAAATACCATATCCATCATTATAATTACTCTCTTACCTCCTTGGACATTGTTCTATTTTGCCTCCTTGACCCTGGTTGAATCCAACTCTCTACTATAGTACTCCCATTCCTGAGCCATTATTAGGGTTAATTCCACCCAACAAGGGCTTTAGAAAATGCCTCTCTGGAGATATTTAAAAGCTTAGCTTATATGTATCCCTCCATTATTTTCTCTCAAGTTGATGGCTCAGAATGTTGCAAATGTAAATCATTTCTGCATTATTAAGTATACTGCCAAGTGGAAGCAACCTAAGTGTCTATCGACAGATGAATGGATAAAGAAGATGTGGCACATATATACAACGGAATATTACTCAGCCATAACAAGAAACGAAATTGAGTTATTTGTAGTTAGGTGGATGGACCTAGAGACTGTCATACAAAGTGAAGTAAGTCAGAAAGAGAAAAATAAATAATGTATGCTAACGCATATATATAGAATATTAAAAAAAAAGGTTCTGAAGAACCTAGGGGCAGGACAGGAATAAAGATGCAGACGTAGAGAATGGACTTGAGAACACAGGGAGGGGGAAGGGTAAGCTGGGACGAAGTGAGAGAGTGGCGTGGACATATATACACTACCAAATGTAAAATAGATAGCTGGTGGGAAGTGGTGGCATAGCACAGGGAGATCAGCTGGGTGCTTTGTGACCACCTAGATGGGTGGGATAGGGAGGGTGGGAGGGAGACTCAAGAGGGAGGAGATATGGGGATATATGTATATGTATAGCTGATTCACTTTGTTTTAAAGCACACCATTGTAAACACATTTACACATTGTAAACACACCGTTGTTAACACACCATTGGAAAGCAATTATACGTCAATAAAGAGGTTAAAAAAAGAAAAAGAATATTGTCAAATGATTTGCAGAAGTTAGGAGGTTTTTTCCTCCCAAAATATTTTCAAGGAAAGCCCTGTATAGTAGTGTTTGCCTTTTGGTGAAAAAACGAAAATCTTAATGTTTGCATGTAAGGTCAGTAGCATTCTTTGATTGAATCTTCTTTATTGTGCTGATCCTTATGAACAAAAACCGCAACACTCAATATAAATACATTAATGTATGTCATGCACTTAAGTTTTCTATGATTCTTTTTGAGTGCGTCAAAGGTCTCTTGGATTATATATCTTTCTTTTCTATCACCAGGGTCTTGTGGAAGCTGCTACTCATTTGCTTCTATGGGGATGATGGAAGCAAGAATCCGTATACTAACCAACAATACCCAGACCCCAATCTTGAGTCCTCAGGAGGTTGTGTCTTGCAGCCAGTATGCTCAAGGTATGTGTTGTATTCCAGGCACTGTTTACCTGTGTGTAGTTTGCCATTGTTGGCAAAGCCATAAGGATGGGATAGTAGAGAGATCAAAATGTCTTCTGTCAGAAAACCTGGATGCGATTCACAGAAAGATAGACAACATGAAAAGGCAGGGGGCTAAGTACCAGATGAAGGAACAAGATAAAACCCCAGAAAAACAACTAAATGAAGTGGAGATAGGCAACCTTCCAGAAAAAGAATTCAGAATAATGAGGGTGAAAATGATACAGGACCTCGGAAAAAGAATGGAGACAAAGATCAAGAAGATGCAAGAAATGTTTAAAAAACACCTAGAAGAATTAAGGAACAAACAAACAGAGATGAACAATACAATAACTGAAATGAAAACTACTCTAGAAGGAATCAATAGCAGAATAACTGAGGCAGAAGAATGGATAAGTGACCTGGAAAACAGAATGGTGGAATTCACTGCTGAGGAACAGAATAAAGAAAAAAGAATGAAAAGAAATGAAGATAGCCTAAGAGACCGCGGGGACAACATTAAATGCAACAACATTCGCATTACAGGGATCCCAGAAGGAGAAGAGAGAGAGAAAGGACCTGAGAAAATATTTGAAGAGATTATAGTCGAAAACTTCCCTAACGTAGGAAAGGAAATAGCCACCCAAGTCCAGGAAGCACAGAGAGTCCCATACAGGATAAACCCAAGGAGAAACACACCGAGACACATAGTAATCAAATTGGCAAAAATTAAAGACAAAGAAAAA
>NC_041229.1:45093664-45094400 GCF_002837175.3 Physeter macrocephalus
AAATCGTATCAAGCATCTTTTCCGACCACAATGCTATGAGATTAGAAATGAATTACAGGGAAAAAAACGTAAAAAACACAAACACATGCAGGCTAAACAATATGTTACTAAATAACAAAGAGATCACTGAAGAAATCAAAGAGGAAATCAAAAAATACCTAGAGACAAATGACAGTGAAACGACTATCCAAAACCTATGGGATGCAGCAAAAGCAGTTCTAAGAGGGAAGTTTATAGCTATACAAGCCTACCTCAAGAAACAAGTAAAATCTCAAACAATCTTACCTTACACCTAAAGGAATTAGAGAAAGAACAAACAAAACCCAAAGTTAGCAGAAGGAAAGAAATCATAAAGATCAGAGCAGAACTAAATGAAATAGAAACAAAGATAACAATAGCAAAGATCAATAAAACTAAAAGCTGGTTCTTTGAGAAGATAAATGAAACTGTGATTAAAAATCTTCCAACAAACAAAAGTCCAGGACTAGATGGCTTCACAGGTGAATTCTATCAAACATTTAGAGAAGAGCAAACACCTATCCTTCTCAAACTCTTCCAAAATATTGAACAGGAAGGAACTCCCAAACTCATTCTATGAGGCCACCATCACCCTAGTACCAAAACCAGACAAAGATGCTACAACAAAAGAAAATTACAGACCAATATCACTGATGAATATAGATGCAAAAATCCTCAACAAAATACTAGCAAACAGAATCCAACAAAACATTAGAAG
>NC_041229.1:45094492-45095042 GCF_002837175.3 Physeter macrocephalus
GGCAGTCAGAGAAGAAAAAGAAATAAAAGGAATACAAATCGAGAAAGAAGAAGTAAAAGTGTCAGTGTTTGCAGATGACATGATACTATATATAGAGAATCCTAAAGATGCCACCAGAAAACTACTAGAGCTAATCAATGAATTTGGTAAAGTTGCAGGATACAATATTAATGTACAGAAGTCTGTTGCATTCCTATATACTAATGATGAAAAGTCTGAAAGAGAAATTAAGGAAACACTCCCATTTACCATTGCAACAAAAAGAGTAAAATACCTAGGAATAAACCTACCTAGGGAGAGAAAAGACCTGTAAGCAGAAAACTATAAGATACTTATGAAAGAAATTAAAGATGATACCAAGAGATGGAGAGAGATACCATGTTCTTGGATTGGAAGAATCAACATTGTAAAAATGACTGTACTACCCAAAGCAATCTACAGATTCAATGCAATCCCTATTAAATTACCAATGGCATTTTTCACAGAACTAGAACAAAAAACCTTAAAATTTGTATGGAGACACAAAAGACCCCGAATACCCAAAGCAGTC
>NC_041229.1:45096200-45113112 GCF_002837175.3 Physeter macrocephalus
AAACTAAAAATAGAGCTACCATACGATCCAGCAATCCCACTACTGGTCACATACCCAGAGAAAACCATAATTCAAAAAGATACATGTACCACAATGTTCTTTGCAGCACTATTTACAATAGCCAGGTCATGGAAGCAACCTAAATGCCCATTGACAGACGAATGGATAAAGAAGTTGTGGTACATATATACAATGGAATATTACTCAGCCATAAAAAGGAACGAAATTGGGTCATTTGTTGAGACGTGGGTGGATCTAGAGACTGTCATACAGAGTGAAGTAAGTCAGAAAGAGAAAAACAAATATTGTATATTAATGCATATATTTGGAACCTAGAAAAATGGTACAGATGAACTGGTTTGCAGGGCAGAAATTGAGACACAGATGTAGAGAACAAACATATGGACACCAAGCGGGGAAAGCGGTGCGGGAGGTGTGGGGGTGGTGGTGTGATGAATTGAGCGATTGGGATTGGCATGTATACACTGATGTGTATAAAATTGATGACTAATAAGAACCTGCTGTATACAAAAATAAATAAAATTAAATTCAAAAATTCAAAAAAAGACAAACCTGGGTGCGAGTTCTGGCCCTATCCCTTATTATCGAGTGGTTTCTCATGGAATTCACTGCACCATCCAGCAAGATGTCAATAATTGCTATATTTTGAGTAAGCACTGGCTCTTAGGAGCCTCTTACATGCATTACCCAACAGTGATCAAACCCTGAAAGAGTAGCTGTTATCCTATTTATAGACAGGGAACAGACATGAAGTTGTTCTATAGTATTTTGAAGGCTACTCAGCTTCTAAGCATGAATTTCAGTCCCAAATAAGGTCTCATTCTGAAACCTAATTCTTATTAAAATCATACGAAACTGGTTTCTCTCCAGAAGGATTTAAAAATTGTGTACATAGGCTTCTAGAACAGGCTATACGTAAGGTGTGTAGAAAGCCCAGCTGCTGTTGATTCAGGGAGAAACATTCCCATTTTAAAGTTTTCTGCTGTCAACCCCAGGTTTGACTACTAGAGAGTTTCTCAGTTCACCAGTGAAACTGCTGGTGAATGATTGTCAGTGAGCCTTTCCTTCTTTCTGAAATACTTATTAAACTCTGACATTGTGACTTTTGGGCCCTGGGGACTCTGAAGTATCAAGAGAGTCCTTACCCTCATGAAGCTTACAGTTAAGTGAGGAAAATAGAAATTAAATAATTATAAGAACAATGAAGAAAAAGGGTTGTGGATGTGTATACAGGCATACCTCATTTTATTGTGCTTCTCAGATACAGCATGGTTTTTTTGTTTTTTTTTTACAAATTGAAGGTTTGTGGCAACCCTGCATTGAGCAAGTCTGTCAGTGACATTTTTGCAACAGGATTTGCTCACTTCATGTCTCTTTATCACATTTTGGTAATTCTTGAAATATTTCCAAGCCTCTGCCCAGCAAAAAGATTATAACTCATTGAATGCTCTGGTGATGGTTAGCAGTTTTTTTTTTTTAGCAATAAAGCATTTTAAAATTAAGCTGTGTGTACTGTTTTTTAGACAAAATGCACACTTAATAGACTACAGTAGACTGTAAACATAACTTTTATATGCACTAGGAAACCAAAACGTTTGTGTGACTTTATTGTGATATTTGCTTTATTGTGGTAGTCTGAAACTGAACCTGCAGTGTCTCTGAGATATGCTTATAATAGGGCCAGGACTGGAGGAAGGATATGGGGACCTAATTTAGACTTTTCTGCAAGAGGTGGTCAGAGAAGACTTCCTTGAGGAAGTATCTGGCTATTTAATAATGACAATAATAGCGAACTTTTATTGCTTTTACATGAAGTAATTAATTTAATCCTACAAGGAAGGTGCTATTGCTATCTATATTTTACATATAAGTAAACAGAGGTACAGAGAAATTATCAATTCTTAACCCAGTTTTGGATTGAGCCTATATAGTCAGGCTTCAGAGCCTCCTACTTAACCACGAAGCTACCTTCCATTATCAGGTGCCGAATAAATGTCTGTCAAATAGATGGCTGATGGATGGATGAATGAAGTGGTATTTAAGCTAAGAAACAACTTCTAGGGGTGACATAAAGAATAATTAATGGCGTAGAAAAGAAAAAATATGAAATGGGACAGTTTCTTTTGTACCCCTTTCTAATAGAGGGTAATAATAACTCTGTGTGTTCTTCATCCTCAGGCTGTGAAGGTGGCTTCCCATACCTCATCGCAGGAAAGTATGCCCAAGATTTTGGGCTGGTGGAAGAGGCCTGCTTCCCCTACACAGGCACAGATTCTCCATGCAAACTGAAAGAGGACTGCTTCCATTACTACTCCTCCGAGTACCACTATGTGGGAGGTTTCTATGGGGGCTGCAATGAAGCCCTGATGAAGCTTGAGCTGGTCCATCATGGGCCCATGGCAGCGGCCTTTGAAGTCTACAATGACTTCTTCCACTACCACAAGGGGATCTACCACCACACTGGTCTGAGAGACCCTTTCAACCCCTTTGAGCTGACCAATCATGCTGTCCTGCTGGTGGGCTATGGCACTGACTTGGCCTCTGGACTGGATTACTGGATTGTTAAAAACAGCTGGGGCCCTGGCTGGGGTGAGGATGGTTACTTCCGGATCCGCAGAGGAACCGATGAGTGTGCAATTGAAAGCATAGCACTGGCGGCCACACCAATTCCTAAACTGTAGGGTGTACCTCCCAGTGTTTCATACTGACCACCATCAGTCATGAAAGGAAACTGACTTATTCACAGACTAGAGATTTTTACCATATTGCTACTGCAATGTCAAAAGGTTACAAATAGATTCCTATGAAGATTTGTGCCTTTAAAATTAAAACTGCCCTTGACTGTAATATACTTTCCTATTGAACACCAGCCTGCTTTTTCCTAAGTATTCAGTGAAATGAGGTTTTTATGGATGATGGTGAACTATGAAGTAATGCATTTTGCTAATCATTTTTGATGCAAACAGATGCTGTATTTTTAAAAATCTATGTGACTGCACAGGCTTATTTTTAAATTGTATAAATCATGAGAAAATATGTCAATGATTATTTTAAAATTTTTTATAAATATTCAGGTGATATGTATTATGAAATTTATGTATGTGCTTAAGAGAATTTTTAATCTTGACTCCTTCAGTTGTATTTACTTCTCTCACTTATGTAAATACTTTAAAAAGGAAAATCTGGGTATTTCAACTAAAAACAAAATTATGAACGTTTACAATAGGGGGTATACTCAGTTAATGTCTAGTGAACCCTGAAATTATCTCCTGGATATCTGATGAGACAGATTATAAAGAAAAGATACAGGAGTTTTGATAAGAGTCTGGTTATTGGTTAAACCTTCTTATGCTGCATCTTGCATTTGGAAGTATTGGTTAGCCTTCACTGGCTGAGCAGTAATAGCCTAATTAGTGGAATATTAGCAGTTTATATTTGGTCAGATCTTTGGGATCTCCAAGGGATATTTCACAGTGATATGAAATCTCCACACTGAGTAAACAGATAGGAACCATTAGAAATAATAGATTAGGCAAAATTAGGCAAATTAGTCAGAGCTCTAAGCCATAAAGAGAACTACAAGCCTTTTAGAGCTGAAAGGGACCCTGGAGATGGTTCAGTGTAACTTCCTCCTAACCAGAAAAAGACACTGAGGCTTATACAGAGGGCAAGTGACTCATCCAAGATCACACAGCTGGTAAATGTTGAGTCTAGATTAGAACCTAGATTTTCTAAGTCTGGTTCTTGAGTGACTTAGACACTGAATCTCTGTGCTTTCCACTAGAGTATCCAAAATCACCAGGGATACTAGATGCATAGTTGGAAATTTCACATTGACATGTTAAGTCTCAGTTTTGTCTTAAACCTCATGTACTTTTTGTATTGCAATTCACTACAATGACATTTTTGCTCTTCTTAAACTGAAGGGTTATTCCAGGAGTTTGCCTCGTATTTAAAGTGTGGCTTCTTGGGCCTCCTGGTACATGGCCACATACCTTTGACCTTTTTACCACATGATGACAAAGAAGCAGACACTCTGAATGGCAGGCATAGGCAGAGTCCTTATTATCTGGAAGGCCTCCAAAGAGGTATATTTTCCTTGTTACTGTTACTGGTGGAATGTAATCATTATAATCCTAATTTATGCCTAGCCTTGTTGCTACATGAAAGTATAAATAGACTTTGAAATCAAGCAGGAATTTATTTTTCACTAAAATTTATAAAGATATACTACCTGTCAGCTTAATAGCTAAGATTTTCTTTAACCCATTAAGTGTGAGCTCATCCTCTGGTTTTTACTTGGACAGCAGTCAGTTGACACATGTGAGAGCAAGTCCTGAAGGTGAAGAGCACCCATGCTTTTGCACAATTTCATGGGAGCCCTGGCTGAGCTCTGAAGGAAAATCGTTGCTCGTATCATTCTTTAAATACTCTAGGAAATATTGAAGGACTAAATGATAGTTGTGAACTTAACTGGCAAAATGGTAAGCAGGTCTCACAAGCATGATTAGTTGAGGACAAGCAATGGTTTGAAAAGGCCCTAAGTTTTCAGAGGTGCACGCAGGATTGCCCAGAGAGCTCAAGTTACACTGCCCTTCAACTTGCATTTTCTGCTGTGGGAGGTCTGCTTTTCCTATTGCTCTACAAGAGAAACATCACCATTTCATCCACAGTGGTGGAATTCATTCAAGACGTTGACTGAATCATGGTTCCATCATGGTTCCTTAAAAGCCATGTAATTAAACGGTTAAGCTACACAAAAAGCAAGTTTCATTATCTGAAACTTGTTTGTATTGGTGCTAACAGAACGTATCATCGAAGTCTGTTGAGCAAATGAGCTCTGCAGAAAAATGGGTTGAGAACTCTGGCTAACCTCCCCAAACACATGCCCAGAAAAGCTACAGTAGTGATGTGCGTGGATGACACCACTGGCCACAAAGCAAAAAATAAGTTTAGCTGGGCCATCTAGCACAAGCATGGTCCTGACCCTGGTGCCTTAGTGCCTGGGTAAGATTTCTTGCTCTGCCACACGAGCCATGAGAACTTGGGCAGTTTACTTAACCTACCAGTGCTTCCGTTTCCTCATCTGTAAACTGGAGATAATGGGATAAATATCTATCACTGTCTGAACTCTCCCTTAAACTCTTGCTATATAAATAAAGGAACCAAAAGGGTTTACACTTTTGAATGACATTTATTTGGTTTAAGGTCAGGCCTTACCCTATCCCAAGTGGGTAAACTAACGTAAATTCAGATAATGAAGTTTCCCTGGCCATTCAAACTTGCTCACTGAACTCTGACTTCTAAACACTGGCCTCAGGAACTGAATAGATTTGGATAGTAAGGGATATGTGTATCTACTTCACAGAGCTCTGAGGGTTAAATGCCTTCATATATGGAAAGTAGGTACACCAGTGCTTGGAACGTAGTAAGGAGTATATAAATATTAGTTACTGTTCAAGTCATCTTTTTCCCAATTCAAATTGTAATCTTTTGCTATGAGGAAGCAGCTCAGATGTATTCTATTAATAAACAAGCTCTACTCTGAGAGGGTACAGGAGGGGCTTTGGAGATTTTTTTTGAAGGGAGAAAAAACCAACAGAGGAACATGGCGCAAAGAAACCCACGGAGAAAAATCTTTGAAAACGTTATGAATTAGGGAGATAATTTTGATTTTCTGGTACAGAGGTTTTTACAACCCGCACAACATCATAGCCTCTGCTTGTCTCTGCTGCTGCCTGTGTGGAAAGAATAAGTGTGAGAGGCGATCAGGTTTAGATTGCTACAGCAGAGATGAAAATCAAGCCCCAGCTGAGAGCAAGTAACTTTGAAGCAAAAAAAAAAAAAGACTAAAGGTTAAGCTAAGGTTGCAACAATTTGATTTTCCTAATCAGGATTTTCCTATCAGGATAAGCATAGCAGATTCACATAACAATAGAGCTAGAAGGTCATCTAGTCCACCTCTGTCATTAAAATAAAAATGGGTTCAGTGAGGTGAAATAACATGGCTGGGTTCCGGCTAATAAAGATAAATCTAGACCCCAGTGTATCAAGAACTTTCTACTGTACCTGTTGCCTCCCAATTAAGAAAAATGGAGAAAGAAATATAAATGTTATGAGACAACCTGACCTCGTACTGTAAAATCATTTCTAAGATCCTTTCCAGTTCTCAGAAATCTTATTCTGAACTCTTGATGGCAAGTGCTCTAAGCTCTATATCCATGTGTGGTGGTTTCGGAGGTTTAATCTAACAGTGGTCCTCTAAACATAGTGATGTTAATATTTACATTTCTTCACTGTAATAAAGATTTATTTTTGGCCTAAAGTTAAATAGAGACTTCCTGACCAAGACAGGAGAGCTTTAGACATAACAAATTCTTCAGTTCTGATGGGAAGTGCATGGACTGGAAATTGTACGTTGGTTGTGCGTTAGTTAGCCATTAGGCCTTAATTTCATTAGCTGTAAAATACTGACGTCATTGAATTGTAGTTCTGATTGAAAGTGGATTTGCCTAAAATCGTCTGGACTGTAAAATAATTGAATCCTCAGCAGACATTAGGGCTGCCCTGCACAATGTCCTCTTGATGACAGCAAACCAAAATTGCAGGAGATAAACTAGCCCTTGGACAGAACATGCAACAAATGCCTTTGTTGGTGTCTTCATTTCTCCTTTCAGAAGTCCATTTATCAAGATCCCTTTTCCCCACATGCCTTTGAAGAGCTAGCAGAAGTAAGAAATTTAACCTCTCCTTCTCCGATTTTGAGGATATGATGCTGATACACTTTGATTTTGAACTTTTAGTCCTAAAAAGCAATTTATAGAATTGAAATTCAATTCTATAGGTAGTTAAATAAGGAAAGACTGTGATAAACTCCAAACCCCCCAAGTTGAGGTGAAAAAAGCAGACTTGTTTCTTCCTCTAATGCAAAAGATCTAAAGAGATTGAAATCCTAGCAAATCAATTGAAAAGAAATAACTTGGAGAAATAGCCGTCCCCTGGTGAAATGAGGGAAATGCCAGGAAGCTAAGGCTGTGCATTAAAGTAATGATTCAGATGATTTGTTTTTTTCTTGTAATGTATTTTCTGCAGCTTCAAAAGTATTGAATAGTTTCAAGTGAAGTATAAGATAAATGATAGAAAATGAATACTAAAGTATCAGATTTTTATACCCCCCATTCTCTCATTTTTGGGGTTTCTGGAGAGCTAAAAGAAAAGCCTGTTTTCCCTGTAGATAACTATTCCTATGCCACCATAAGAAATGCACAGTATTCCCAAGAGACACAATCCCAGTTCTGCAGACTAAAATTCAGTGGAGTAAAAAGGATAGATCTATGGAGAGAAAGTAAACAAAACAGCGCTGAAGATATCATGAACTCAGATATTTTTGATCCTCCAGTGTTTGTTATTTAGACCTTAGTCCAGTTATTGAACATAGATCTCTAGTCTTCAGTGTTCACCTGTTAAAAGGTGATGCCAAGGGCAGCGTGGCCAAAGCCAGGGCTGGAGGCATGGACACGGCCAGAGCAGGGTGCCTGTGTTGGGAAGCGAGTGGTGGCTGAGGTCTGTCTACAGATTTTGAGCATCTGAGGGTGACCTCTGAATTTAAGCATTCCTTGCTGCTCCCTCACCCTTAAGGAAAAAAATAAAGTTTCAAAGAAGCCGTGAGTGTTTATATATAACCTGCCTTGTAAAAAAAGGTTTACAATGGTAAAGGTGCAGTACAAAATAAGTTAGAAATAAGTGAGCAAACTGAAGCAAAAAGAAGAAAAAGTTAAAAAAAAATAGGATGTGGCCATGAATAAAGTCTGCACAGAGTCTAGCACATTACCTGATAACATGAGGATCATGCTTCAACAGTGGGTCTGAACCAGAAGTGATTTTTGTCCCTCATGGGACATCCAGCAATGTTTGTAGACATTTGGGTTGTCACACTGGGGGAGGAGATGCACTCCACAATGAAGAATTATCCAGCGCCAAATGTCAACAGTGCCAAGGTGGAGAAAGTCTGCACTACAACATGCCAACTCCTTTATGCTTTCTTCCCCACCACCAAATGAATGTGATGGACTTTGGAGGAGGGAGAGAATTCTGAGAGTATCTCAGAAGCTTCCAGAACTTGAGCTGAACTTTGAAGAATCAAGAGGAGTAGTAAAAGGCAGGGATGGCCCAGGGAGTGGGGGCACATTGAAGTTGTGAGACAAGATAAGAGCACTGCCCCTCAGTTTCAAGACAACAGGCTGAGCCCATTCTGTAGTAGCCCCACTCAACAAGAGCCCAGTGATAAGTTCCAACAGGAACTTATTGAATATATAGTCTTAACTTACAATAAGAATGGGGCTCATTGATGGATCAGAAATTGGATGAATTCTTTTTTTTTAAGTATTTAAAAATAAATTTATTTATTCATTTAATTTAATTTTTTTTTTTTTTTTTTTTTTTTTTTTTCTGAATTTAAGCATTCCTTGCTGCTCCCTCACCCTTAAGGAAAAAAAAAAAGTTTCAAAGAAGCCGTGAGTGTTTATATATAACCTGCCTTGTAAAAAAAGGTTTACAATGGTAAAGGTGCAGTACAAAATAAGTTAGAAATAAGTGAGCAAACTGAAGCAAAAAGAAGAAAAAGTTAAAAAAAAATAGGATGTGGCCATGAATAAAGTCTGCACAGAGTCTAGCACATTACCTGATAACATGAGGATCATGCTTCAACAGTGGGTCTGAACCAGAAGTGATTTTTGTCCCTCATGGGACATCCAGCAATGTTTGTAGACATTTGGGTTGTCACACTGGGGGAGGAGATGCACTCCACAATGAAGAATTATCCAGCGCCAAATGTCAACAGTGCCAAGGTGGAGAAAGTCTGCACTACAACATGCCAACTCCTTTATGCTTTCTTCCCCACCACCAAATGAATGTGATGGACTTTGGAGGAGGGAGAGAATTCTGAGAGTATCTCAGAAGCTTCCAGAACTTGAGCTGAACTTTGAAGAATCAAGAGGAGTAGTAAAAGGCAGGGATGGCCCAGGGAGTGGGGGCACATTGAAGTTGTGAGACAAGATAAGAGCACTGCCCCTCAGTTTCAAGACAACAGGCTGAGCCCATTCTGTAGTAGCCCCACTCAACAAGAGCCCAGTGATAAGTTCCAACAGGAACTTATTGAATATATAGTCTTAACTTACAATAAGAATGGGGCTCATTGATGGATCAGAAATTGGATGAATTCTTTTTTTTTAAGTATTTAAAAATAAATTTATTTATTCATTTTATTTAATTTTTTTTTTTTTTTTTTTTTTTTTTTTTTTTGCTGCTGCATTGTGTCTTTGCTTGCACGCAGGTTTTCTCTAGTTGCTGAGAGTGGGGGCTACTCTTTGTTGTGGTGCGCGGGCCTCTCATTGTGGTGGCTTCTCTTGTTGCAGAGCACAGGCTCTAGGCACGTGGGCTTCAGTAGTTGTGGCACACGGGCTCTAGAGTGCAGGCTCAGTAGTTGTGGCACACGGGCTTAGTTGCTCTGTGGCATGTGGAATCGTCCCGGACCAAGGCTCGAACCCATGTCCCCTGCATTGGCAGGCAGATTCTTAACCACTGCACCACCAGGGAAGCCCTGGATGAATTCTTATTTTAAAAAAGGAGGAGGGCAGCAAATGGGAAGGTAGGATCATAATTGGAGGCCCAAGTGTGTGAGAAAATTCTGCCATAGAAGATGAACACACCATCTCAACCCACCAAACATTTGATCAAGATAAGGATAAAAAGAAGAGAGGTTGTAGTATTTTGGCTTACAAAGAGCATTTACTTGGGATTTGAACCCAGGTCTCTACATTGTAGAACCACAGCTCTTAACTACTCTAAACGTCCTCCCTCAAGATGTCCTTCCTGTGTTTCTCCTTGTGGTGTGTTCATTTTCCAGTTCCTGGTCTGTTTTATTCTTCTTTGTCATTTTGTAGGTAAATATTATACTTGCTCAAACCCTGAGAGATGGCTTCATCTTAAACCATGATGAATAAATGAAGGGTGGTCTCAGAGATAGAGGTTAAGTCAGGAGAGGAACGGTGAGAAAGGAATGACATACTCTATCTTAAACATGTTGCATTTCAGCTGACCACTGCAAAAGCAGGGAAAGCTTTTCTTTCAACAAGTGTCTCACCAGAAATGTGATAGCTATTCTCAGGAAGGATTTGGCAAACCTATTATTTAGCAGATTTGCAACAATAACTCTAAGCTCAAATGGAAGATATTTTCTGGCAGTGCATCCAGCCCTCCAAGGGAGGGTGGATTCTTTTACTTGGAGTGATATGGCAAGGAAGGTATTAAGGACAGTAACTTCTTTCCAATATAAAATTAATTAATTAAAGAAGAAAGATGACTGAGGCCTTCTCTGCTGTATTCCATGTACCTCGGGATGTTGGTAGAAAAGGTATCAATGCAGGATGGGTTCACAGAACACATCTGGGTTCACAGAAAGTTTAAAGTCAATCTGGGCACTCAAGGATTTCTTTCTATATATTTGAACTGCCTGCCTGTTGGGATTTTAAAGTTTGGGATAATAAAAAATAAATTAAAAAAGAAATGGCTCCTGCAATTTTTGCATAAGTTTTTACTGAATTCAGCTCAGAGTCCTTCAGCATGAAGAGTGCTGGCTTTGGCAATCATCCAGAAAACACCTCTTAGGAGGAGCCTCTCTGTTTTTGTTTTGTAGCAACTTTGCACAACTAATGACAGCATTATTTACAGTTATAAGAAGTTGGAAACAACCTAGTGGTCCAAGAAATAGGAAATATGTCATTTATAGTACACAAGCTTGACAATATATTATACAGTATTAAAAATAACTGTGCCTCCAATATAACAACATTAAGAAATGTTTATGTTATAATACATAGAAAAATGATACCGTGTTTTGTTACATAAAAAGCAAATGGACATGTAAGCACCTTCAAAAGGGCAGGAGGATTATGAATGGATAAAGTTATTTCCTTTATTGGTTTTGTTATAACAGTTATGTTATAAATAACAGAAAATGTAATCAAAATTTGCATGGCCAAGAAGCCCTCATCACATAAATATGCTCAAGCCTCTCTCCCCTCATAAAAAGCCACCAACTTTTCATCCTACAGCAAATATCACATTATATTTTCCTTCTTTCAATAGCTAAGCTTCTTCAAGGAAGCTTTTTTTTAACCTTCTCTCTTTGTGTTTTCTCCTTAATGTCATGAAATCTGCCTTCCACCAGCTCACTTCACTGAAGTTGTTCACATCAAGGTAAGCAAAAAAACACCTTGTTACTAAAAGCAGTTTTCAGTCTTTTTCTCAGCATTTGAAATTTGGTCATGCCTTCCTTAACCTTGCACCTCTCAGCTTTCAGATCTCTATTTCTTTGCAGTTCCCTTTTCAGACTCCTGGTCCTCCACCCATTCCCTAATTTTACTATTCCTCCAGCTTCTATACAATCCTCTTTCCCCATCACTATATATTATCTCAAGTTGAGCTTTTTCACAGTCAGTATATGTTATCTATGTGCTGGTGAATCCCAAATCTAGCCTCCATCTCCAGAGCTCACGTATTAGTTATCTAATTGTGGCATAACACAATACCCAAAGACCCAGTGGTTTAAACTAACACACATTTGTTATCTTATAATTGCTGTGGGTCTGGAATCCGGGTGCAGTTTCACTCGATTCTGTGCTTCATGGGCCTCTCACAAGGCTGCAATCAAGGTGTCAGCCTATGGTCTTCAGTCTCATCTGAAGGTTCACCTGGGGAAGGCTCACCCAGAAATTGTACGCAGTATTCAGTTCCTTACAGATTCTTGGATTAAAGGCCTCAGTTTCTTGCTGGCTGCTGACCAGAGGCTACCCTCAGTGCCTTGGCATATGGGCCTCTCCAATATGATAGCTTGTTCATCTACGTGTGCAAGCTATGATAGTAATAGAGGGAGTGTACTAACAAGATAGGATTCAAAATCTTTGTAACCTAATCATGGAAGAGATATCTCCTCAATGTTCCCACATTCTATTGGTCAGAAGCAAATTACTCAAGGACAGAGTATTACAGAAAGCCTGAATACCAAGAGATGGAGATCATTGGGGCTATGATAATGATGCCTACCATAACTTTAAACCAGATATCTCCCTTCCTACTTGTACCTAGATTTACAAGTCCCATTAGCCAGTGCAAAATGCACAAATCTGAGTACATCATCTTTGTCCCATCCCTGAAGCAAGCTCATTTCCATTCTTTTAGTTACTGGCACCCTCATTCACCCAGTTTCCAAAATCAGAAACCTAGGTATTTCATTGATTTATTCCTCTTCCTCACCCATGATGTTCAATTAGTCGTGACCTCCTACCAATTCTAATTTCTAAATACCTGTTAAATCTGTCTCTCCACACATCTGCCATAAACTATCATGATCTGTAAATTATGTCACTGGTATATCCTCCTAACATACCTTTCTACTTCCAGCCTTGCTCTCTCCAATCCTCACCACAGCAAAGCTGACGATGTCACATCTCCGTTTAAAATCTTTAATGGCTTCCCATAGCTCGGGAATATTTTAAGGTGGACAGGCTAGTAACATTAAAAATGGACATTCAATAAACCTGTGGTTTTCATAATGCAGACTACTGAAATTTAAACTCAGCAAAATCTTCTTCACTGGTAGGGATACACAGGAGTTGAGTGACAAATATTATGAGGAAAATAGTTTTCTATTTGAAACTCCTAAGTAGGATGCAAGTGGTTTAGTGTGGTATATCAGATATGGGAGATGTAAGGTCAAACCGTTGTATCTGTCTGTAGTAACTGCCATCAATTTTTCTTTAAAATGTTATCTTTTTGGAAGCCAGAGTTCCTTGAAGATATTTTCTATCAAATAACAAAGTTCAACCATATTTTTGAACAAGTTCAACAAGTTCAACCAGGTATTTTCATTTATTAAAAGTTTCGTAACAGTTCTCAGAAACTCAGACCTATTTATTCCAACATTTTAATCTCTCAGAGTCTTTGCTAGCTCACAGGATGACAATATAAGAACAGGAAAATGTTCCTGTAGAGTCTTGGCAAAGGCAAGGACCTGCACATACAAGATGAGAAGTCTAATTCCTCCCCAGACCATATTCAATTATAGTTGGTTGGAATTCAGCAATATTGTTGTCTGCTTTTAGTAAACCTCCCTCTTTTTCTACTCTGGCCATGCGGTTGGGATGACTAAGAGTGACAATGGCATTTCCTAATCAGTTATGACTGGTTGTTAAATATTTTCCTAATTGTTGTCCCCAGGAGGCACTGATGCCAGTTCTGGAATGTCTACCTGGGAGTTGTCTATGCAGAAGCAGACCTGATGTGCCAGCTATAAACTGGAGGCCAAACACCTGTGCTTATTGTAACCTGTGCTGTCCCCATCCTCGAGACAGAACTCATGAGATTTACTCCTCAACCTTAAATTCAGTTGAACTGCACCAATTTCCCAGGCCTGGAAAACAGTTGATACTTGTATTCCTGACATCCCCATTCAAAAATGAGATAAGAAAAATAACATTTTCATAGAGACATATGGGAAAGAACCATACAAACCCCGAAGGCTTGGTTTGGTAGAAATATTTTCCCATGAAAAAATGAGTAGTGTTTCTGGCACTTGCTGTAGTACTTTGTAGCTGGCAGCTGAATTATCTTGGTCTCTGCTCAAAACTCTGGTCTCAAAAGCTGATCTTCAACTCTCCTGTGTTAAAAAGGGTTTAAAACACTTAATGACCATTTACCATGTCAAAACTGAAACATTATGTTGACCTGATTATGAGTCACTGTGCCTGTCCAAGTGGCCATAATAATAGACAAAATAATTACTTTTGAATGGAAGTATACTCTTTATATTGTTCTTCAAATAGTCTCTGAGATAGATAGGAAAGGTTTTAACAGTCCATTTTACAGATATAAAACTGAGGTTCTGTGATACCAAAAGCCTGGCTCACAGTATTTGTAAGAACCAGTACTTGAGCCCATAGCTTTAGACTTAAGCCTACTCTCTATCTTGCCACATTCTTTTCAATGTTTATTTTCTGAAATGCAATGTATCAGGCATTAAGTTAGTAATTCTTCCTTTAACTGTACCTGACAGAAAATTATACACCACTCTTAGTCAATAATGACTCGGAGAATTATTTATGCTTTCCTTAGCATTAGTACTTTTACGCTATTTTTGAGGGTAATTATCCTACCTGTGACTGATGTACTATTATAAAACAAGTGTGGGCTTGGTTGTCTACAAACGTGCCCATACGTAAATATGTCCTGTTGCCAAAATTAGGATCACCCATGTTCTTTTTTCCTAGAAAATTTATTTTAACCAGGATTCCCTGCCTCTGTAAATTAACCATCCTCTAACCCATAACCTCAGACCATTTAATGCTTTGGGACCTCCAAATGGGGTGTTTGTTATGAGACAAGGACATAGCCTGTCTCCCCTACATTAAAAGCCAATAGAAGAGAAAGAGATATATCACATGATATCGCTTATACGCGGAAACCAAAAAGAAATGATACAAATGAACGTATTTACAAAACAGAAACAGACTCACGGACTTAGAGAATGAGCTTATGGTTACCAGAGGGGGAAGGGTGGTGGAGGGAAGGGATAGTTAGGGAGTTTGGGAAAAGAAAAAAAAAAAGCCAATAGGGCTTCCCTGGTGGTGCAGTGGTTGGGAGTCCGCCTGCCGATGCAGAGGACACGGGTTCGTGCCCCTGTCCGGGAAGATACCACATGCCGCGGAGCGGCTGGGCCCATGAGCCATGGCCGCTGAGCCTGCGCGTCCAGAGCCTGTGCTCCGCAACCGGAGAGGCCGCAATGGTGAGAGGCCCGCGTACCGCAAAAAAAAAAAAAAAAAAAAAAAAAGCCAATAGCATTAATTCATTCTCTTCCAATTTGATAATTGAAATTCTGGCTTATTTCTATCTTGTGCCTATTGCTTCTTATCACCCTCTATTCTTTTTCTTGGAGAAGGAAGATTAGAAGTTGATGAGGGAAGAGTCAAAGGAAACGGTGTGATAAAGCTATGCTTGTAAAGCAATCTAGGACCTCAGAGGTGGGTTGGTGTGAAATAAAGGGAAGCAAGAGTCCAATATATAAATTCCAATGAAACATGGCGATGTGATCTAGGCAGCATTGATATCTAAGGGGACATCCTCAACAGTTGATGGAACATGGTGTCAGGAGCTTCCTGGGCACAAATGGGAGCAGTAACATGGTTTAAATTTTGGCAAAAGATTCCCAGTTAGTGCCTGGATGCAGTAGATAGGCGTAGTGTCAGGACCCAATAAAATAACAGATAAGCAGGATATCTGGACCCAGGAAAATGAGCCAGAGCTCCAGGATGGAGGTGTGGGGGAGGGAAGGGCTGGAGTACAACCTAGGAGAGTGTTCAAGGTTCTGGAGAGGAGGAAAGCCTGCAGCTTTGGGCCTGGGTTTCGTTCCACATACGCTGGGTCTTAACAATACTAAATAGACCCACCTGCTGGTGAGGATAGGGTCAGTGGAGAAAAAGATTTTGAGCAGGGAAAGAATATAATTAGATCTTTACTTTGGTAATATTTTTACCTGTTGTTAAGGAAAGTTTGAGAGGAAGGAAAAACTAGAAACAAGGAGACCAATTAGAGGGCCGTGGATATCTTCAAATAATGATCTGCCTCACCTTCATCTTTGTCAGACTTCTTTTTCCAAATATCTGTACCTTACCAAATCATCTAACACTTATCTGTTTCTGTATTATGAGGTTGTGAACTGTGAAGTATTTGATGAATTTACATGTTTTCATAGCATTAGTTTATAACAAACAATCAGAAAAATACATGGGTACTGTTCAGTGAAAAACAGAAAGTGTGGCAAATAAAGCATGGCATGAGCAGAGAAAAGGAGGTTTAAGATGTTTTATTCAGGGATACAGATATGTCAAAAGGGAAAGGTTGATTGATTCTTATAGCAACGTGTTATCAGGTGGGCAAACATTTTGCATCACAAGTCAATTCAACTTCATTATGTTTGAAGAATATATTATTTTATATATTTTTCATTTAACTTGTTTGTGTTTTTATGTGTTACCTGTAAACAATATATAGTTGGGTCATTTTATTTATTTATTACTTTTTTTTTAAACATCTTTATCAGAGTATAATTGCTTTACAATGGTGTGTTAGTTTCTGCTGTATAACAAAGTGAATTAGCTATACATATACATATATCCCCATATCTCCTCCCTCCCACACCTCCCTCCCATCCTCCCTATCCCACCCTTCTAGGTGGTCACAAAGCATGGAGCGGATCTCCCTGTGCTATGCGGCTGCTTCCCCCTAGCTATCTATTTCACATTTGGTAGTATATATCAGTCCATGCCACTCTCTCACTTCGTCCCAGCTTACCCTTCCCCCTCCCCATGTCCTCAGGTCCATTCTCTACATCTGCGTCTTTATTCCTGTCCTGACCCTAGGTTCTTCATAATCATTTTTTTTTTAGATTCCAGATATATGTGTTAGCATATGGTATTTGCTTTTCTCTTTCTGACTTACTTCACTCTGTATGACAGACTCTAGGTCCATCCACCTCACCACAAAGAACTCAATTTTGTTTCTTTTTATGGCTGAGTAATATTCCATTGTATATACGTGCCACATCTTCTTTATCCATTCCTCTGTTGATGGACACTTAGTTTGCTTCCATGTCCTGGCTATTGTAAACAGAGCTGCAATGAACATTGTGGTACATGACACTTTGAATTATGGTTTTCTCAGGGTATATGCCCAGGAGTGGGATTGCTGGGTCGTATACTAGTTCTATTCTTAGATTTTAAGGAACCTACTCCATACTGTTCTCCATAGTGGCTGTATCAATTTACATTCCCACCATCAG
>NC_041229.1:45113309-45114655 GCF_002837175.3 Physeter macrocephalus
TCTTCTGCCCATTTTTGGATTGGGTTGTTTGTTTTTTTGATATTGAGCTGCTTGTATATTTTGGAGATTGATCCTTTGTCGGTTGCTTCATTTGCAAATACTTTCTCCCATTCTCAGGGTTGTCTTTTCATCTTGTTTATGGTTTCCTTTGCAGTGCAAAAGCTTTTAAGTTTCGTTAGGACCCATTTGTTTATTTTTGTTTTTATTTCCATTTCTCTAGTAGGTGGGTCAAAAAGGATCTTGCTGTGATTTAAGTCAGAGAGCGTTCTGCCTATCATTTCCTCTAAGAGTTTTATAGTGTCTGGCCTTATATTTAGGTCTTTAATCCATTTTGAGTTTACTTTTGTGCATGGTGCTAGGGAGTGTTCTAATTTCATTCTTTTACATGTAGCTGTCCAGTTTTCCCAGCACCACTTATTGAAGAGGCTGTCTTTTCTCCATTGTGTATTCTTGCCTCCTTTATCAAAAATAAGGTGACCATATGTGCGTGGGTTTATCTCTGGGCTTTCTATCCTGTTCCATTGATCCATATTTCTTTGTGTGCCAGTACCATACTGTCTTGATTACTGTAGCTTTGTAGTATAGTGTGAAGTCAGGGAGCCTGATTCCTCCAGCTCCGTTTTTCTTTCTCAAGATTGCTTTGGCTATTTGGGGTCTTTTGTGTTTCCACACATACTGAGAAATTTTTTGCTCTATGTCTGTGAAAAATGCCATTGGTAGTTAGATAGGGAATTGCACTGAATCTGTAGATTGCTTTGGGAAGTGTAGTCATTTTCCCAAAGTTGATACTTCCCATCAAAGAACATGGTATATCTCTCCATCTGTTTGTATTATCTTTAATTTCTTTCATCAGTGTCTTATAGATTTCTGCATACAGGTCTTTTGTCTCCTGAGGTAGGTTTACTCCTAGGTATTTTATTCTTTTTGTTGTAATGGTAAATGGGAATGTTTCCTTAATTTCTCTTTCATATTTTTAATCATTAGTGGATAGGAATGCAAGAGATTTTGTGCATTAATTTTGTATCCTGTACTTTACCAAATTCATTGATTAGCTCTAGTAGTTTTCTGGAAGCATCTTTTGGATTCTCTATGCATTCTATCATGTCATCGGTAAAAACAGTGACAGCTTTACTTCTTTCCGGATATGTATTCTTTTTATTTCTTTTTCTTTGTTTGCTGTGGCTAAAACTTCCAAAATTATGTTGAATAATAGTGGTGAGAGTGGGCAACCTTGTCTTGTTCCTGATCTTAGAGGAAATGTTTTCAGTTTTTTGCCATTGAGAACGATGTTGGCTGTGCGTTTGTCATATATGGCCTTTATTATGTTGAGGTAAGTTCCCTCTATG
>NC_041229.1:45115231-45116632 GCF_002837175.3 Physeter macrocephalus
GCGCAAACCCGGTTCCCCTGCATCGGCAGGCGGACGCGCAACCACTGCGCCACCAGGGAAGCCCTGTTGAGGATTTTTGCATCTATGTTCATCAGTGATATTGGCCTGTAGTTTCCTTTCTTTGTGACATCTTTGTCTGGCTTTGGTATCAGGGTGATGGTGGCCTGGTAGAATGAGTTGTGGAGTGTTCCTCCCCCTGGTATATTTTGGAAGAGTTTGAGAAGAATTGGTGTTAGCTCCTCTCTAAATATTTGAAAGAATTCACCTGTGAAGCCATCTGGTCCTGGACTTTTGTTTGTTGGAGGATTTTTAATCACAGTGTCAATTTCAGTGCTTCTGGTTGGTCTATTTATATTTTCTATTTATTCCTGGTTCAGTCAAGGAGGGTTGTGCTTTTCTAAGAATTTGTCCATTTCTTCCAGGTTGCCCATTTTATTGGCATATAGTTGCTTGTAGTAATCTCTCATGATCCTTTGTATTTCTGCAGTTTCAGTTGTTACTTCTTTTTAATTTCTAATTCTATTGATCTGAGTCTTCTCCCTTTTTTCCTTGATGAGTCTGCCTAATGGTTTATCAATTTTGTTTATCTTCTCAAAGAACCAGATTTTAGTTTTATTGATCTTTGCTATTGTTTCCTTAATTTCTTTTTCATTTATTTCTGATCTGATATTTATGATTTCTTTCCTTCTGCTGACTTTGGGGTTTTTTTGTTCTTTGTTCTCTAATAGCTTTAGGTGTAAGGTTAGGTTGTTTAATTGAGATGGTTTTTGTTTCTTGAGGTAGGATTGTATTGCTATAAACCTCCCTCTTAGAACTGCTTTTGCTGCATCCCATAGGTTTTGGGTCATCATGTTTTCATTGTCGTTTGTTTCTAGGTATTTTTTGACTTCCTCTTTGATTTCTTCAGTGATCTCTTGGGTATTAAGTAGTGTAGTGTTTAGCATCCATGTATTTGTATTTTTTACTGATTTTTTCCTGGAATTGATATCTAGTCTCATAGCAGTGTGGTTGGAAAAGATACTTGATACGATTTCAATTTTCTTAAATTTCCCAAGGCTTGATATGTGACCCAAGATATAATGTATCCTGGAGAATGTTCCATGAGCACTTGAGAAGAAAGTGTATTCTGTTGTTTTTGGATGAAATGTCCTATAAATATCAATTAAGTCCATCTTGTTTAATATATCATTTAAAGCTTGTGTTTCCTTACTTATTTTCATTTTGGAGGATCTGTCCATTGGTGAAAGTGGGGTGTTAAAGTCCCCTACTGTGATTGTGTTACTTTCATTTTCCCCTTTTATGGCTGCTAGCATTTGCCTTATGTATTGAGGTGCTCCTGTGTTGGGTTATATCTTGTTCTTGGATTGATCCCTTGATCATTATGTAGTGTCCTTCTTTGTC
>NC_041229.1:45117279-45125195 GCF_002837175.3 Physeter macrocephalus
CCATTTTCTTAATTGTTTTGGGTTTGTTTTTGTAGGTCTTTTCCTTCTCTTGTGTTTCCTGCCTAGAGAAGTTCCTTTAGCGTTTGTTGTAAAGCTAGTTTGGTGGTGCTGAATTCTCTTAGCTTTCGCTTGTCTGTAAGGGTTTTAATTTCTCTGTTGAGAGATTCTTGCTGGGTAGAGTGATCTTCATTGTAGGTTCCTCCCTTTCATCACTTTAAATATGTCCTGCCACCCCCTTCTGGCTTGCAGAGTTTCTGCTGAAAGATCAGCTCTTAACCTTATGGGGATTCTGTATGTTGTTTGTTGTTTTTCCCTTGATGCTTTTAATATTTTTTCTTTGTATTTAATTTTTGATAGTTTGATTAATATGTGTCTTGGCATGTTTCTCCTTGGATTTATCCTATATGGGACTCTCTATGCTTCCTGGACTTGATTGACTATTTCCTTTTCCATATTAGGGAAGTTTTCAACTATAATCTCTTCAAATATTTTCTCCAACCCTTTCTTTTTCTCTTCTTCTTCTGGGATCCCTATAATTCAAATGTTGGTCTGTATAATGTTGTCCAAGAGGTCTCTGAGAATGTCCTCAATTCTTTTCATTCTTTTTTCTTTATTCTGCTCTGTGTTCTGGTGGTTGAGGCTGGATCTTGTCTTTCTGGTGGGCAGGACCATGTCCAGTGGTGTGTTTTGGTGTTTCTGTGATCTTATTATGATTCTAGGCAGCCTCTCTGCTAATGGGTGGGGTTGTGTTTCTGTCTTGCTAGTTGTTTGGCATAGGGTGTCCAGCACTGTAGCTTGCTGGTTGTTGAGTCGAGCTGGGTTTAGCGTTCAGATGGATGGAGACCTCTGGGAGAGCTTTGGCCATTTAATATTACATGGAGCCAGGAGGTCTCTGGTGGACCAATGTCCTGAACTCGGCTCTCCCACCTCAGAGGCACAGGCCTGACACCCGGCCGGAGCACCAAGACCCTGTCAGCCACACGGCTCAGAAGAAAAGGGAGAAAAAAGAAAGGAAGAAAGAAAAGAAGGCAGGAAGGAAGGAAAGAAAGAAAGGAAGGAAGGAAGGAAGAAAGAAAGAAAGAAAGAAAGGATAAAATAAAATAAAGTTATTAAAATAAAAGCTAAAAAATAATTATTAAAAATTAAAAACTAATAAAAAAAAGAAAACAAACAGAAAAAAATGGACAGACAAAACCCTAGAACAAATGGTAAAAGCAAAGCTATACAGACAAAATCACACAAAGAAGCATACACATAGACACTCACAAAAAGAGAAAAAGGAAAAAAAAATATATATCTTTGCTCCCAAAGTCTACCACATCAATTTTGGGATGATTCGTTGTGTATCCAGGTATTCCAGGGATGCAGGGTTCATCAGGTTGACTGTGGAGATTTAATCTGCTGCTCCTAAGGCTGCTGGGAGAAATCTCCCTTTCTCTTCTTTGTTCACACAGCTCTTGGAGTTCAGCTTTGGATTTCACCCCGCCTCTGCATGTAGGTCACCTGAGGGCATCTGTTCTTTGCTCAGACAGGATGGGGTTAAAGGAGCAGCTGATTAGGGGGCTCTGGCTCACTCAGGCCAGGGGGAGGGAGGGGTACAGAATGCAGGGTGAGCCTGCGGCATCCGAGGCCAGCATGACATTGCACCAGCCTGAGGTGCACCGTGTGTTCTCCTGGAGAAGTTGTCCCTGGATCACGGGACCCTGGCAGTGGCGGGCTGAACAGGCTCCCAAGAGGGGAGGTGTGGATAGTGACCTGTGCTTGCACACAGCCTTCTTGGTGGCTGCAGCAGCAGCCTTAGCATTTCATGCCTGTCTCTGGTGTCCGGGCTGGTAACCACAGCTTGCGCCCATCTCTGGAGCTGGTTTAAATGGTGCTCTGCCTTCTGTGGGCAGACAGGGAAGGAATCCCCTCTCCTCGTGCATCCCGAAACAATGGTCTCTTGACTCTTCAGCAGTTCCAGACTTTTTCCTGCACTCCCTCCTGGCTAGCTGTGGCACACTAGCCTCCTTCAGGCTGTGTTCATGCAGCGAACCCCAGTCCTCTCCCTGGGATCTGACCTCCAAAGCCTGAGCCTCAGCTCGTAGCCCCCACCCTCCCCAGCACGTGAGCAGACAAGCTTCTCAGGCTGGTGAGTGCTGGTCGGCACTGATCCTCTGTGCAGGAATCTCTCCGCTTTGCCCTCCGCACCCCTGTTGCTGCGCTCTCCTTCGTGGCTCTGAAGCTTCCCCTCCTGCCCACCCGCCGTCTCCGCCAGTGAAGGAGCTTCCTAGTGTGTGGAAACTTCTTCACAGGTCCCTCCCAGAGGTGCAGGTCCCATCCCTATTCTTTCGTCTCTGTTTTTTCTTTTCTTCTTTTGCCCTACCGAGGTACGTGTGGAGTTTCTTGCCTTTTGGGAAGTCTGAGGTCTTCTGCCAGCATTCAGTAGGTGTTCTGCAGGAGTTGTTCCACATGTAGATGTATTTTTGATGTATCTGTGGGGAGGAAGGTGATCTCCACGTCTTACTCCTCTGCCATCTTGTAGGTCCCCCTTCGAAAACTGACATCTTAACAATATTAAATCTTTTGCTCCATGAACATGGGATATCCTTCCATTCATTCAGGTCTTCTTTAATTTCTTTTAAAGACAGTATTTGGAGTTTTCAGAGTATCAGTTTTATACTTCTTTTGTTAAGTCTATTCTAAGTATTATATTTTTCAACATTCTATTATAAATGAAATTGTTTTCTTAATTTTCAAATTTTTTATTGCTAGTCTATAGAAATAAAATAGATTTTGTGTATTGATCTTGCAACCTGGATGATATCAGTCATTTGTGAATTCTAGTAGTTTTGATTTTGTTTTTGTTTTTTTTAGTGGATTCTTTATAAGTTTCTATGTACAAGATCATGTTATCTGCAAAGAAATGTAGTTTTACTTCGTCCTTTCTGGTCTGGATTTCTTTTTTTTAAATTTTCTTGACTAATTGCCCCAGGCAGAGGCAATACAATGTTAAGTAGAAGTGGTGAGAGTGAACATCCTTGTCTTGTTTCTGATCTTAACGTAAAGACATGCAGTCATTTAACACTAATTACAGTGTTTAATGTGGACGTTTAATGTATGGGTCCCATTTTCTTGTTTCATTTCTTGGATACTTAACATTTTAGATAATGTATTGTAGTAGCTCGGGATACTAATACCCCCTCTTGGGTTCACTGGTATTGTTTGCTTGCTTATTGGTTTAGTGGCTTGGCTGGACTGTTTTAGTGAAGTCTATTTTCCTAGCAGGATACACCCTGTGATGTAGCTCTTCATAGGGCATAGCCCTGGACATGCATACATTTGCCCTGGGGTAACAATGGCTTCAGCTTGCTCTCTTTGTTTCTTTCCCTGATCTCTCTACAGCTGGATTCACATGCAGCTGTTAGACTGATGTTGCTATTGGTTTCAGTACTGCCCTGAGGCATAAATTTCCCCACAGTCTGATACCATTAACAGTCTTCTCTTTGTAGAGATAATCTTTGAGGCCAGTCTTTGAGGTCTGTTCCTCCCTTAGGAGGACTCTTCTTAGCTACCTCCTTCCCTGATTCTCTATGATATACATCTAGTTGGTTCAGAGTTTGACTTACTGTTCTCATTGAGCAACCAGCTTTTTTGTAATTGTACCACTAAAAACCTCCATTGGTTTGGGGAGCACCATTAGCCTTGAACTACCCATGTTTTGTTCCAAATGAAGTAATTTCCCTTGGAAAGAGCTTTAGAGCTCTCTGTTCTTACAGCCTGCCTCTTCTCCTGAACAAAGGGAGGGGTACAGAATGCAGGGTGAGCCTGCGGCATCCGAGGCCAGCATGACATTGCACCAGCCTGAGGTGCACCGTGTGTTCTCCTGGAGAAGTTGTCCCTGGATCACGGGACCCTGGCAGTGGCGGGCTGAACAGGCTCCCAAGAGGGGAGGTGTGGATAGTGACCTGTGCTTGCACACAGCCTTCTTGGTGGCTGCAGCAGCAGCCTTAGCATTTCATGCCTGTCTCTGGTGTCCGGGCTGGTAACCGTTGCTCGCGCCCATCTCTGGAGCTCATTTAGGCGGTACTCTGAATCCCCTCTCCTCACACACCCTGAAACAACGGTTTCTTGCCTCTTAGGCAGGTCCAGACTCTTTCCCAGACTCCCTCCTGGCTAGCTGTGGTGCACTAGCCCCCCTCAGGCTGTGTTCATGCAGCCAACCCCAGTCCTCTCCCTGGGATGTGAACTCTGAAGCCTGTGCCTCAGCTCCCAGCCCCCATCTGCCCCGGCCGGCAGGTGTGCAGACAACCCTCGCAGGCTGGTGAGTGCTGGTCATTACTAAATCCTCTATGCATGAATCTCTCTGCTTTGCCCTCTGCAAGCCTGTTGCTGCTCTCTCCTCCGTGGCTCTGAAGCTTCCTCCCCACCCCCACCATCTCCACCAGTGGGGGCTTCCTAGTGTGTGGAAACTTTTCCTCCTTCCCAGCTCCATCCCAGAGGTGCAGGTCCCATCCCTATTCTTTTGTCTCTGTTTTTTCTTTTGCCCTACCCAGGTATGTGGGGGAGTTTCTTGCCTTCTGGGAAGTCTGAGGTCTTCTGTCAGCATTCAGTAGGTGTCCTGTAGGAGTGGTTCCACATGTAGATGTATTTTTGATGTATCTGTGGGGAGGAAGGCTATCACCACGTCTCACTCCTCCGCCATCTTGAAGGTCTCTCTCAGTTGGGTTATTTTAAAATCCAGCCTGACTGTCCTTGCATTTTTGTTAGTGTGTTGAATCCATTTACACTTAATATAGTTATTGAAATGGTTATTTTTAAGTCTCCCAAGTCTACTATCTTGTTGTTTAGTTTCTATTTGTCCCATCTGCTGTATATCCCCCTGTTCCTTCTTAGCTGCCTGCTTTGGGTGATCTAGGTTTTATTATTGCTTTAGTTATATTATAGGCACTACAGTCTTCAAATTCCACAGGAGTACAGTGATATTCCCTCATAATTAGTATGAAGCCTGGAGTGCTGGACAGTTTCTGGCTCTTCTCCTGTAGACTTAGGTATACCCTAGGTACCTAACTCTTAGGAGAGGTGAACTCTTGCAGAACTCTTGCAGTCCTTCCTCCAGTGATAGAATGTCACCTCCCAGATATCAGTGCCTGGGATGCAGAAGACTTCCCTCAATTGTCTTTCTTCACCCTCGGACCTACGTAGCCATGCACACTTGCACCACAGAGAGTCTCTTTCATATCCTCTTCTCTGTCCCCAATGTTTCTTGTGACCTCTCAGTGAAGACCTGAGAGAAAGAGCTGGTGGGTGGATGTGGAGATCTTTGTGCCTCTGCATTTAAAAATTAATTAAAATTCCATCTACTTTCTTCTTACTCCTACCTATGGCAGCTTCCTCTTCCTCTCACTGCCCGGCCAAAGGCAATTGCTTTCTGTCATCAGAGAGGCTTGTCACCTTTTGCATTTCAGTTCAAAGTTAACTTGTCCTCTCAGTTCTCTAATAGACTAAAAAACTTTTATGGTTTTGTATGTTATCCAGCTAGGTTTCATTATTAGAGTGGAAGCAACATTCTCCCCAACTTTCTACATCCTAAGAAAATGTAGAACTCAGATGATACATTTTCCATACTTAACACAATTGTTGGCACATAATTGCTGCTCAAAAATATTTGTTGGTTGAATAATATGAATAGTTTCATCTACTAATTATATGTCCTCAAATTATTGTTTAATTTCACCTGTGCTTAAATCCAAATATTGTTTTGGAGAGAAACAGTGAAAGAAACTAAAAAATCACTCCGTCATATCATGTCCTTGAATATGACGGGGAAACAGAGAATTCTTTTGTTGTGCTGGCTATTAGTAAATAAGGGCAAAGAAGGAGAACCTTCTACATGGCAGGTCTTTATGATAATAAAAGATACTCTGGGATGATTTGTTCCAAATATGACTATGAAATCTAATAAAGAGAAAACTGCTAGTATCTCCATAGTTCCTTTGTCGTGGGTGATACATCTCTCCACCTTGCCTCATGTACACACACATAAAGTGTCTTAGTCATGCTTTATTTCTGGGTCTTGGTAGTGAATCTGTGGGGAATAATTGCTATGTAACCTCATGTTGAGCTCTGATAACTACACAGACATTCCAAAGTATGAAGGTTTGGGATATATTTAGAGGTCATCTAGAGGTTATGTAATATTCCACATAATAACATCTGGAAGTGTAGTCAGGGGAAGTGATCAGATCACAGCCCTACCTCTGAAAAATAGGCTGGTTGCCAAGGAGGGAGAAGATGGACTTCTTTTGTCTTGTGACCAGAACAACAATGCCTTCATGTCCTATAAAAGCAAAGACAGCCTGAAATATTATGAAACACACCTGGGTTACTAGAAATAAAAAGGCTATTATTTCTTATTGTTCTGAATCTACTACTTATAGAGGTAGATCCTGAGCAGACTTACACAGTATATCAAAGGAAAATCACTAAAGTATGCATGTATGTGTATTTAGATATATGCACATGGGTATATGTACATGTATGTATATACACATGTGTGTATGTGTGTGTGTGAGAAAGAGAGAGAAGAGCAATTGAGAAGTAAAGGCCAATTGCCAGGAGAAATTTGAAGTTTTTATCATCAACTTACAAACAGAAACTGGGGCTGTGCCTGACAGGAAGATGAAACATTTTGAGTTGATGAGGCTTTCCTCCAGTTACCATTGTTAGGGTGTTAGAATTTGCAGCACGTGGATCCTTCCTTTGCACGCCTGTGCTTTGGAGATATTTAAATCAGTCCTCATGCATCCTGCTGGAGCTCCTTCGCAATCTGATCCTAGAAATGCCAGTTACCTGACTGATCTCTTCGTTGAGTCTGAAGCTGTTTTATCTCAAGGCTTGACATGCCGTCTGTAACTCAAAAGTTCTTAGTCCTGCCATTTGAAAAATCGACATGTAGGTTGACATTGGTCTGAACTCTTTAAAATCATCAAATGGTTTCAGGGCTGTTATATATTCATCTGGGTTATTTTGAACCTCATCTATTTATATTATTTATTTATTTATTTTGCACAGTAAAGTTTATTCTTAACTTTACTAGCAATACTAAAAGCTAAACTTTGTATCATGAAGTATTTATTTTATCATCTGAGTGATCCTTATAAAAACCAAATCTGTCTCAAATTGTTTCCAAAATTGCCTTGGTTAAAACCTTCACAAGATTACCACTGTCTTTGGGTTAAAATTCAAGCTGAGAGTTAGTGTAATAGAGGTTAAGAGCCCAAACCCTCACGTCAGACTGGCTAGCTTCAATTCTAGGTTCTACATACTTACTCCCCTGTCTGTATTTCAGTTTCCTCATCTGGAAAATGAGGATAATGATAGCATCCACCTCATACATTTGTCAAGAGTATTAAAGAAGCTAATTTACCTAAATCTGTTCAAAAAGTGCCTGGCACACAATAAGTATTTAATGAAAGGTAACTAATTTTAACATTGACACAGAACAAAAGGTGGTTGGATCCTTACTTGACTTTTAATTTAGTATGTGTCAGGGACTGTTCTGGATTTCCCCATACATAATTTTGTCCAATATTCATAACAATCCTATGGAGAGGTATTATCCTGATTTTCAGACAGTGAAAGGTAGGGACTTCATCATCATAATCATAATAATCCTATTCTTCTTCATCATGTATTATTCCAATTCTATAGAGCAAGTAATCCCTTCACATGAACTTGATAATGTAAACATAGGACATCAAGCTGGAGAGAGAGACAGAAAGAGAAAGAGAATTTGGATATCTGTTAATAGGAGTTGAGATAAGAGATAGGCCATTTAGTTTTCTAATCTTGGTTCCAATATCTTCTAGAGACACAGCAGTACTAAAATTTTTTTTTTTTTTTTTTTTTTTGCGGTACACCGGCCTCTCACTGTT
>NC_041229.1:45125340-45129167 GCF_002837175.3 Physeter macrocephalus
GTGTCCCCTGCATCGGCAGGCGGACTCTCAACCACTGCGCCACCAGGGAAACCCTGAAGCCCTACAATTTCTCTTAATTTACCCTGTGTCCTTGTAGTGTATTCCCTCTTTGTTTAAAGTAACTTTTTCCATGTAAATTACAAAGTCCTAACTGCTACTGCAGTTAGAATGGGCGAATTCAGAGGATTAAAGTCTCAGAGTTGGTGTGACAGATGGTCTTTGAACAAGGAATTAGTTTTGTTGTGGGGAAGACAAGAGAAAGATGCCAGCTCTGTATACCAAAGGGTACTTAAAGGGACAGCCTATTTGAACCTCAAGAGATCCTATTCATCTTTCATCACTAACTCAATGGATGATAGAGGTCTGATCACTATTACACATCTAGCAGTTGCTACTGAAAAAAATTCTACCCATAATATTGAGAACTTACTCCAAGTGGACTTGCAGCCTCCACTTCTAGATATGAAGTTTTATTTCTATCTCCCTGGAATATTTTGCTACATGACTAATTCACATGCCTATTAGGTGGGCCACATGCTGTTGAGATAGATAAATGCTGAGATGAATACACAGAACTGATAAGGTCTCAGAGAGAATCATACTAGTGCTTGAAGAAGCCCAGGGTACCCAGGGCACTGAGGCTATTCTCCAGGTTGGCTGGGATAATGAGTGTTGTAACTGTAAATGTTCTGTCCGTATTTACCAAACTCACATTCCTCATCCACTAATTCCCATTATAAACCCTTGTTCTGCTTGGTCCCATACAAAGTATTCTCAAATTTTATGTCAGGGAGAGTCAAGATCTACACTTCTGTATGGAAAGTCATACTCTAAACTGGATACTAGTTTCTTCAATAATTGTTGGTGGCTCAAAACGAAGTCATGCTCTTTTGACCTTTCCCTTTTCTCTTATGTCACCTGTTTTATTTTATCTCTTCCCTTTTTCTAGTTTTCTTTTCTTTGCATATATATATATATATTTTTTTTTTTTTTTTTTTTTTTTTTTTTGTGGTATGCGGGCCTCCCTCTGCTGTGGCCTCTCCCGTTGCCCGGCACGTAGGATCCTCCCAGACCGGGGCGCGAACCCGGCCCCCCTGCATCGGCAGGCGGACGCGCAACCGCTGCGCCACCAGGGAAGCCCTGCATATATATTTAAAACTCCAAATAAACAAAATTGATTCAATGTGAGTTTTGAATTCTGAATGTAAAAAGTCTTACTCTTAAACTCTGTGATATGGAAAAATGTGAGGTTATTTAGTTATGTAGATACAAATAGGCTAACAGAGTCAGTTAAGAAAACACTTAATGTAAGCTTATTTTTTAATGCAGCACACACACATATATGGTTTGCATTAAAAATACATAGATAAAAACATAGATAAAAAGTACAACACAACAACTTCATCCCTAGCTATAATTCCTTCATACATAAAACTATGCATAGATATTTTCAAGCACCTCAGATCTCAGGAAATATAAAATCTATGAGTTATTATTGTAAAAAAAAAAAGGAATCTACTTGATATTGAGATCTAGAGTATCTACAGCTGTATTTTAAATAAAAACCGCAGAAATAAAAAAATGGGGTAAAAAGGCTAGCACTGAATTATTTAAATACAGAACTAAAGTTAAACATCTGTAGCAGCTATTGTTATAGGACAGAATTTATATACTATAAACATAAAATATTTTAAATATAATGATATAGGTATCAAATGGGGCAGAAGAAAGAAGGAATAATATATAATTGTACTAATTTCTCACCTATCACAGATGGCAATTAATAGAAATTCTGAAGTTGAAAATATACTTTAAAAACCAGGACTCTAACATCTCAACGTTAAATGTACATGTAATAAATAGAAATATATTTTAGCAAATATCTCTCATGATATAAAAAGACTTTTAAAGTACAATAATTCCCTTGGTGCACTTCATTTTTAAAAATAACCTTGTCCCTTTAGAATAGCTATAGATTTACAGAAAAAGAGTGAAGATAATGCAGAGAGTTCTCATCTACCCACACAGCCAATTTCCCCTATTATTATCATCTTATATTGGTATGGTTCATTTGTCAATATTAATAATTGTTATTAACTAAAGTTCATACTTTGATTCCTGAGTTAAAATTCCTTAACTTTCACCCAATGTCTTATTTTACTACAGGATATCATGTTACATTTAGTGAGCATGTCTCCTTAGGCCCACCTTGGCTCTGACAGTTTCTCAGACTTCCCTTGTTTTTGATGACCTTGACAGTTTTGATGAGTACAGGTCAGGTATTTCATAGAATGTCCCTCAGCTGGGATTTATTTAATGTATTTTCATGGTTGGACTGGGGTTATGGGTTTTGGGGTGGAAGATCCCAAGGGTAAAGTGCCATTTTCATCACATTATATCAAGGGTCCATACTGTCAACATGATTTATCACTGTTAACTTTAATCACCTGGCTGAGGTCATGGTTGTCAGGTTTCTCCACTGTAAAGTTATTATTTTTACCACTTCTCATACTTTACTCTTCAAAGGGGAGAGCAAACATAAGAGTTGGGAGTTATGTTTCACCTTTTGGAGGGTGAAGTATCTACATAAATTATTTAGAATTCTTCTGCAGAGGCGATTTGTTTGTTTTCCTTATCTATCTATCTATCAGTCATCTATTTCTCTATGTAAATCAGCATGGTGAATGGTATTTATTTTACAGTTTGGGTTATAATCCAATACAACTTTACTTATTTTCTTGCTTAAATCATTTCAGCTTTGGCCACTGGAAATCTTTCAGTTGGCTAATGTATCCCTTTGATATAATCCCCATCATTGTGGGGTTTTTTGGGGGGAACACTTTCTTACTTTCTGGCACTACAAAATGCTCCTGGATCATCTTGGATATTTCCTGCCCTGGACCTAAAATTGGTCATTTCTCTAAAGAGCCGTGGTTCCTTTTATTAGAGAATGGCTTTAGAAACCAAGATCTGGACATGAGGTGTGCTTGTTGCAACTGTAACATCTTTGCTTCTAGGCCTTCTCAGCTGACAGCACAAGGAAATATTTGTGTGCATACTAAGCATTTTGCCTTATTTCATTTTTTTCTGTTAAAGTAAAAATAAATTTAATATTTTAAATTAAGGAAAATATGCATAACTCAACCCACATACCTTAGCATTTTATATTTATCTTTATTGATCCCTTTATCTGTACATATGTATATAGATAATTCTGGAATGGTATACTCCTAATATTACTGATCATTATTTTTGAGGGATAAGATGTTGTGTTTTATTTTACTTTCTTCTTTATAATTTTATGTATGCATTAAATTTCTAATGATGTGAAGATATTAAAAATAAAGTCACTTATTAAAAAAGGAAGAAGGAAGGAAGGAGCGAGGGAGGCAAGGAAGGAGGGAAAGAAAAGAAAGGAAGGAAAGGAAAAAGAAAACAAAGTTTAGAAAGATTTCTGGCCCTGAAGTCACAGTCATTCACACATGTGACCTGATCAGATCTACCTCTCCTAGCTTTCACTATTTCATTACCTGCCCTGAAAGAGTTGAAAAATCTACTACTTTTTATTTATTGACCTGCGTATGACAGGAAAGTGTTAACATTCATAATAACTGTTTTTTCAGTACTGCTTCCTACCGTAATATTTTTGAAGGCATATTTAATAACAATTGGGTTCCAAATTTTTTTTTTTTTTTTTTTTTTTTTTCGGTACGCGGGCCTCTCACTGTTGTGGCCTCTCCCGTTGTGGAGCACAGGCTCCGGACGCGCAGGCTCAGCGGCCATGGCTCACGGGCCCAGCCGCTCCGCGGCAGGTGGGATCCTCCCGG
>NC_041229.1:45129409-45152162 GCF_002837175.3 Physeter macrocephalus
GAACCCGTGTCCCCTGCATCGGCAGGCGGACTCTCAACCACTGCGCCACCAGGGAAGCCCTTCCAAATTTTAAAGTTGAAATTTAACCCATGGTATAGTGCAAGTAACTAAACTTAAATGAGTGTCAGATAAAAAGTTATCTCCTGTCACACACATTTCAACTCAGAAGTCACAATTTCAACTCAGATCTTCTTTCCCCAAGAGATTTCAATCTGTGTACCTATAGACATGGACAGCTATGTTACAACTTAGGCTAAGCCCTCTTGGCTTTGATTTTGAGAAGTGTCTTGATTTCAGAAACATTAAAATGTGGAGAAGGAATAAGGTGAATCTTAGAATCAACACACTGTGGTATTTACTGTTTTCAGCCAAACATAGAACTAAATTATAAACTAGGGACAGCTGTATAGATTGGAGACTTCTGCCTATGCAGCAAAAACAAACACTTTTTTTTCCCTTAGCATAGTGTTCTAATAGCCAATACTTTCTATTTATTCATTCCCTGTATCTATAATTCATTGATCATCTAAATTCTTCATAGTGAATTAAAAGCAACCTAATAAAAACCCTATGGGATATATCTTGAGAGAACAATTTATCAATTTACTGTTAATATAAGCTTTTGTATTTTAGTTACTTAAAAATTGACAATTCATATGAACCACATTTGGAAAAATCCCCTCCAAAAAAAGGGTAATCAAAGAAATTGAAACAAGAAAGTCTTGAAATCAAATAAGTTAAAGTTCTGCCTAAATATTCATATTTCCATTTATCAAGATAAAGCAACTAAGACTTCAAGAATAACTTTCTACATTCATGGCAAAGTCAGACCTGAAATCCACATTTCCTGTCTCGCCTAATGCCCTAATCTCACACTTCCTATGTCATCCTAACACAGTGCATCTTATTCCTTGACCTATAACAGATGACTAAAACTCCACAGTAAATAACTCAGCCTGTTATTGAGAGCAGACATTCATACAGTTGGTCAAGAACAGCTTATCATCCATAGGATAACACATGAGACATCCAATTTGCCAATAGGCCCAATGATCTCTGCCCCATCCTTCCTGGCTTGTCTCTGAACCTGTTCCCCCCTTAGAGCTACTTCTATGTAAACATGTGGACTGGGAAATAGAATAAATTATCTGGTTTAATTAAAACAACAACATTGTACGTATTATCAAGAAAAAATATTATTTTGACCTAAAAGTTTCCTTCTGGGAGCCCGGGAGAGACTATTATGGAATATTCTGCATTCTAAAGGCTATGTTTGTTTTCAGTACATTTTAAGTGGAATATTTTTCACCCTTCTAAGTACGGCAGACAAAGGCTTTAATTAAACAAATATCACATGGGAACTCTTGCCCCAAAAGCCTTTATTGGCCTTAATTAGCAGATACAGCTGTAGACTCTATCAATATTAGATGGTCTGTTTATTGTGTCCATTTATATCACACTCATCAGGGAGCATGTGGAAAGCACCCTGGAATTATCAGCTTTAATTAAAACTAGTTCAGTTGGTGGAGAAAATATGCCATGCAAAAATGGGTCAGGTAAAAGAGGAAGATTTAAAAAAAAAAAAAAAAAGGAAAAAAACAGTCGTAGCATACAGGGACTATTATTACCAAGGCTTCTTTAAAAAAAACTAAAGGAGGATATTTGATGAGCTGATTCTCAGCAACTGCCTGAGAGAAGCATAGTCATTTCAGGCCAGGCTGAATTACACAGACAGGGGGCCCTGAGTCAGAATGTTTCCTTCCCCTGCCCAGGGTCCCTGAGTAACTGCCAAGGCTCCACTAGGTTTCTTTCTAAGAAACCTAGAAAGAAAGGAAGGAAGGAGGAGTGCACATTCATTTAGACATATTCATTGAATTCATCATTGAAGGAATTATATAAAGCTAGATCTAGAATCTCCCAGAAGGTTATTTTATGTATCTCAAATACAATATTTAACAAAATTACTATTACTTATTCAATTTCTGCTGTGCATTTATATTTTATTCTTATCCTAACAACTCAGCACTGGTATTTTGAATTTTCCCGATAAAATATCTGAGGTTCAAAAATATTAAGTCCTTTCCAAATGTCATAGAGTTAGTACACAATAGAACCAGGATCTAAACATCTGTCTGATCCCAAAGCTCAGATACCTTTCTCTATATTATAGGACTTCTATATCAGTCAAAAGAATTTAATATTTTGGCCAATAGCTTATTTACATGGGTAGATGAGCTGCAGCTTTGAAGATCAGCAAAGTTGAGTTTAAACTCTTTCCCATTTTCTTAACTTCTCTAAGCCTCAGTTTCTTCATTCATCAGATCAGGATAATAAATACTTCTTGAAAACTGGATTACAGGGTATAAACTTTGTGAAAAGATTTTTGGCTTGTGGAAAATGCTTGATAAATACTTTTTCACATCTTATTCTCACTTACATTCCACCATGATCCTATTTTGGAAGACACTTTGAGATAGAGGGTTCTTCCTATCATTTTGGAGTGTCACTGGGCTTGCTAACACACAGCCCCTTTGAAGGATAAGATATATTGTCATTCACTTTTAGTGCTCTACAGAAATAATAAGCCTTCTTTATTTGCTCTATTTCCCAAGGAAACAATTGGTAGAGGTGTGTCTCTTCAGTATAAAAATTGTGAAATTTGAAAGAATGATTGGCCAATAATGGGAAAACTGTAGAGGTTTAGAGTAGGCTTCTCAAAATTTTCCAGTGAAGCCCCCTTAAAGGCGTGGCAGAATGACCTTGTATCTCTATGTGGTTTGAATGCTCTAATATAGATTTAAATGCTTCTTTACATCTTATTTAAAGGGTATTGTTTTATCTTTAAAATAGTACAGTTTTGTCATCCTTAATATATATGCTTTTTTAATGGAAAAAATCATAAAATTATTAAGTCTGCTCCCCTCCCTGTCACCTTTTCAAGTCATCCAGTCACATTCATGCTCCATAAGATGTGTCATCTTTATCTTGTGCCTCTTCATGCTTCATGGAAACAACTCTAAGAAGTTCAGGGGAAATTTGATATTCAGTCTAAGAAGTTCAAGTTTAGAAAGTATTTCAACCAAGGTAGAAATAAACCAAATAAGAATTTTTGCCTTCTAGGAACAATTTCTGAAGTGATTGTCATGAGAATAAGTTCCTTTTTGGCATTAGATTGAACAAAGTGCAAAGTCCCTGGGGGGCCAATTATTCCTGGATGAGGACAACAGAGAGGAGAAAAATAATTCAGGTCCTACACCAATGATGTATTTTTCTATGAAGTTCATTGTTTATATACAAGAATACTAAACATTAACTGCCTCACCTAACTTACTTTTCAAGTGGAAGCAAGATTTAATGAGCAATAATGACAAGTCAGTTTGGGGTTTTCCAGTGTTATAGCCTGTTCCATTTCCAGGTTTACTTTTAAAGATGGATCCTGTGGTCTGTTACTTAGATCCCTCGATTCAGGCCTGAAGCCCTCAGTCGCCCAGTTTCCCCAGCTGCAGTGAGTGTTGCCTTGTTAGGGTGCTCACTTAAGTCCCTCTCCAGAAATTCCCCTCTAAGGGTACCACCTGGCCCAAAGTCAGGCCTGATTCTCTTGCCTCTATCCAGAATATCCCTGAAGGGCCATCTCAACTCCCCAGCTCCCGGGCAGACGTTCTATTACTGCTGCAACACAAGTCAAATTTTCTTCTTATCCAGTCCAACTTCCCTCATCCCTTTGCTGGTGCCATTCTTACAAACAAGTCTTTACGCTAGAGTCTGTGTATGGAGGAACCCAGCCTACGACAGCCTCTCTCACTAGCAAGTTAACTGCCTTCAATTCTCCGTACACAGTGAATTCCAAGTTTCATTAGACACCATCTCTGAATTTAAATGTGCAAGTAAAATAACTCCGTGAATCTGAAACATCTCTGGTATGTGGATATGTAACTGTAGTCAACAATGTGATTATTTTTAATTCTACTAGTTTTAGTGAGAGCATCTATTATGCTTCAGGCACTAAATTGTTTGAATGTACGAATTTGGTTTTATTTGATTTTCACAACCATAGGGTGTAAGTATTATTCTATCTATTTAGGAAATGAAGAGCTGAAATTTATTCTCTTGGTTAAAGTCATAGTGTTAGTACATCTTGAAGTCACAATTTCAACTCAGATCTTCTTTCTCCAAGTCTACCTGCAACCAGTCTACCTGTGACCCTTTGTGCTGTTCACAAATATTTCCAGCTCTCTGTCTTCTGAACACAAGGCAGAAGAGACTTCCCTGCCCTCCTGATGTTAGGCTTGCCCATGCCACTTGCTTTGGCTAATGAAATGGGAGAAGAGCTGGTGGCTTTTTGCTTTACTTCCCTCTCCTGCCACAGGGAGCAGTGACATTCCGGATGGTAGTGGCTCTGCCACTTTGTGTCCGAGTGAAGACAACATGGAACAGAACCCCCAGCACAACTCAAGATGAGCATGGAACATAAGTGAACAGGAATCTGCGTTAAGTCACTTCTCCCCAGGGGTTGTTCGCTATCATGGCATAACCTACCTTAGGCGATTAATTCATAAATTATGACTAAAGAACAGATTAAATTTTAACTTAAGAAGTATTAGTTGTAGGGAATCGCCATTTTTGCTAGAACTGAAATATCCTCAACACTAGAATTTATTTTATAATGTAATATAATTGAAAGAGTTTGGGTTTTGCAACCACATAGATGTGTAATTTAATTTGAATCTCTGATCTAACCCATACTTGTTTAGTGACCTTGAGTTTTAATTTCTTTTTCAGGCCCCATTTACTCATCTATAAAATGAGGCTAGTAATATTTTCTGTTATAGCACTGATGTGATGGTTTGATAAAATAAGTCCTATAAAGCCTTTAGCAAATTGTCTGACACATAGATGATATCAAATAAGTGTTTTACAGGAAGTGTACATTTTTGTAACTCCCTGCATCTGAAAGTCATTATTATACATACAGATTCCTGAGGCCCATACCAGACCTATTGAATTAGAATCTCAGGTGTGATCTACATTTTTAACAAACTCCTTTAGCAATTCTTTCCTGAGATTTGAAAACAATCATACTAAAAAAATGTTAAATATTTTTGCCATATATATTTATCTCAGAGAGCCAAAAAGCCTCCAGTGAGAATCTTGAAATGATCTTAGAACCATCGACAGAAGTATCACCCACTGCACTGTAGATGAATTAAAGCAAGCTCAACAGAGGATTTGGGGGGATGCAATATACACTTCAAAGTAGTAACATCTAAAAGAAAAGTCTTTGTGAACTCTTTGTGTCTCTAAGTATCACATGAATGGTAAAGTCTGACTAAAGTAATCTTGGCTGATGAGAAGCGTGGTGAGGGGGCCAGTCCAGGACTGAAAGACTGGCTGAAATCAGATGCCCGTGAAATGAGAGTGACAGCCAGTGAAATCAAGGCAAGGACTATTTTATCAGAAACCCAAATGAGTAAACAATTATAACTCCTGAAACTTTCTGGTGGAATTCTAGGATGGAAATTTTATTTCTGTTGCTTTTAACCCACTTGATGCCTTTGATACCTGCTGGTGCTGTTTAGTAGTGGTGAGTAACTTTGGAGCTGTGTGTTATCCTTCCAACCCCCTTGTCACCAATTCACTTTCCCTACTTCTCCTCTCTTCCTGAGTTTATGTATATATATATGCCTACTGATAGGCCAAAAAAGGGAAAGTTGAAAATAACCAAGGAAGAAGAGGCTGCTCTAGTTCCAGTGAAGCAATTAGGCTTTCTTGTCCAAAAACAGGAGAGCAAAGAGGACTTTTGACTGTGAGTCTGGGGATTGGGGGTGGGGATGGGAAACTCATAGCCAGTAGGATCTTGGAGAAAAGGGCAGGAGGGTTGCAGGTCAGTTCTGGGCATTGTGACCTAAGACCACTGTGTGAAGAAGCACTGGGGCTCAGTTTAGCTTTGAGGTCCCGGAGTCCCCAAAGAGCGGCCCTCCTGGGCAGAGAGCTGGACAAGGACACTCGGCTACTGCTGGATCCGAAGAGGAAGGGGGTCCAGTACTCCTTCAAGGCATCACACAGCTGCAAGGGGCAAGGACAGCAGAGACAGGCATACAGCGATCTTGCTTTTCCCTGCTCGAGATTGTGATGCCTGGTAGACGCCATTTCAGATCCGTACAAGCCCTCCCTCCCACCTGCCCTGCCGGTGTTCTTATATCATACCAGGGAAGAGAGAAAGGGACCCACACCAACAGTCCTCCAAATAACTGATATTGGATTTCCTATGAATCTGGGTAGATGGGGAAGTCTTTAGTAGATCTTAAATAAAACGGAAACATTTAAACAAATGTGATGTTACTTCCACTTTGAATACTGAGAAGTTGGGACTTCTAAACTTCTAGACCCATCACGTATGCCTGAATGATACTGGGGTCAACTGGCAGACCCCCATGCTTTGATTTCTGCCAGACATTGAACTGGAATGTTATATAAAGCAAGGTTGTAGGCTGGTGATTTAGCATTGCTTGGAGGAATAAGTTGCTACAGTCATCATTTCACTCTTCACGTGAGATGTGCTTAAGGCCAGAGCTCTTCCTCAGTATTTGATCTTTCCCATCTTTGTTTTGTTTTGTTTGTTTGTTTTTCACGGATAGGTGCTGCATTTATATCTACTGGTTTAAATTTTGTCATATTTCACTTTTAGGCTTTTAGTGTGGCAAATTATGTTTTACTTTCAATTAGGCATTGGTAATGGAGTATCTGGTAAGAACTAGGAAATAATTCCGTAATTGAGTTTCGTACTCACTACGTACGGATCATTCCTCATGTGTAACGTGCCCCAAATGCAGCTTCATTTTCTAGATACCTGATACAGAATAAAGTTTTTCATCATTAGGTGTGAAAAAAAAATATCGCAATGCGGAGAAGTGGAAATCAGTAGCAGATTTGCTTTTACTTCCTTCTTTCTGGTGTCTTTTGGGGAGCTAGATCCAAAACCACAGAGAAGAGTCTTGCATGGCTTTTATCATTCTGGGTGAACTGGATTATCATTTAGAATGATGTCTAGTCATTATAAGCATGTGAGAGTATCAGTTGTGCTTTATTCTTTCATGACCCACCTCCTATAGCAAATGCAGTTGGTTGCCCCATTCATCACCCTCACCCCTCTCTGGCACTCCCCTATCAAATACATGCCCACACAGTTCTACTGAAAACCCTTGTGATTCCCACCTGAAAGTACTCTCTAGGTTCCAGACCCTAATAGCCAGAAGTGCCATGAGACAATGCACCAGGGACTAGCCCTCAGCCAAAGAGAGATGGGAATGAGAGGATAAATGTACCTCTTCTTTGCCCATGGGGACGGGGAGGTGAATAACTCTGTGCCATGCCCTTCATTGTCTCCCTGAGTTCTCACTGGGATTAAGCCCTAGTTGCCCTCAACATTTACTTGCTTGATATTGTAAACTTTACTGGCTTTCTTCCATTTCCTGGCTCCTGTCCCCACTTTTCTACTGGTGCTTCCTGGGACCACCTCCCCAATGTATTATTTGTCTCAGAGACTACTTCAGGGGGTATCCAACCAAAGACAACTCCTTGGGATAGAAAAGGGAGGTAATGAATAGTTCATGAGTGACTAATACAGAAACTAAAACTAAGAAATATTCAATATCTAACCTAGCCATAAAGTGATGTTGGGTTGTTCCACCAAAGAAGGCTGTCAACTAGCCTCTAAAAGCCTCTCTCAGTAGGGGACACTTATTGCCTTGGTGAATTTTCCCCAATCTGAGGCCTTGCTGATCTTGTCAGCACAAAGAGCAGATTCATCTCTTGGGCAGGGTCATGTTGAGTAAGCTTATAGAACAGAGGGATAAAACTTAAATACCAACTGATGAATTTACCTTAAGAAATAATGGCCACAGGGACTGGAATACTCAACCTCCAAGTGAGCACTGCATACTGTTGTCAGAGGCTGATCTATATGGGATTCCAAATAAGCATCAGAGGTTGCATGAATGGCATGGAATCAGGACAAAGTGAGCCAGAGGCACCCAAGGTCTAAAGGCATTAGTCTCAGACACCCTGATACCCACATCTGCAAGTAAGGATGACAGTGCCTGTGAAAACAGGAATCTCAGACTCCTAGGCAGAAAATCCCTCCAACCTTTCCACATTGGGGATCCCCTCATGAACAGGACATGGAGATTACTGGCTAAATGCAAAAATCCTCTGGAAAATGTTTACAGGTGGAATGCCTCTGAGATTCTCAACTCCCCCTTCGGAGCCTCACATTTTTTCTTTAAATGTTAATAAATTCAATCAGACACGACCAGTTCTGCTGGACTGTAAATTATTCAGACTTGTTCAATGATGTTGCATATGTCAGCCCCAATTTTAATTTCCAAGGGGCAAACTCGTTTCTGTCGTATTTGGTTTTGAGAGGACTAACAAAGTACAGCCCCCGCTCACTAATACCACCTGCCATATCCAGGCTGTATTTCATTTGTTCTCACGTCCAGCCTTTGAAGTCACTGTTAATTATCCTTATTTTATTCACAAGCAACCAGAATTTCAGGTCAAGTTCCTTGGCCCCAAGGATGGAACTGGAATTCAAGCCCCGGTTTAAGTTTCGAACTCCTGCTCTTTCTGCATACCACCCAGAAGTTACAGTATCAAGCTTCTATTTAAGAGTTGATTTTTTTTTTTTTTTTTTTTTTTTGTGGTATGCGGGCCTCCCTCTGTCGTGGCCTCTCCCGTTGCGGAGCACAGGCTCCGGACGCGCAGGCTCAGCGGCCATGGCTCACGGGCCCAGCCGCTCCGCGGCATGTGGGATCTTCCCAGACCGGGGCGCGAACCCGGTTCCCCTGAATCGGCAGGCGGACGCGCAACCACTGCGCCGCCAGGGAAGCCCTAAGAGTTGATTTTTAAAAAGGCTTTCAATGCTAGAACAAAGTTTGACAACTCCTAAGGGTCCATTGAGCTCTAAGAGTGTATTATTCTTTACTGCACCTGGCTTTGTTACACCTCAGAATTGAGACATCTTTTTAAATAATTCTGAAAAAAATTATTGCTCCTGTTTATTCAGGGACAAGAAACTGTGACTGAGTTATCTTTCTAAATGCCTCAGTTTTTCACTCCACTGACCTTGTGATGTTATTCATCCACGTTACTCACCACAGCTCCTTCCTAATGCACACTGCATCTGATATTGATGTTTTACAAGGAATGAGAGTAACTTTCTAAAGATTGTAAAAGATCTAATTACCCATATTGACCCTGCCCAGAAGCAACCACAAACAATGCTGTAATTAACTGAGTTTGTCTATAAATGGGAGACGTATGGGTGAATTTTTATTACACAAGAAAAAAGGCAAGCTCAGTAACTTATTTAGCATTCTGAAATGCGTGCAATGCTTCCATATCTACCTTTATATCCTTCTTCATTCCTTGCTTCCTCTCTGTCTTCCACTTTTCCTTATTTAAAAAAATGTTTATTTTTCCCATTAAGAAATTAAATCATCAAAGAACATTTTTGAAATTACAGGAATATGGCAAGATTTAAAAAATACGCATTTTTACTATTTAGAAATGACTAAAGATAAGCTTGTAATGTGTCTTTCCTTTTGTGTGTGTGTGTGTGTGTGTGTGTGTACACACTTAATATAAACTATTTTTTGTTTGTTTGTATGTTTCAAAGAATATCAGTGTAGATGCTGTCACCCATATCAGCCTCTATGAGCTAAAGGATCTTTGCCTTGATTTATCTCTGTGTTTGTTTCAAAACCACCTGGTATTTGACAGAGATGTTTTGCAGCTGTTATTTAAGAGATATGCAGTGGTCAACCGCCCTGACCTGGCTCTGGCTCTACCACAGGAATGCACCTGGTCAGATGAGGCCTGAAGGTGTCTGCAAGTTACCTTTGCCTGACTACCATGCTAAGATCTCCGCTCAAGGTGGGTTTTTGTATTCTGTTAGGCACAATTCGTGCTGTGTGCAAAGAAGACTGGAAGACTGCGCTTGCCCCAGCTGCCCCAGGCTGCTCCTGAAAATCTCCGTCCCTTTCCTAGGGCCCCGATGACAAGGCTGTGTCCTACCCCTTTAAAATTCCCTTTCTCCCCTCCCTTTGGGAACAAGGTGTTTTTAGAGCAGAGCTCTCCGTTCTCCATTCCATGTTCAATGAGTAAAGTTTCTGCTCTGCCATACAGAGTCCAGTTTTGTTTGACTGGCATTTGCAACTTCGGGCAAAGGACCCATTGCGGGGTCACCTACCCCTTGGGGATCAGTAACAATGCCCTTTGGAGATTCCAACTATCCCACAGTCTCCTTTTCCCAGAAGAGGTGAGTTTAGAACAGGCCAAGAGGAGACAACCAGGCCAAGAAAGATAAGCATTCAATCAAAGGCTGTGAGGAGTGTGAACACAGGGTATACCCAGGAGATAGCAAGCAGTGCAGTGGGGCTGGGGTACCAGATGCTAGAAAAGGACTGGTCAGGAGATGAGCATGGCCCAGATAAACATGAGCCCTGAGAGCCATACTAAGGGATGTAAACTCCAACAGGAAGGCCATGGGGAGGAGTTTAAGAGGGGTAGTAACATGATCAGAGCTCTAGAACAGTGCCTGGCATGTAGCCGGAGCTCAGTACATATCTATCCAATGAATAGATGGAGGACTACATGGCAGTTGTATAGAGGCTGGGATGCAATAAACTGAGCTAGAGGTAGGGAAGCCAGTTAGGAAACTGATTTCCTTAAATACTAAGGGTCTGAACTGAGGTTCTGGAAATGGAGATAACAAAGATAAAATGGACTACAGGGAAATTAAATAAGGTTCCTCACTCTCACCAAGGGTCCCCCCTTGTCAAATGGGTAGAATACCTTTGCTTGGCACCCCAGGCTACTCTGCACAAGCCTCTATTATTCCACTTCCCACAATGAATTGAAACTTTCGGTTTAATTAACTAGTAGATGAATTAGTGATTAAATTAACATGCAGAGCATGTTGTTGGCTTTAAATGCACATACACATGAGATAAATTTTTACGCCCCAGGCATCTACTCTATTAAATTCCTATAGATCTGAGTTATCTGCCAAGTCCTTGTTTGAACTAGAAACATTCCTATACAGAAGAAGTTTGAAATTCTCAGGGCGCAAAAACTTACTCTTTGTGTAATAGAGATTTTTAAATTGATATTATACACTTTAGGATGTAAGGTTATGTTACATTGTTTTAAATGCAATTAATGAGAGAATTGAGAGCAAGGCCTCAGGGTACAAACATTTGCAGGAAGAAGCTTGCAATGCAAAAATTCTTTAAGTCATTAGGTGGGTACACACCTTTTTTTGGGGGGGCGGCGTTCTCTATTATTATGTTTTAGACAAATATTTATACTCATATGTATTAGAGTAAATTTAACCAGCATAACAAACTTGTGATTTCATGGATGATAAGGCTAAGTAACAACCAACTTAATCAATTAAGAAAATAATAGTACAGACAATACTCAGATATGGCAAAGATTACCAACGTGATTCATGAATGTTAGGAAACAATCAGCTCTCAAATGCAAGGAGTAGGACTGATCCTTCCTGTATTTCTTAGTAAATTCCAGTTAATTTTCTGCAGTGAGTCAAGGTTAATTTTTTATTACTATTATTATTATTACTTTTTAACTCAGGCAATTGGAGTTTTCACCACTAGGATTTAGGTGTGTGCAACCTTTCACGTCTTCTCCCCATTCAGGGCTCCACTCTACCAAGTACCTCCTATGTATGTACAAGGAGCTGATATCTTATATCATTAGATTATCATATTTAACTTTCACATCAAACCTACAAGAAAGGCATTGGTATTTCTCATTTCCATGAGAAAACTGAGGAGCAAGAATGTTGGGTAAATAATGAAGCTGAGATTTCTACACAAATCTGCTGAATCAAATGTCCATGTTCTTTCCACAACACACCGTGCCTCCTCCTCAACTCATCCCGTGGAATTCCCAGCATTCTGAGATGGACATGCTACAGCTGAAGTTAAAAACAAAACAAAACAAAGCTGACCAGAGGAAAAACCCAGCACTGCATACATAAGAAGAGAAACAACATTTAATAACAGTCCTTTAAATCTGCACCATGCTTCATTGTTCACAAGCCCTCTCAAATACAGCACCTTCTCTTTTTTTTTTAGTTTTAATTATTATTTTATTAATTCAACAAACATGTACTGAACAGCTATTTATGTTCCCAGCACAAATAAATACATAGAAAATGTCACACCTGGTAGATAGGTGCTGTGAAGAAACTTAAAGGAGGTAAGGGTAACAGAGTCATGGGAAGCAGGGCAGGACACTCTGAGAAGGAGGCATTTGAGCAGACACCTCAGGAAGTAAAGGTCAGAACCATCATGATGTCTGGGGAAAGAAGATTCTAAGCAAAGGTAACAGCAAATGCAAAGGTCCTGAGGTAGAAGTGTGCTTGGCATGTTTAAGGAACAGCAGGAGACCAGTGTGGCTAAACTGAGGGAACTAGTGGTAGAAAATGATTCTGGAGAGGAGGCCAGATCATGTAGACTTTGTAGGATATGACACAAGTTTTGGACTTTACTCCAAGTGGGATTAAAAGCCAGTCAGAAAAAAAAAAAAAAAAAAAAAGCCAGTCAGAGTTCTAAGCAGAGAAATTCCATGATAAGATTTACATTTAAAAGATCACACTAATGTGATGCACTGTTTAAATATACCTGCCAAAATCAGAGGTCTGCAGACTTCTCCATTAAAGGATAAATCAGTAAATATTTTAGGCCTTGCAGGCCACACAGTCTGTGTCACAACTATTCAACTCTGCCATAGTAGGGCAAAAGCAGCCAGACAATTTGTAAACAAATGGGCATGGCTGTGTTCCAATAAAAATTTATTTATAAAAACAGGAGATCAGGTCAGAGTTTACCAACTTGGCTCCAGACCTAATTTCGGGTTTACAGGAAATATAGGCACATGGGAACAAAGTAAAAAGCACCTAATAGGAGTGTGTGACTTTCTCTAAGAGAGCTAGCCTGGCTCATTAAAAAAAAAAAAAAAAAAAAAAAATCAATGTCCTGGAAGGAAAAAAAAGACAAAAGGGCTGAGTTAGATTAAAATAAGCCAAAGAGACAACATGTATCTTGAATGAATCCTGGTTTGAAACATAACATTTTGAGGACAACTGGGTACATTCAAGTATGGCATGGATATAGAGACGATATTAGTAAATCTGGAGTGTAAACAATCATCTCAGGTGTGATAATGACACCATGATTCTGTAGGAGAAAATCCTTATCTTAGGAAATGGCTGCTGAAGTGTTAGTGAGGAATGTGTTGAAACTATGAACAGAAATTCAAGAGTCAGCATAAAATACAGCCAGATGAGGCAAACATGGCAGATGTTGAGTTGCTGTACAGGGGATCTGGACTTCATTTATTATGCTATTATTTCAACTTTTCTGTAGTCTGAAACAAGGTGGTGGGGTGGAGGAATCTCTCTAGCTGCCCTGGGGAGCACCATCTGGGGAAGGCAGGAGAGGCTACTGGGAGCCCAGTGAGCAGGCTGCTGCATCATCTAGGCAAGGACCCGTCACCAGTGTGGCCTCTGTCTGTCCTCCATCCCCACCCCGACTCCCTACCTCTCCCCAGGCTCAGGAGCAGCCTACTGCCTCAGGCCTATGTGGCGCAGGGCAGAGAGGACAGCCAAGAGAGCAGAATGGCCTCTCTCTTGCTGGATTTCTGGCTCACACCTCCCCTTGGGTAAAGGTCAGAAATCTGGAGTTTGGTCTCAGATCAGACCCAGGGGCAGATTTCTCTCCAGTGGCAGAGGAGTTGCCCTAACCCCCTAACCCCCCAAGTCTTAGGAAAGGGATTCTTCTCCACAATGAAGGGCATGATATCTTACTATAATGGAAACCAGAGCAGGTCTCGTCCCAATTAAAAAGCTTTGCCGGCTCCCCACTGCTCCTTTTCCAGGCTTGCAAGCTGTGTGCCAGGTACTGCTGAATCAAGGATTTCATGTTTATTACCCCCCTGAATGTTTTAGCAATCCTGTGACGAACCCCAGTTGATTCATGGTTTGTCAAGCCCTGTGGAGATCTCCATCTAGAGTCCAGGCCCTGGCTGAGCTCTCCAGTTTCAAGGCTTCCACTTCCCCTCTTCCAATATTCCTGGCCCTTTCATTCATTGGTGATGCAGAACCCTCTGTGGTCCCGGGAAGATGAGCTGTCTCAACTCTTGGGCTTTGAATATGCTGGTCCCTTTTCCTGGAGTCACTTTCTCTTTCCTATCTCCGTGGTCAACTCCCACCCACTCTTCAAAACTCAGCCCAACACCCAGGTCCTATGCACTTACAGGTCTCAGTTTGCTTTCACTGGCAGTCCGTGTTTTGGCCCCCAGTTTTCAGCTGAGTAACACCTAGCTGGCTTGAGATGGTAATTCTGTTTCCCTTGGTGGGGCGAGTATATTTTCAACCTTAGGAAGGTAGGTAACTATAATTACAGTATAGATTGTGGCAACACATTTTGTGATATTGTTTTGTATATGGTCTAGAAATGTATTGTCCAAGAGGGCAGCCACTAGCCTTATGTGGCTGTTTAAATGTAAATTAATTAAATAAAATAAAAATTCCATTTCTCAGTCATACTGGCCACATTTCAAATGTTCCACAAGCACATGTGACTAGTAGCTACCCTTTTAGACACCACGGATATTAAACATTACTATGAAGGTAGAAAGTTCTCTTGGATGGCACTGTTTTAGGGTTCTCCAGCAGGTCAGCTGAATCCTCATCTCACAGACAAGCTAAAGGAGTGTTTCTCAAAGTCAGGTCCAAAGGGACAAAATGGGGAAAAAATATTTACCACTCATAACAAAGGGTTAAGCTCCCTAATATATAAAGAGCTTTCAAAAATAAATAAGAAAAAGACCAACTACCCAATAGAAAAATAGACAAAGGATATGAACAGACAGTATAGAAACTGACATGGCCTTTGAACATATGAAAAGACACTCAAACTCACCCATAGAAAGAAAAGCCAAAACTACCCTGAGATGCCATTTCCCACTGATCAGATTGGTAAAACATCCAACATTTGAAAACAAGGCTGTGAGAACGCTCTTAGACATGGCCTAATAGAGCCATTTCTCAAAATTACAAATGCATATTCCCTGTGGCCCAGAAATCCTACATCTAAGAATTCATCTTACAGATTTACTTGCACATATGTCAAATGAAATAAGCACCAGGTATTGGGTTGGGCAAAAAGTTCATTTGGTTTTTTTCCGTAAGATGGCTCTAGAAGGCTTAGTTGTCTTTAATGTCATTTGAAACAATTTTGTTAGATTGTATTGTGACAGCTGTCACATCAGCAGTCATTTTAAAAAAAACTTAACAAAACTGGTGAATTTTTGTGTGGCCATTTTAATATTGAAGATGGAAGGAAAAAAGCAACATTCTTGGCATATCATGCTTTACTATTTCAAGAAAGGTAAAAACGCAACTGACACGCAAAAAAAGATTTTTGCAGCATATGGAGAACGTGCTGTGACTGACAGAACATGTTAAAAGTGGTTTGCAAAGTTTCATGCTGGAGATTTCTTGCTGGACAATGCTCCACGCAAGGTCGGGTAGACAAGTTGAAGTTGATAGCAATCAAGTCGAGACATTAATTGAAAACAATCAAAGTTATACCACGCGGGAGATAGCCGACAAACTCAAAATATCCAAATCAGGCACTGAAAATCATTTGCACCAGCTTGGTTATGTTAATCACTTTGATGTTTGGGTTCCACATAAGTTAAGCGAAAAAAACCTTCTCGACCGTATTTCCACATGCTATTCTCTACTGAAATGTAATGAAAACATTCTGTTTTTATAACAAGCTGTGAGAACGTAAGAGATCATGGGGCAAGCGAAATGAACCACCACCAACCACACCAAAGGCCAGTCTTCATCCAAAGAAGGTGGTTATGTATATGGTGGGATTGGAAGGGCGTCCTCTATTATGAGCTCCTTCTGGAAAACCAAACGATTAATTCCAACAAGTACTGCTCCCAATTAGACCAACTGAGAGCAGCACTTGAAGAAAAGCATCTGGAACGAGTCAACAGAAAACGCATAATCTTTCATCAGGATACCGCAAGACCACATGTTTCTTTGATGATCAGGCAAAAACTGTTACAGCTTGGCTGGGAAGTTCTGATTCATCCACCATATTCACCAGACATAACACCTATTTAACATAAATAAATAACACCTATTTCTATTTATTTTGGTCTTTATAAAATTCTCTTAATGGAAAAAATTTCAATTCCCTGGAAGACTTTTGTAAAAGGCTCCTGGAACAGTTCTTTGCTCAAAAAGATAAATTTGGGGAAGATGGAATTATGAAGTTGCCTGAAAAATGGCAGAACGTAGTGGAACAAAACAGTGAATATGTTGTTCAGTAAAGTAATTGGTGAAAATGAAAAATGTGCCTTTAATTTTTACTTAAAAACCAAAGGAACTTTTTGGCCAACCCAGTACTTCACTGTGGCATTGTTTGGAAACAACCCCAGTCACCATTAATAAAGAACTGCTAAACAAACTTAGGGACATACATGTGCAGCTATTAAAAAGAAAAATGTAGCAGCAGTTCTCTATATATGGAAGCAGAAAGATTCCTCTAGATAACTTAAGTGAAAAAAGCAAGTTCAGAACAGTTTGCATACAATGCCACCTTTTGTGTAAAAAGAAAAAACAAGGAGAGTAGAACCCAAAAGGATCTGAATGGATCTGTCCATGTGTGAAGAAGCTCTTCCCAGACACAGAACAGCAGTTAACTTGGGGGTGAGAGCATATGAGGCAGAAGTGAGAGCAAAGCTTTCACCAGACACCTCCTCATACGATTTGTTTTGACCTAAGTGATTCTACATCATCTCTTCTAATTATTAGTCTTTTAAAAACTGATTCTCTGGGCAACCTGTCTCAAAATCAATGAAGATGTTCATTAAAAATGCAGCCCCCTGACCCTCCACAGATCTCCAGACAGGCAGAGGCCCCGCCCCAGTACTGTCAACAAGCTCCGCTCAGGATTCCCACGAACCCGTCAGTCTGAGGACGAAGAACCGGGTCAGTGGACTGAGAAGCCCTGCTCTTCCCAGCTCACGGAAGGGCTGAGACGGTATACTCCTAATCTGTCCATCTGCGCCCCTTCTCACACTGGGCTTGGAAGCTCTCAAAGGGCGGCCTCGAGGAGGCCCAGACTCACCTCCCTCTGGAGAGTCCACGTGGATGGTCTTCTTGATGACTGTGGTCCAGTGCAGGCAGCGTATGACAAAGGTGTTGGGCCCCGTCTCCTGGTCTTCATCAGGGACTTTCTGCGACAGAGAAGTTGTTGAGAGGGGGCAGGGTCTGGTCGGGGGCTCCGGCTCTCCTTCCATCCAGCGAGGAGCCATCACTCCAGGTCTTGATGGATTCACTGCGCTCGTGGAAACAACCTTCTTTCACGACAGACACCTAGTCCATGGTGGCAGCGGGACATGTTGTCACCTAGCTTGGGGCAGCTCAGGGCCGCAGGACCTGCATTAGGCTTGGTGGAGAGAGCCACAGTCTGTCGCCAGAGGCTGCCCAGAATCCCCGGCTGGGGTCTACTCCCGCAGACACAGCTACCGCCACCCTGCGCTCGCTCCAGCTCTTCGTGTTTCCAGACGCACTGCCCTCTCCTGGCCAGGCCCCGGGCTCCAGCACCTTCTTAACACCATAACGTGGAAATAAATAGACTGGACTTCCTATTCTCATTGTGGATGAAGAAACAGAATTTTCTCAGGAAAATTAGAGAGACTTGCCCAAGATCACAGGCTAATTTAAAGCAGAATTTTGCTTAAGAATTTAAGGCAGGATTCTTCTGAGAAGCAGAATCCAAGATTGCTAGTTTCTGACGCTGTGAGGCTTTCCTGTGCACTAAGCAACCTCCAGTCTTCCCGTACTTCAGTTAGGGCGGGGCTGCAGACTCCGTTGGAGCAGCCAACCCAGATGTATCCACAGCGAAGGAACAGGACAGAGGTTTGCGCACGCGCCACCCCAGGCTCCGGAGTAAATTTCTGGTTGGCGGGATTTCAAACATCTTACCTACCGTTGATGTATACCCTTTCATTTATTCATCCGTTCATCCATTCATCATCATCATCATCCTCGCTACTAATATTGAACATCTATGTTGTGCTGGGATATGAAGTTATAAAGTCAACCAAGAGTTTCTGCTTTTAAGGATCTCAGAGTACAAAGGAAGAGATAGATATATAAACAAATATTTGTATTATAAAATGGGGCATCTACTGGGATTCTGAAAGTACTGGGCCTTAAAGATGGACACAGAGCAGAGTTTGTATTGCCACCCCCCAACCCTCCCTGTCCCCCGCCAGCGATGCCAGACACGGAAACAACAGTCTTTTGCAGGGAGAAAAAGTCTTTATTGCAGGGCGGCCACGCAAGGAGACAGGAAGCAGAACTCTCAAAGCTGGCTCCCAGATGGCTAGGTGAGGTGGATATTTAAGGACTGGGCTCTGGGGCCTTGAAGAAAAAGGGAGGGTGTTGTGCTTACAAAGGCTAAGGAAGTGCCAAGTTCCTATGCACAGGCCCAAGCAGGCTTCCTGTCTCTGCATGTACAAATTCCAGGGAGTTGGTATGAAGCAAGAGGTGGCAATTTGGGCTGTGATATTGTTACTGATCAGGGTTCTTGGCCACCTTAATCAATAGAAATTGATCAGACGCCAGACAAGAAATTCAGGCAAGACTTTATTGGGGCCCCTGCTGCAGCAGGGGGTAGTGAGAACAAACAACAGTTTCCCGCACTTGCTTGCCTGCTTGTGTGAGAGCGGAAGAGATCATGGGGGAGGGGAGGGCCGAGAGCTGGTTCCTCATATGGGGTTAGGGTAGGGGTGTGTCCAGGGGTCGGGCTGGAGGGGTGGCCTAGGTGTTTTGCCCACCTCTTAGGTGGTGTTTTGTGCTTCGGGCACTCTCAGTACCCTGCTTTTGCTCCCGGGTCTTCAGAAGTTGCAGTTGGTCTTTTTTGGTCATTTTGTATCTTGTCCATAATTTGGCCCAGCTGCACACGCACAAAGTTATTTTTAGTCCCTTATAGTTTCTTTGTATTTTCTTGCTTGAGGAGACGTTTGTCCAGGTGCAAGCACGGCAGCAAAGTGTCCTGGGTCCCGGGTCCTAGGTCCCAGCCTGTCTCAGTATCAAAGGGTCACCAATCGGACAAGCAGGTTTATTCTGCCCAAAGTATGGTCAGCCATCTTGGCTGCAACTGGTTTCAGCCAGTCTTGTTGTGTTAGACGCAGAGGGGATTTCAACAAGTTGTTTCTTTATCTGCTGTTCTGTAAGACAAACTCAAGAATTTGTGTTCGTTACCAATTTTTTTTTTAACCCTATGGGGCAGGCGCTCACTAGTGGGGAGGGAGAGTGTGATGTAGGGAAGGCTTTAACGGGGAGAGGTCACCTGAAGAATATGTAATTTGGAATGAGGAAGAAGAAAGGATTTTTCAGAGGGGAGGCATGTAGGAAGGCACAGAGTTACTGAACATGCTGGTGTATTTGGAAAAATGCATGTGCATCCAAATGATTGGAATATAAAGTGTGAGGAAAGAAGTGTAGATGTCAAATTATATATAGGATAGATAAACAACAAGGTCCTACTGTATAGCACAGGGAACTATATTCAATATCTTGTGATAAACCATAATGGAAAAGAATGTGAAAAAGTGTCTGTAGGTGTATAACTGAGTCATTTTGCTGTACAGAGATTGGCACAGCATTGTAAATCAACTATATCTCAATTAAAAAAAAAAAAGTGTAGAAGTCGAGGAGGAGAAGGGTAGGGGAGAGATAGTTCACTGCCAGAACATATCTCATAGCAAGAGGGAACCCAGGAGGAGGAGAGCTGATTTTAGAAAGTAGGAAATATGGCAATATTTCTGTGTGTGTGTGTGTGTGTGTGTGTGTGTGTGTGTGTGTGTGATGTTAGAGCACTAGATTCTGAGAACGGAAATAGAGGGAAGAAAAAAGGGTCTCAGACTTACCTGGAGTAGAAAGATAAGTTGCTGGGTTTTTCAAGATTCTTAGATCCTTTTACACTAACTGCTCTCCAGTCTCTTTAATGCTCTTCCTTTAAAGAAAGTTTTAAAGCAGTGTCACTCCATAGGGAAAACAAAACAAGGGAAAGAAGTATATATGTCACTGCCACTGATCAGTACACATGTCACTGATGATCTTGTTCTATGATTACTTTTCAGGTAATAAGTTTGTGTAGTTTTTTCCTGTCTTGTTTTTATATCTGTTGCTAGAAAATTCAAAGCGAGAGAAAAGAATCCTCAATAATCTATCACTATGAGAGCAATTAATCACTTGGCTCCAAAAAAAAAAAGGTAAAGAGGTAGGGTGCAGAGGACCTAGAAGAAATCAGTGGGATCAATGGCTCATCCTTCTGTTTCTCCACTTTCTGTCTCATTGTGGGTCTTCTCAAGGTCCTGGGATTACCCTTCAGAGTGGATATAACTCATAATGGGTGTGATATTACTATTAATTTTTAGGCAATGATTTTACCATATGGAACTCCCTTCTTTACTTGATGTTCTTAAAGGAGAAGTTAAGTGGTCGGATTTCAGTGAATCCTTTAAATAAGCAGGGGGTGCACTGCAGCAGTGCTGCGTCTCCAGGGTTCACCTTCCACCTTGTCATCACAGGTAGGGGGGCCTGCTCTTCTCCAGCTTAGGTCCCCATGTAGGGACATCAGAAGCCCAGGCTTTATTCTTACAAGCATCATTAATTCTAAAACCTACTTATCAAAAACAAGGATATAATTATTATTGTCTCACATGCTTGGTGAGACAAAGCTTAGTAATACTAGGAACTAAAACATTCTCATAATTAGAACTTGCTGATCAGAATGAGTTTATTATGTTTACCTTCTTATTCTAGTATATGCCATGCATCAAAAACTTGACATTTGTTCTCTTTTCTTTCTCTGAAATGGAAATATATACAAGAAATTTTCAAAAAGAATTAGTATAGATTTATATCATACTTTAAAGAAGTTATTCTACAATAAGCATTTTTCATGTTTTTATCTATAAAGATATAGGAGATATATATATATATATATATATATATCCCTTCATAATTTACTCTATTGCATAGGACTGAATGGGCAGAGAAGCTACCAGTGATAACCTGTGATGATCAGTTTTGTCCTGTAATCATCTTATCCCAAAGCCCCATAACTTCTTGTTCTGATTTTGCCCATTAGGCAAAGCAGCCTGCACCATTTTCCCCCGTGGAAACAGTGGGCAGGAAACTTGCCTCTGAGACCACACAGTTTGTCAGTGGAAAAGCTACAGGCAGTCCTTTCCACTCACTCTGCCCAAACCCCTTCCCAGAGTTGAGGCAGAACAGTGATATAAGGTCCCTTAAATTATCCAGTAGAAAGAAGCCTAGATACCTTCGTTTTAGTGCACACCGTTGCAGGCACTGACTATGAAGCTCACTTCCTTTGGCTAAAACTATGGGACTCCAGAACACAAGCTAATTAATGTTATGCCAATATTGCTTTTCTTTGCCACTGAGGAGATTGATTAGGTATGTATCCTGTTTTTATTTAAGCTGTACACCTTTTCCGTTCATAACTCTCGGGGAAAACCATTGCTGTAGCAAATGCAAAGACCCAGGGCAATGCAGACTTTGGGTGCTGATTTGGGGTTTCTACTGCTGTTACCAGCCAGAGCCAGAACCGAGCTCAAGGTCAGCTGCTCATCGCTCAAAAGTCAATGTTTGAGAGACAAGGGTTGGTGGAAAAAGAAAGATGCTTTCTTCAGGAAGTCGCCAACCTGGTATGATGGCAGACTGTTGTCTCCCAAAGCATCTCCCTCTTGTTGGTTAGAGGGAAAGGGTTGTGGAGGGAAAAGCCGGGAAGTTTCAGGGGTGTGCAGGCAGGGGCCATGTGCAGAACAGCACAGTCAGCTCCGACAGTCATTTTGAAACTGGTCATGTGGTGGTCTGGTCAGCGTCATCTTGATTGTTTTAAGCACAGTTAGTCTTCAACTCCGGGGTCTCTTTGTTCCCATTTCCTTGAGGCCAGTTCCTGGAATTGTGCAAGCCATAGATTCAGTACTGCTCAAGATGCAGCAGCTTACATTATGTCTATAGTCTGGTCATCTGGCCAGCTTTTTCCCTCTGGTGGTGGTTATAGTATCTGCAAAACAACTCAGGAATGTGCATTGGACACTGTTATCTATGTCCTTCAGGGAGGAACTACAGATTCAGTGACTCTATTGTCCTAACCATTAATTGCTTGAGCCTTTTGTGACTCAGCGTATGCCTGGGAGACTGCAGCTTTTCTACAAACAAGAGACAGGGGACACAGAAGGGCTTTCATAACTGGGAGGGCCTCACAGGGTTCTGCTCGGTTTCACTAATGTGAATGTGTGACCTAGGTTGGTTCTTTCCCTGATTGGCTCCCAGATTCCTCCTCTGTGAAAATGAAGGGGTTGGTTCCTTGCTTTCCTTGGTCCATTCCAGTATCAGCATCCTATGGACTAAAGTGTTTAATAATGGGCAGGAGATGACCGTAGATTTTATGGGGCTCCACCTAGTGGCTTTGCCCCATATTGCAGCTCTAAGTTCGCGGTTTTCTTAGGCCTTCAGTGAGGTATCTCAGAGAGGTTTTTTTTTCTTGTTTTTTTTTTTTTTTTTTTTTTTTTTTTTTTTTTTTTTTGCGGTACGCGG
>NC_041229.1:45152316-45157457 GCF_002837175.3 Physeter macrocephalus
CCGCGGCATGTGGGATCTTCCCGGACCGGGGCATGAACCCGTGTCCCCTGCATCGGCAGGCGGACTCTCAACCACTGCACCACCAGGGAAGCCCCCTCAGATAGTTTTGGTTTGTCCATCACACAGTATGTTCGTAATTAGTAAAACAGGGGAGAATGGAGAGGAGTGGTAAGAAGGGGAGAAGGAAAAATACTTATTTTGACTCTCACATTTAGTAAAACCTCAAATTTAGATCAAATTTAGACTTTGCTATTATCTGTAATTGAGATGATATAGACAGCTATTGAGTCTGTGAATGCATATGTTTAAGCATTAATTAATTAAATGTAAACATTAAAATGTGATTCAATTTTTGAAGCCATGTATCAGTATCATTATTTAAAATAATTAGAACTGCAGCCTCAAATAATGGAAGAAGTTTAAACTATTCTTACTTTTGAGAAATTTCATATGTAGAGAACACAGTCAGTGCATGCCAAGCAAAGTTCTGCTGTGGTAGATTCCTTGAGAGAAAGTTCTTAGGGGAGGTAAGAAAAGCATGTAAAAATAATTAGTCCTATAAAATAATGAAGATGTTTTCACCGAGCACCTCCTCTGTCATTATGTTGAACACGGGGCCTAGAAAGATGCAGGAGACATGGTTCCTAATATCCTCAAGAGATTGATAGTTCATTAGGAGAGGCAGATGTTTATAAACATATTCACAATATTATATAAGTATATAAGCTATAATAGAGAGTTTTTTTGGTTTTTTTCAGTAACTACAGTGGTAATACAACAGAGACATCTATTTTGTTGGGAGAGTTAAGGAATCCATCATGGAATCAAAGACACAGAATACTGTAGAAGAATAGAACAGAAAAAATCCTTCACAGAATAGAAGCTGATGCTTAAAGGATAATTCAGTATTTTCTAATAGGATGGGAGGAGCTCTTCAGAGAAATTGAAGAGCATATAATGGTGCATGTTAAGTGGAAAATTATTCACAGCACTGATGTCAAATGTGTGTTTAGAGACTGAGGAAAGTAAATTTATCTTTTTCCTGTTCCATTTGCTTGGACAAAAGCCCTGCCCCTACATGCATTTTTTTTTTTTCTGAAAGGACTGAAATCAGCATAGTCATGACTATAATGTATGTTTGAAATGAGTGTTGACGTGTTTGTAAAGAATATAGGCTTTTGAGGCTTCAGACCTTGCTTTGAGTCCTAGCTCTGTGCCTTTTAGCTAGTTAAACACGGGCAGCTTTTTAGCTCTTTGAGATTCCTTTACTCCTTTGAAAACGTGAGAAAACTACATAGAATTGTTATGAAGATTAAATGTGAGCACAAATAATATCGGGAACGAAAGTGAGGGCATTATTATCAGATATGAGAGAAATAAAAATGACAGAATAATGAAAGACATTTGCTAACAAATAGTGAAATTTTGATAAAATGAGTAAGTTATTTAATTTATTTTTTTTTAAATGTATTTATTTATTTATTATATATTTGGTTGCCCCAGGTCTTAGTTTGTGGCAGTCTGGCTCCTTAGTTGCAGCTTGCCAGCTCCTTAGTTGTGGCACTCGAACTCTTAGTTGCAGCATGCACATGGGATCTAGTTCCCTGACCAGGGCTCAGACCTGGGCCCCCTGCACTGGGAGCTTGGAGTCTTAACTGCTGTGCCACCAGGGAAGTCCCAAGAGTAAGTTACTTTAAAATGCAATTTATTGTAACATACACAGATGTATTATAAAAATTGAATAGTCCTATATCTAGTAAAGAAATGTGTCTCAAAATAAAAACCTTCCCACAAAGGAAACTCCAGGCACAGATAAGTTTAGTGGTGAATTATTCCAAACATTTAAGGAAAAAATAACACCAACCTCTGCTAAATTTTATTAGAGAATAGAAAAAAAGGGAACACTTCCAATTTTACTAGGCCAGTATAATCTTGATAACAAAACCCGATACGGGCATTATAAGAAAGAAATATTACAGGTTAATATCTCTCATAAACATAGATGCAAAAATCCTAAATTATATTAGCTGATAACTGAATCAAGTGAGATTAATATGGGTTTATTTCAGATTGTTTCAATATTCAAAAATCAATATAATTCACTATATTTAGAAAATAAAGGAGAAAATCATATGATAATCTCAATAGTTGCAGACAAAAGCATGGATACCTCTCAACATCCATTTGTGTTATAAACTTGTAGCATACTAGAAATAGAAAGAAACTTCTTTAATATGTTAAAGAACATCTACCAAACCTTCACTGTATACTTCACAATTAATGGTAAAATCTTTGAAGTTTGCACCATGAGATCAGGAACAAGATTAAGATGCCCACTATCACCTTTTTTGTTTAACAATATACTGGAGATCCAGTTAGAACAAATGGTGTGACTATTGGAAAGGAAGAAATAACTGTCATTATTTATGGATAACATGATTATAGATGTGGAAAATCCAAAAGGATCTCCACTCCAGATAATCTATAAGAATTAGCAAGTGAATTTAGTAAATTCAGCATACAAATATCAATTTGTATTTTATATACCAGCAAAAGTGATTAGAAAAAAAATTTAAAACTACATAGCTAATGAATGATGTACAAGGTCTCCCTGTACGCAGAACACTATGAAACATTACTGAGAGATTTTAAACGTACTTGGCTGGATCCAGATCAAAAACAGAAACATTCAAAATTGCCCATAAAATGTTAGCACTAATTGCACGCAAGCCCCCATTAGGAGACAACCTATTAATTGCTCATCATAGGATGGTTTTAAAAAAAGTTCTGTGAAAACTGTCATTGATTTCAAAGCTTTGTTCATGTCTGGCAGGAAAGGTTGTGGTATGTCTTATGAGTGTCTGGAACATCAGAGAAGCTAAAGAAGGTAATGTTACTAGTGATCTTCAAACTGCAGCTGAGGGAGGGTGAAGAAAATGGAGCGGGCTGGTGGAATAAATTAATTTTTTTTTTTTTTCTGTAACGCGGGCCTCTCACTGTTGTGGCCTCTCCCGTTGCGGAGCACAGGCTCCGGACGCAGAGGCTCAGCGGCCATGGCTCACGGGCCCAGCCGCTCCGCAGCATGTGGGATCTTCCCGGATCGGGGCACGAACCCGTGTGCCCTGCATCGGCAGGCGAACTCTCAACCACTGCGCCACCAGGGAAGCCCAATAAATTAATTTTTATGCATGTAAAGCTACCATGAGGCAAGCAGCAAGTCACCTGACTTAGTTTTTCAGCTGCAACCAAAGCATTGTAAATATTAACAATAATTTCTGTCTTTTGATTCAAGATTAATGTGTACCCCAATCTAGCTTTTTTTGTAAAAGTCATTTATAGTCTGTCCTCTAACTGGTGACACTAAGGCCACATGGTGAGAAATATTAGGACAATGGTATTCAAAGCATGGATAAATTTTTTGTACCTACTGTTAGGCTTGTAGATTTATTGAACACACACTACGTGTCAAGTGCTTTAGAAGAGGTTTTACACATATAATAGCTGTTAGATATTTTGGTACCTTTCTTAAAGATAATGGAATGAGACTTATAAGGGAATGAGACTCAAAGAGTATATGCAACTTGTTCAAGGCACCCAGATAGTTAAGAGTCAAAAGTCAGTTTTGAACTCAAACTTACCTGACCCTAAAACATGAGCTCTTTTCTTTATACCATGATGCCTGCAAACTTGATGTGTGATAAACTGTTTAGCCCAGTATCTGATACATCATTAGTATTCAATAAGTTCTATTATTATTATTATTGTTATTAAAATATGACTAAGTCTCATAAGGAGCCCCTCTTTTTTTTTTAATGAGTTAGAGCCTGAATCTCTATCCAATCAATGCTTGCTTCTTCTTGGCAGCACACATTATGAAAAACTATAGGAATGATAATGCAAAACATGGTAGAGATAGATCTCTCTAAGCTTTTCTCTCAAGAAGTGACAGTTATGATAGTAAACGAAGGAAGCTAGGATTTAACAAAATCTGTACAGTGGGCTATTTTCCCTCTACTATATTCCCTTGGTAACAAACCCTTAAAAGTCTGTGACACTCTTCAAAGAGAAAAAAGGTTTGCTCCAGAACTCTGAGGACTGGTCTATCCCTCCGGTGTATTAGTCATCGGATAAAACCTTACTTTATTTCATAGATAGAAATCCTGAAAGCACCATAAATAAACTGCTAGTAACTAAATTAGTTCTTCCATCTTGAATGGGTTAGATTCTTGTGGCCAATGGATTTACAATAAAGGAATCTCTTTCTGCCTTTTGAGTAGGTGACAGATTAGAAAGATCCAAGATAAAATTCCCCGTACACACTAGTGTGAACTTTAGAATTACGCCTGAGTAGGTATATTTCAAACAGTAGGATGATTATGGAAAGTTAAAACTACTTGTCTTAAAATTTTTATATAAGCTAGACTGCTTAATATGGTTAAATAAAAAATCAAAAGGAAGAGGGACCATCTACGTTCTTTGATATTTAGTTAATGCAACACATTGAAATTATACATTAGCTTTGTGCAAACAAGAACAATAAAATCTTGAAATTTAACTCTTTATAATTACTCAAATTTTCAGGCAATGTTTCCTCCTCCTCACTTCTCATTTCTACCTGTACGGATCTTAAATATCTGCATGGCTCAGTGCTGCATCCTTAGCCCACTTGAAGATTTTTTTCACATAAGGCCTGTTATGTGGTCATTTGTATGCATAGTTTCTGTATAAATATCTTTCTTCCTCATTGAGATACACAGGCCTTAAAGACAGTGATTGTTTTTAAATTTAGTTTTGTAATCCCCAGAGAGCCTACCAGAGTGCCTTCCATCTAGTAGGTGCTTGACAAATGTTTGGTTGTTGAATAAATAGCAGAAAGATTACTTTGAAAAAAAATGCAATAGAAATTAGAAACTGAAAAGAGAAGGTAGGCTTAAGCTCTCCATGGGAAAGGACTATTTTTCTTTTTTGCTATTCTGAAAAAAAAAAGTACAATAGAAACACAAGAAACTGTTTAAAGTGTTTGCATGATAACAAGCAGGAATGAATAACAACATTTCTAATTCACCAGTTATTTTAAAGGAGAGAGAAAGGCAACTTTTTTTTTTTTTTTTTTTTTTTTTTTTTTTTGCGGTACGCGGGCC
>NC_041229.1:45157473-45181724 GCF_002837175.3 Physeter macrocephalus
GCTCCGGACACGCAGGCTCAGCGGCCATGGCTCACGGGCCCAGCCGCTCCGCGGCATGTGGGATCTTCCCAGACCGGGACACGAAGCCGTGTCCCCTGCATCGGCAGGCGGATTCTCAACCACTGCGCCACCAGGGAAGCCCGAGAAAGGCAACTTTTTATTTAAAAATACAATTAAAAAATATTACCCACATGTGAATTGTCTGTGACAAATACTTCATCTTCAGCAATCTTTTTTTTTTTTTTTTCGGTATGCGGGCCTCTCACTGTTGTGGCCTCTCCCGTTGCGGAGCACAGGCTCCGGACGCGCAGGCTCAGTGGCGGTGGCTCACGGGCCCAGCCGCTCATGCGGCACGTGGACTCTTCCCGGACCGGGGCACGAACCCGTGTCCCCTGCATCGGCAGGTGGACTCTCAACCACTGCGCCACCAGGGAAGCCCCAGCAATCTTTTTATTCATGACACTAGGTATTCCAGGTAAGAGACAATTCCTATCAGAGCCCATTTCTCTCTAGGAAGTGCAAACTCTTTTTTTATTTGAAGGTAACAGTTACTATTTCTCTGATCATTCCTTCCTGGATTCATTTCATGCCCCACAACATAACAGCCACTAGTGTTCCCACTTTACACCTCTTTCTCACAAATCTCATCCACTGTTATGAACTCAATTAGCACATTATATAGGTGCCTGTTGTTTCAATGCTCACCTTTATCCCAAGCTCCAGTCATACATCTGTAAATTCATCAGGCAGTGCCATTTGAATGCCCCATTACAATCCCAAAATCAGATTCAGATTAAATAGACTCTATTTTTTATTTTTTTTATTTTATTGAAGTATAGTTCATTTACAGTGTTGTGTTAATTTCTGCTGTACAGCAAAGTGACTCAGTTATACATATATATAATATATTCTTTTCCATTATGGTTAGTCACAGGCTATTGAATATAGTTCCCTGTGCTATGCAGTAGGACCTTGTTGTTTATTAAACTGACTTTAAATACCAAGTATTTGCTAGGCACTTTCTAGACATGCTTATCTCTGTCATCTAACTGCAAAATAAAAAATAAATTTAAATACATAGTCTTCTTTCACCCCATATAATGTTGCACTATTATAAGAGCTACTGTGTATTGAGCCACCTAGTGTGCTCTATGTACTGTACACGTTACCCTTTATACCAGAGATCTTTTGAATTAAAAAATAAAGGTAGGTGGTATTATTTTCATTAAAAAATATTTAGACTCAGAAAGTTTCATATGCCCAAGACTTCATATAGCAGAGAAAGGATTCAAGCCACAATTATTATGATTTCAAAGGTAAAACTCTTTCCACTACTCCTCACCACCTCCAACATTCACTGTCTTATTCTTAAAACATAGTATAGTGGTTAAGAGCATTTACTAGAGTCACCTACTTGAGTCTGAATTCTGGATGTTATACTTGCTATGCCTATGACTTGAAGTCAAGTTACTTTACTTTCCTCTGCCTCAGTTTTCTCATCTATAAAATGGAACTAATAAAAGTCCATACCTCACTGAATTATAAGAATTAAATGAAATATAAACAACCTAGTACAGTAACTGGCACATGGTAAGCTCTCAATATATTTTCCCTGGGAATCATCTAAAAGTCAGTTATGCTATCTTATTAATCCTTTATTCAAAATTCTCCTGTATCCCTTTTCATCTTTTTTACCCTTAATGTCCATGGTCCAAATATAGGAAGCTATCATGTTGAATGACTTGTCCATTGTCTATCCTAGCAACACACTCATCCTGTATCTGCAGCCACTCTGGGGCTGCACTTCTCTCCAGAATACCCGCTCTGTTCTTCTTTGTCTAATCAGATCCTACCCACCTCTCCAGGCCAAGGTCAAATTGGTGCTTAACCAAATTCTTCTCTGATTAATCCAACCAGAAGTCTTAATATCTTCTTCCCACTGAGAAACCAGGAGTTAACCTTGTTTTAGGATTGAGGCAGGGGATAGATGGGCCCCTGGGGCAAATGGTTTGAGTTCCTTCCTTGTGGACCGATACTCCGAGATGGGAATAACAGGATAGTTGAGAGAGGAGGCTGGGCACTGCCCAGATAGATGATAAGACACCACATATTTCTCACTCTCGAAGTCAGGAGACCTCCCTGACTACACATGTGCAGAAAGGCTCCTTGGGTGTCAAAAGGGGAGTAATGCTAACTGATGCCAACTGATGCTCACCACCCATAGGCCTCTTTGGTAGAATCCATCTTGGCTAAGAGATGCGCAGGCACACATGGGAAAATCCTGAGATATACCAAATATGGACTTTGAGCCAGGCAAATTAAAATGATTGGCCAAAGGAAACCAGGAAGAAATGCCCCATATAAGTGATTTAAACTGCCACGAGGGCATGACTCTCTGAGAACCCCCCACCATGTGTCTATCCACACATACTGTACTCTTTTTTCCCTAATAAATACTTTACTTGTTCACTACTTTCCGTCTTTGTGGGAATTCTCTTTCTGCAAAGCCATAGGGCCAGGACCTTGTCCCTGACCACTGGGCTAGTGGCTAGGATTCGGTGCGCTCACCGTCGTGACACGACCTCTATCACTGGCTGGGAACTGAAACCCTGCTTCAAGCCGCTGCAGGCCGAGGCCACCAGAGATCAGGATTAGATAGGGTTTAGAATTCTCAGGTGGTCTTAACCATTCCTGTGGACCTCAGATTGATAAACACTACTCATCTCTCCACACAACAGCCTTATGACATAGTTATAACCCCGTCCACTAAAGGACAGATTTCTGTGAGTCGCATCTGGCTTTAGGGAGAGAGACTCTTGGATACTTGGTCCTCTACAGAAATCATTCTCTACTTACTGTCACCATTCACTGATTAATCACAATCAGTTGTGAATATGATGCATATAATTGCTGATATTATCAAAATTTTGTGGAAAGAGAATTAGGCTGTGTATTCATCAGGGTAATTAATTCTAGCTGCTGAGGAAAACAAACTCAAATCAGTGGATTTAAAAAATTAAAGTTTATTTTTTGCTCATATTACAGTCTGCCTAGGGTCAGGTGATTTGCTGGAGATCTTGATGTATTGCTGGCTTCCAAGCAGTGAGTCAGGGATATTGATTTCCCATTACACAGCATGATTTCCCTCATGTATAGTCTCCCTCATTTCTAGGCATAGGTCAGGAGAAAATTAGACTGGGAATCATTGGAGTGGTTTATAGCTAGGGCTACATAATAGTATATCTCCATTCACATTTTACTGGCGAGATCCCAGTCACATGACCCCAACCCAACTACAACAGAAGCTGAGAATTACTTTTCTTGTGTTCCCTGGAAGAGGAAATGGAATTGATCAGCATCCAGCTTGTCTGTGACAAGGCAACAGTCTCCCCCTGACTGATAACAATTCATACAGCTCCTCTGAAGCTGTTTCTTACCTGCCCCACCTGAAAACTAGATCATGTCTTAAGACTATTCCAGTCACTCCCAGATAATAAAGTATCACTTCAGTTCCCAGAACAATCTCAGTCTAGTAATTGAAATGTCCAGTCCGAAAAAATAAAACTATGAAATCCATTTGAAACTAAAGTTTTCCTCTTTCCATCCTGCATCTCCATCATGGTGAGAAGCCAATTATGGGATAGGAAGCATGATGGGCTTCTTTTCACTAGTTGCGATTCTCGAGGCTAGGATAGGCATAGGGAAAGAACAAAGAGATCACATTCAGAAAATATCAGGCTTTAATTGTATGGTTGTAATCTAGAGCTAGTGCTCTCTGGGCATGGTAGATATTCAGTGATTTTTTTTTTTTTCCACCCTCATGAAGCACATTTGTGAGTTCTTTGGAGATTTCCCAATTAGGGACATTTGATTTCCACACCCTGGAAGTCTGCAATGTCTTCACCTTGGTTGTCTACTAATGATCCCTACCCTTTTCTTTATGAATCTAATAAACACTTTCATAATGAAGCTGACTCTTGAACCATTTATGCTTCAGACTGGCTCCCTACTCTACAATCTTTGTTGGGTCCTTGACAAATATGCATCTCTCCCTGACATCAGTGGAAACTAAGCTGTTTCCCAATGTAGATACTGGTTTTCATTCTAGCACTAGGACAATAGTCACAGCCTATACATTTTAGATTTCTCAATGGTGATTCCTTGAAACCTTTCTCAGTGTGTCTGAAGTAAGGAGAAGCATACCTTTTCCTTTATCAAAGAGCAAGTGGTGAGGAAAAAAATATTATAACATTCTCAACTACTTTCCTTCAGTATTTCTCTCAATATTGAACCTCAACCCAGGAGGTGGCTTTTTAGTCACATTGTTTGAGAAAATCTGCATAGGTAGTTTGAATCACTTTGAAATTTTGGGGGAGTGAGAGTATTGTCATATATTGCTTTGTTTCTCTGTCCTCAACCAATAGTGAGAGAATTACCAATTTAACATACTATTAGCTTAATAATAAGTAAAATTTCCAAGGAATGATTTGCTTTTAAAAAATAAATCAGAATGGACTGACGAAATGACATGTCTCATTCATTTGCATTCTGATTGGGAAAGAAAGAGGAACAATTAGAACAGTGCACTGGGCATCATATTGAGATTTTTTTCCCCAGCACTATTTATTAATAAACCTTATGTTTCCCTTTGTTTTTTTAAAGTTGATTTATAATTAACATACAATATTATATTAGCTTCAAGTGTATAGCATAGTGGTTCAACATTTTTATACGTTATGAAACGATCACCACAATAAGACCAGTTACCATCTGTCACCATACAAAATTCTTCCAATATTATTGACTGTATTCCCTATGTGTTCATTACATCCCCATGACTACTTATTTTATAGCTATAAGTTTGTACCTTTTAATCCCCTTCACCTATTTCTTCCAACTCCCCAACTCCCTCCCCTCTGGCAACCACCAGTTTGTTCTCTAGGAGTCTGCTCCTATTTTGTTTTCTGTGTTTGTATTGTTTTTTAAATTCCACATATAAGTGAAATCATACTCTATTAGTTTTTCTGTGTCTGATTTAGTTCACTTAAGCACAATACCCTCCAGGTCCATCCATGTTGTTGCAAATGCCAAAATTTCATTCTTTTTTTTTTTTTTTTTTTTTTTGCAGTATGTGTGCCTCTCACTGTTGTGGCCTCTCCCTTTGTGGAGCACAGGCTCCGGATGCGCAGGCTCAGCGGACATGGCTCATGGGCCCAGCCACTCCGCAGCATGTGGGATCTTCCCAGACCGGGGCACGAACCCATATCCCCTGCATCAGCAGGCAGACTCTCAACCACTGTGCCACCAGGGAAGCCCCTAGATTTCATTCTTTTTAATGTCTGAGTAATATTCTGTTGTGTGTGTGTGTGTATATATATACCACATCTTCATTATCCATTCTTCTATGGATAGACATTTAGGTTGCTTTCATATCTTGGCTATTGTAAATAGTGCTGCAATGAATAGGGGTATATACATCTTTTTAGAATAGTGTTTCATTTTCTTCAGATAAATACCCAGAAGTAGAATTGCTGGATCATATGGTAGTTCTATTTTTAGTTTATTTGAGGAAACTCCATACTGTTTTCCATAGTGGTTGCACCTATTTACATTCCTACCAACAGTGTATGAGGGTTCTCTTTTCTCCAAATCATCATCAACACTTGTTATTTCTTGTCTTTTTGATAAGAGCCATTCTGATAGGTATGAGATGATATCTTATTGTGATTTTGATTTGCATGTCCCTGATGATTAGTAATGGTAAGCACTTTTTCATGTGCCTATTGGCTATCTGTATGTCTTTTTTGGAAAATGTCTTTTCAGGTCCTCTAACCGTTTTTAGTTGGGTTGTTTGTTTGTTTGATGTTAAGGTGGTCAAGGGACTGAGCCCTTAACCTGTGGAATCTGATGCTATCTCCTGGTAGATAGAGTCAGAATTGAGTTGAATTGTAGGACACCCAGCTGGTGTCAGAGAATTGTTGGTAGTGTGGGAAACCCTCCCAAAACACTGGGAATTGGGAGCAGGATCACTGCAGCCTTTGAGGTCCCTCAAGTTTCCAATTTGTTTTACACCAGCCCTGCATGATTGCTGAAAGCTTTGTGATTTCTCTTTCCCCAGAAGAGGCCATAGGCTTGGGCCAAACCCAGTCCTCAGCCTGCTGTTGGAATGGGCAAATGTCCTTAGTGAGGAAAATGACTGGAGATCATCAGCTCACTTACCCAGGGCAATCCCTTCTCTGAAATTTTAACCTGGTTCCTGTTGTTCCCACAGAATCTTGCTACCATTCCGAAGTTAATCTTTCTGTCTTCTGAATAATTTCCTGATATATATATATATATATATATATACACACACACACGTATATGGCACATATATGTATATATACATATTTTACAATTTTTATCACACTGTTTTACAATTTATTTATGTCTATTTCTCTTAGTGATTATTCATGGGGATATATTATATTATTTCATTTTCACAACACCTAGCATAGTGACTGCTCTCAGTACATAATTAATAAATTTTGTTGAATTGAAATATGTTTGGTTTATGGACTAATCTGCCACTTCCTTAATTCTGACTAATTTTGGAATGTATTTTCTTAAGTTAACACATATTTTTAAAATAAGATAGAATACAAGACAGTGATGAATCAGATATGAAAACTTCCTTAAGACACTTAAAGTCTAGGGTAGAACAAAAGGCATAATGACACCTCTGAAGTGTCTCCATTCACAGAGGGTTTTTTATTAATTGTCTGAGGGGTGAGGAGTTTCTGGGTGGTACATTTCCATTTCATAACTCTCTTCTATCTCTTTCTCCTGGATTCCATTTCTTCTTTTTCCCATCAGGCTTGAGAATTTCAGAAATGTAGAGCAAGCCCTCTAGCTACATGTTTACTTAAGAAAAAGTTCTGTATAGGATTGTTTCTCAAAATTGAGTAAAATATAAATCTCCCTTAAAAGGAAAATATTTTCATGGATTTCTAGTGTTGTCTTAACTTGTTTTTATTATAATGTTAATAAAATATGTTTAAGAATAAGAGTAGGTATAAACTCACTAGCTCTTTTAGAACTAAAACACCAAAACACATTTATAGATTATATACATAAATGTAGGACTTATTTTATTAGAATTAAAATGTTAATTAAATGTGATAGATGATGTCATTTTTGAAATTTAAATGCCAATTTTGAATTTAATAGCACAAATATGCATTTGCTCTTTTTTTTTTTTTTTTTTTTTTTTTTGTGGTACGCGGGCCTCTCACTGTTGTAGCCTCTCCCGTTGTGGAGCACAGGCTCCGGACGCGCAGGCTCAGCGGCCATGGCTCACGGGCCCAGCCGCTCCGCAGCATGTGGGATCTTTCCGGACCGGGGCACGAACCCATGTCCCCTGCATCGGCAGGTGGACTCTCAACCACTGCGCCACCAGGGAAGCCCTGCATTTGTTCATTTTATGTTTTACTTTCTGTTTGTTTTCCTTTCTATTTATTTTATTATTGAAGTATAGTTGATTTACAATGTCATGTTAGTTTCAGGTGTACAGCACATTGATTCAGTTTATATATATATATATAATATATATACAATTTTTCAGATTCTTTTCCCTTATAGGTTATTACAAAATATTGAGTATAGTTTCCTGTGCTGTGCTATAGAGTAGGTCCTTATTGGTTATCTATATGTTTTACTTTCTGTTTACTTGATTTTATTCTTTTGAATGGCTCAGACTAATTTTTGGATATTTTTCACTATCCCTATCATTTTAATTTCATTTTTAATAGAAACATGTTTGTAACTACCAAAACATTATTTTAGTGGGCCAATTAATGTTGCATTGTAAAGTGTAATACTGGAAAAATTAAAGGACCATTTAAAAAATTTTCTGCATTTTATATTTACTACTATACATAGTGCCAATGAACTTGTATAAGTTGGTATGTAGAAACAAATGATCTGCCCAATGTATTTGCTTGCAACTTGATTTGACTGTTGGGGCACAGATCAGTGTGAGTTCAATATGACCTATTAACATGATGCTATGACAATTTTCAGCTGTCACAGCACCAAACTGATTATAAATCCAAAAGAAAACCAGGGCACAGAATTAATTTTTAATTTGGTTCTCTAGATGATCAGTTTTTTCCTGTGTTTGGTTTCCAAGATTTAATGAGACTTCACTGCTGCATCTTAGAAGTGTCTAGGAAACCTGCTTGAGTACTATATCCATCAAGACATTTTCTCACTCTTGGTCATTGCTGGAATTAACACACTATATGCTGAAGAAATCACTTTATTTCTTGTCTTGAGAAAAGGAAAGATGGCATAGTAGCATTTGCCACCTAAGTACTTTCCACTCAAAATATAATGCTTGCTGGAACTCTTTCTCCTTTTACCGGCTTTCCCTGTATTGGCCAAAAGAATTCCCTGTCTCCATTTAGTCCTACAAGAGTCTCGACACACAGTCCTCCAATCCTTGGCTCTCTCTGTGTTGCATCCCTGACTTGTTACATGCATGCAATTAATTATAATTAAAGGTAATTCTCTCTCTAAGAGATTTTTATAAGATATAATTGTATAAGATTTCAAATAAGTGAGATTCCTTTCATTTAGGATATCTGAAAAGATATATTGAAATATAACGAATGATAGCTGTACTAACAATCACATCATTGAGGTTGTTGTAGTAGTCATTTTCTTGTTCCCCTGATCCCTAGCTAGCATTCAGTTTTATCCCCATTTCCTACTAGAGTCTCTCTGCTTGATCACCAAGATCAGGGTCTACACAAAGCCGTGTGGCAGCTTTGTGCAAATAAAAGAAAGGTGCCCCCTTCTCCAGGTGAATGCAGCCCAGCACCAGATTGCACCGTTTGATAAACAGGGCACATGCTGGTTTTGAGCCCCCATTTCTTCCCTTGGTTGAGTGCCCCTGTTCAAGGTGTAACATGCGCAATTGTCTATGGTGACCTCGACCATCATTTACTTAGATATTGTAACATGAATCAGTTTAGACTAATAAAATACAAGGATACATTAATGGAGGCTTTGGGAAATACAATTATTTTTCTTCTATGGAAGCTATTAAAAAAGACACTGGGTCCCATTGGACATGAATAAGAAAGATATAGCCTTAGTTAATGCAGGTTACTGTCATATGACCATAAGATCTTGGGACCAGCCCCAATAGGAAGCTATATTGGTATACAACATACAAACACACAGAAATGTCTCAAATACAATACAGGTTTGTTCCTAACTTATATCAAGTCTAAGTTTTTTATTGCTGACATCCAGTCAAAAATTGCCAGCACCCAACATGTTCTCTGTGTCCCTATAAACATTGTTGAGCTTTGCTCTGGGATGATGCTATGTTAGAAACAGTTTTATCCTTTTGGGATTTACTTTTAATATTTGTTAGGAAGAACTAGAGAGCATTTAATTTCGAGCTAATTTAGTCCTACTGCTGAGACAAGAGCCTTCTGAAAACTCTACCTAATACCCCATGAATTATGAGGGTTTTCAGCCTAGCTGGTGAGAAGACACACTAATTTCAGCCCTGTGTGAGCTCCAGGTACTGTGCCTTCTAGAACATTCTTTTTCCAGGCCCCAATAGTTTCCTTACACTTGATGATCAGTACTTTGCTGAACACTCAAGGGGTTCCCTCTGCATATCTCCCAAGGTCTTTCTCTTTGGGCAGCTCTGCCCTTTACAGTACTTTATCCTGTGAACTCTGGCTGCCTTGGTACCCCAGACTCCCATCCTCCTCCAGACAGTGTGCTGGGCCCTGCCTGAAGTCTCACTGCCTGAGCCATGTCCCAGAACCTCTCTCTCGATGGTTGTAGGGGCTTGCCTTATTTACAGTTTCTCAGTTTCTCAGTGATCACTGTTCTTCACTGCCTGATGTCTATGACCAATGCCTTGAAAACCATTGTTTCAAATATTTTGTCCAATTTATTGATTGGTTCAGGAAGGACGGTAAATCTAATCTCTTAACTTCATCCCAGTTAGAAGCGGAAGTGCCCAAGCTCCTTACATCTCGTGGCTCCTCCATTCTCAATACAAAGCTTGCAAGATCTCTGTGCTCTTTTCCATCAAGCCATGGAAAGAGAAAGAGCATGGAGGATCACATGCAGGTAATTTTTATGAGTCATGTCTGAAAGGGGTTGCTCATGTCTGTGCCATCTCCCTGGCCAGACATCGATCACATGGCCAAACTGAGAAAGGAAATGGTTTTTGGTGAACGGCTAGCCAGTTTCTGCCACATTGCACTTTTATGGGCACCAAATACCTATTTTACTCTTCCTTCCACATAATAGAAGACACTTATTCTGTGTCAAGGGAGATAGCCATCCAGGTATTTATGATCTTTGGGTGATGCTCTTTCTTCTCCATTGAGTCTGAATATACCTCTAATTATCTTGCAGCATATGGAACAACAAATTAAATTATTTGCTCCCCCATGCCCACTCAATATAAAGTATTGGAGAAGAGATGGGTTAGCTACAGCTCAAACTTCCGTTCAGACCAAGAAAAAAGTGGGATTCTACTAAAGTCAGTGGCCCATAGCAATGGTGAACATTCTGTCAGGCAGGCTTGAGGAGGCCCCTTTCCTCTAACAAATGGGGAGGTTCTAGATTTTATTCTGCTTTCTGAAAAGAACTTTTTCAGCTGTTGTTTCCTGCAGGCCCTGAGTCCTCCTTCTGGGAGGTACTTCCTTATTAATTATCCTCCCTGACCTTTTATGGTGACAGCTGAAATTAGTTTGGGAGCAGTCCTTTCTCAGGGGTTGCATAGATGTCATACTTCTTTTCTGTTCGTGAAATTTTGGAGCCTGTATGTGTTTGAGGCATGTGTGGTCAAGATATCTTTAGTATTAGTTCATGACTTCTGTGTGTAGCCCATGCATGATTCTGCATGCTTTCTCCTTCCACAGGCTATTATATTTTTGCTACTTCTTCTTGGCCAGAACTCAGTCACATAACCAAACCTAACTGTGAGGAAGGCTAGGAAATCATACAGTCCACTTGCATCATCAGGAGAAGGAGCTAAAAACTTTGGTGAACAGCTAACCAGTTTCTGCACAGACACCAATACTGTGGAAGGTAGAGTAGGAAGATTGGAAGAATGGAATCCTTGATATCCTTGAGCTACTCAATCAAGTGTCACTATATCACCAGATTTTTCAGTGATGTTAGCTAACATTCTTTTTATTGCTGAAGAGTTTTAGTTGGATTTTCTACTACTTGCCGTGCCAAATATTGTAATTAATACAGTTGCCAGTTGAATTTTCCATTAACATCATCTAACAAACACCCCCGATGACTTCCTGTTATCTATATGTGTAAAGCACAGTCGGAATGTTTAATGCTTGGGTTTCCAATAAAGTATCTGATGTATCAGGCTTGCATCCTGGGAGATTCGGTTTGGTCCAAGGGATGAGGCTTCAAAATATATAAGACAAGAGTTTGGGGGCAGGCTAATTCTAGGTTTGAGAGTTAATCTTGTAGTAGGAATGTGGTATGGGATGTTCCACTAGGGTCTCAGAATCTATAACCACATCTTTGAACTTCCCTAGAGCAGAAGAAAATCTACAGATTAGTCTCTGGTGCAGACTTGACTTCAGTTTTTTGTCTGTTTGCTTTTTCCAGCTGAGAGATCAGCTGAGTCCTAATCACACTTCTTGGTGATACCCAATCTGAACTCATGTCTTAAACTAAATTCAAACAACCTTACTTTCCAAGGCCAAAATAGAGCTAAGCATAGTTTCACTTTCTGGTGTCTGCCTCCCTTTGTTTCCTTTATAAGAAGAGAAGCTCATTTTCCCATTTCCTTTTTCTGCTTTTGGGAATCATTCATTCATTCGACAAATGTTTACTGAATGTCTACTGTGTATCAGACTCAGCAATGTAGAGAAAAGCCAGATTGAGCAACTTCCATAAATCAGGAAGGAGAAAAGCTCATAGAGCATTCGGGCAATATCTAGAATGGTACAGTGATATTAAGGGAAAAAAATATAGGCTTTGAAGTCAGATACTATTGAGTTTAATCTCCAATTTAATTACTTACAAACTGTGTTAATTATGAAATTAAGCTATCCTTTTCTGTGCTTCAATTTCTTCATTGTAAAAATGTGGATAATACCGTTATTTCAAGGTTAGATTAATAGCTAAATGGTACAGATTTAGTGAAAATGCTTGGCACAGAGTAGGGGTATAATGAACCCTCCCTTTTCTCCTCTTTTTTTTTTCTTTCTTCTCTCTCACCTTCCCTCTATTTTCTTTTACCTTCTCTTCTTCATTTTCTGTTTTCCTTCCTTCTTTTCCAACACCCTAATTTCCTAACTACCTTTTGCAGGTAAACATGCTAATGGCTAAATTTCCATCCTCCAAGATTAAATTGAAATCCCAACAAATACTCCTCAGCACAAATACTCTGGATTATATGCCCTTTAAATATCTAATCAAGACTATAAATAAAAATATCCCTTATGAAATCTGTACTTCCTTTCCTTCCTAGACTACTGCATGGATCGTTTTTTCTTCTGACTCTAAAAGTAACACATCACTGGCCAAATGGGATGATGTCTATTGCTACTTCCCAGACATATCATGGGAGGGTTACTGTAGAGAGCAACCAGACATCCAAAATAATAATCACAAAGGGCTAAAAACTTTAAAAAATGGCAGCACAAAACATTTTAATGGAAGACAGAAAAGCATGAGGATTTAGTAAAGTTTCTAAAGCTGTTTATTTATCTAATTGACCATACTTGATAAAAAAAATTACTATTTGGATCTATTTCATTTTAACAAATAATTATAATAGGTGAATAATGAAAATAAATAGGTTTGTTTGATTCTATTTGCTGTACCTTCATCTTGAAATACAGTATTCATTTTAGTGCTCTAGAAATTGAGTATATAATATATTATCATATATTACATGTAGCATTTTATAAAGGATATTTTTGTGTAATTTATTTGTTGAATATCACCCCAAATTCAATCTTTAACTAAAAAAAACCTTTTAGTCTTTATTAAAACGTGTGAAATGCTTTGATGCATTCAAGATAAAGAGTGCTAAGTACTAAGTATAATTAGATGTAGAAAATTTGCATGTGCTAAAAATTATGTTCAAACACCACATTGATTTTTTGTAAAATTCACATTTTGGATGAACTCCGAAAATATATGAAAGATAATTTATATAGCTCAAGAAGACTATTTTTATTACTCCCTATTTAATTTTGAAAAAAAAAAGCAGAGGTTTTATTATCTTTTGAAATCGAAATGATATTTTCTTAACATGTCATTTCCTGTGATACATCACTTCCTACGTAATATGTTAAAAATAAGAAAAAAAACTCATTAGGACTCTAGTGATGTTATATTTAACAAGCTCTATTTGGGTTGAAAAGTGATAATTTGCTAAGCTTCGTCTTAGATACACTTTTAAGGGACAGTGATCTGACTGTTTGGAAAAAATGTATTTCATAAAGTTTGAAATGAAGGAAATCACCATTATGTAAACAAGTAGAATTAAGAAATCAAGGTATATATATAGTATTGTTATAACTGTATTTATATATCTACATATTACATATACATTCCAAAAATATAAATTAATAATAAAATAACATGCAATATAATGTTGGCAGTGATTGTGTTAGATGATGAAATTATGGCTGATTTATTTTTTCTACTTTTTATATTTTCCAAACTTCCTGAAAAATGCACCTATATGAGTGTATAATAGAAAAAGAAAAATAGCTACTATTTGTCTCAGAGAGTGGTGAATGAAAATTCAACATTTAATATATGTATTAGCAGAAGAATTTATGATTTGCTAGTAAGTCTCCAAAAATAAATTTTCTTTTTGGTAATTATATTTTGTTCCTTCAAAAGGTGGACAATAGTATGTTACAGATTTGTGAAGAGAAGTTCAGAAAATTATTACTATTAAGCAATAATAGTTCATATTTTTTGAGCACCTACTAATTTAACGCATTAAAGTAGTACTCAGAACAACTATATAAACTAGCACTATTTTTATCTCCATTTTACAGTGGAAGAAACTGAGGCACAGAGAAGTTAAGTGTCTTGCCCATGGTCACACAGCTAATAAATGTCAGCAGCAGAATGAACCCAGGTGGTTTGGCTCCCGGGTCAAACTGAACCAGTATCCTCTGTCTGCACGTACCAAATATGTGCTCTGTGCTCTGAAGTTTTGATTTTGCATCATTGCTTCATGGAAAGGATGAATACTTCAGATCTAGATGGTTCTGGGTTTAAATCCCAGTTCAAGTATTCACATGTACTATATATATATATATATATATATTTTTTTTTTTTTTTTTTTTTTTTTTTTTTTTTTTTTGCGGTACGCGGGCCTCTCACTGCTGGGGCCTCTCCCGTTCCGGAGCGCAGGCTCCGGACGCGCAGGCTCAGCGGCCATGGCTCACGGGCCCAGCCGCTCCGCCGCATGTGGGATCTTCCCGGACCGGGGCATGAACCCGTGTCCCCTGCATCGGCAGGCAGACTCTCAGCCACTGCGCCACCAGGGAAGCCCCACATGTACTATATTTTTGGAAAAGGGATCTAGCCTCTCAACCTGGGTTTCTTCATAAATAAATGGCAATAATGGTATTAGTCAGCCATAAAAAAGAATGGGCTTGAATTACATACTGGATACAGACATGAAAAAATCTCCAAGACACATTGTTAAGTGACTTCCCCACGATTATACAGGTAGTGAGTGGTAGAGCCACAGTTCAAACTTAGGTCTGCTTGAGGCAAAAGCAGCATGTGTTTTAGACTTACAGAGGAGCTGGGGAATCAATTCTAGTTGGCAGAGTTCAGTGATGCTTTCTTAGAGGAAGTTGAATTCTTTTTGTCTTTTAGGTTTATAGTATGAGCTATAGAGTTCTTTTAGCCCTATAGCATAAGCCTTATATTTAGTTTTACAGTAGAGTATTGGTATTGTCTTATAGCAGAGTTCTTTTCCTCTTATAGTATGGGCAATAGGAGTATTAAGAAGTTATAACTAGGGCTTCCCTGGTGGCGCAGTGAGAGGCCCACGTACCGCAAAAAAAAAAAAAGAAGTTATAACTTACTTTTGTATAGAGATCTCTTCAATTTCCTAAATGATTGCTTAGTCATTTATCTGATTTGAATTTTACAGCCAGGGAGGATGATAATATTAATCACATTTTACTGCTAAAGAATCTGAGGATCAGAGAGATACAATGATTGCTCAAGGTCACACTCCAAGTGAGTTATAGAGCTGAGACTAGACCCAGTAATTTGTCTTTTTCAGTGGAATTTGAAGAAACATGAATGCAAAGTTGAGAGTTACCACTGGCCTCCCGACTTAGTATGCCCCAGGGATCTGTTATATATGTTTCCTTCTCTCAGCCAAAATGACCATTACTTTCCTTGCTGGGACCCATAAATATAACCTTTTAATAATGCTTGTCAGCCCAGTGTTCCAAATCTTGTTTTTTCCTAGTTCTGCTAACTTCTCTGTATAATAAATGCCAGGCAGCACTAGCTAATTAGCAAACAGCAGACAATGCACATTGATACATAACTCTTATTCTTCCAAGGCTCCTATTTACTGCCAGTGACTTGTGACCTCACTGTGAACCCAGATGCCATAAAGCTACCACTGTGATTGTGGTTACAATACATGTAATCTTCTTAGCCTTAGTTGAAACTGTGAAAATCCCTTTCATCTTCAATTATTATTTATTTGGCCCATTACTCTAGAGGGCAAGGGGCTGTCTAATCCCCCAGGCTGAGCCTCAGGAATCGGTTTTAGTGGGAAAGAATGCCAGCCTTGCATACCAGGAGCTTGGAAGACTGGGCCATGGAGCAGAGAGGCCATGACCCCGATGGGGCTGGAGATGGGGAAGATTCAGGACCTTGCTTGTCTGATGGATATTTTCCAAGGGAGCTCCTTTAAAAATGACTCAAGAAAAGTTCCTGGCAATGTAAAATTTTCCTAAATGGAAGAGAATTAACAAAATGTAAAACCTTTTATTAAAATAACAATGATAGGGCTTCCCTGGTGGCGCAGTGGTTGCGCGTCCGCCTGCCGATGCAGGGGAACCGGGTTCGCGCCCCAGTCTGGGAGGATCCCACATGCCGCGGAGCGGCTGGGCCCGTGGGCCATGGCCGCTGGGCCTGCGCGTCCGGAGCCTGTGCTCCGCAACGGGAGAGGCCACAACAGAGGGAGGCCCGCATACCACAAAAAAAAAAAAAAATAAATAAAATAAAATAAAATAACAATGATATATAAACTGAGGTGCTAAGAGTGACCAAGGAGGCACTGGTTCAGGGGATTCAGCTGATTGAAATACTGCCTTCCCAAAGTATCTCAAGTTGGCAAAGCCAAGGTGTGCTCATTGAAGAGGTACAGACTCTATCCCAGAACAGCTGAGAATGTTGGAAGATGTGTTTAGCAAGACCATATGCCCAGATTGAATTACCTCGGAGGAACTCAGCTTTAATGAGTCAGTGGTAAAGCCTTGGCTGAAGTACTGTTTCATCAAATGGAAGAAGCAGCAGCAAAAAACCTAACACTTGTCCTATGGGGCCTGGAGTTTTAGACGTATATGGCCCTGATCTTCCTGAGACTTCTGGAGGTCCTCGTGCCATTTTGTTTTTGGAATTTATCATGGAATTATCAGCTTCAAGAAATCTAACAGGCAAGTCTGGGGGGGCCTCTGATCCTCCCTTTGTCTCTGTTCCCTATAACATAAGCCAATTTGTGCAACAGTATGCCTTACCTGGCGAAGATGATCCCAGCTGTCTAGATAAGCATCTCTTCTCCAAGGCTCACTGGCTGAAGGAGGCTGCCACCAGTCAGTATGACTTCTAACTCAGGAACCCTGCTGCTGACAAAGATCTGGAATCCAGACGCTGATCAACAGAAAGATATTTCCAAACAACTTTACTGGTTAGACTTAGTTTAAACAGACCAAAGCTAAGGGTTTTTTTTGTTTTGTTTTTTTTAGCAAGAACAACAAAAAAAACTCCTACCTTTCCTCATTGTCACATTTTCTGTATTTCCTTTGAGTTCTTCCTAACCCAACTTTCTGAAATAAAGATGGTCATTTGATGGGTGGGGGCAAGGGATTATTGGGGAACAGCAGAAACAAGTCACTTTTTCCTGCCTCCCAGCTTTCCCCAAGTTAAGTTTACCTCAACGAAAGGGTCTTCCAACAATAATACAATTTAAGAATTCCTGCTCCCCACAGGCCATCTATTACCTGTTTCACAAAACACCTAGGTTATTTCTGAGGCCTGGGCACATTAGGGCTTGCACGTCCATACACAACCTACAATTCCAGTGCTGTTTAAACACTTCCAACGTGGGGCACTGGTGGGTGGGAAGTGCTGGGTAGTAAATTTTCCAATAATTCTTAGGAAGCTGTCATGAGATTGTTACGAGAAGTCAACTGAATTGATCAAGCTGTATATTTATGCTTTAGGAAGCTGTCACATTTCTTTAAAAAGTAGATAAATAGATCTAAACATCTCTTGGAAATCGACTAATAACATACTCTCAATGGAAGACTTGGAAAAGCAAGCTGAGGAAATCTTCCAGAAAGTAGAATAATGAGACAAAAAGAACAAAACAGTAATTGTAAAAAGTCTTAATAATGCTGGTCTAGAGTTAGATTAGTTAGAAAAAGGCAGAAAGAAATGTCTAAGAAATAATGTAACAATGCTTCTGGAAAATCACGTGCATGAGTATCTAGGTGTCAGAAATTATTTAGTGACTTAAACAAAGTATATTATGTAAAATTTCAAAATGCCAAATGTAAATAACAATAAATAGTAAATCCTAAAAGATTTCCAAAATAATTATACATTAATTTTCACCAATTTTTAAGTCAGTATATGTATATTGTAGAGAATTTAGAAAAGCATAAAGAACAAAAGTCACCAATAAGTCTATCATTCATATTTCGTTAAGTTTCCTTCCAGCTATATGTATAATCATGCACATATGTTTGCAAAATAGGGATGAATATATATATGTATATATACATATTTGTTTCATACGTAATTCTATACTTTGCTTTTTCCAAAATAATGTTATAGTCTAAACATTACATGGCTCTAAATAGTCTTCATAAACATGACGTTTAATGGCTATAAATATTAAATTTTATGGATATGACATTGCCTTTTAACCAATTTTCTATTCGTTGGTACTCAGATTGCTGCTAAAAATAGTGCTGCTTTAAATAGCTGGTGCATAAATCTTTGAAAGACTGTCTGATTATTTCTTTAGGATGGATTCTTACACAAGCAGAGTAACTGTTTAAATGGCATGAACTATTCATTGGATAATTATGCCTACATTTAGGACTCAGTGCATATGGCCAGGTTATCTTTGAGAAGGTCTGAACAATTTAGAGAAGATATTCAAAGGGGGTTGCAGGGGTGTGAGGTGAAGTGACCAGGTTGACTTGGGAGTTAGTAGCAGAGTCACAAATGGAACACAGTCCTTAAAACTTCCAGTCCAGCAGACTTTGGACCCCCCGCCCCCTTCCCATTGCTTTCTGTAGAAGCTGGCAGCAATGCTCAAATTCCTTGTAGAAAAAGACAGGCAGCATATAGCACCCAGGACTCAGAGTGTTTGGCAGTAATAGAAGACATAGTTTCACATCGTTCGTATTTTCCATTGTCATTAAAACATTTACTGAGAGTCTGTGCCAGTCAGGTTGTAAACGAAAGTGGGGTCTGGCTGCTGGCCACTCAAAAGACAATAAAGAGGCCAGGTTGGTTGACTCCTGAGGAGGACCTTCAAGATGGTGGAGGAGTAAGACATGGAGATCACCTTCCTCCCCACAAATACATTAGAAATACATCTACATGTGGAACAACTCCTACAGAACACCTACTGAACACTGGCAGAAGACCTCACACTTCCCAAAAGGCAAGAAACTCCCCTACATACCTGGGTAGGGCAAAAGAAAAAAGAAAAAACAGAGACAAAAGAATAATGATGGGAACTGCACCTCTGGGAGGGAGCTGTGAAGGAGGAAAAGTTTCCACACACTAAGAAGCCCCTTCACTGGCGGAGACGGGGAGTTGGTGGGGGGAAGCTTCAAGCCACAGAGGAGAGTGCAGCAACAGGGGTGCAGAGGGCAAAGCGGAGAGATTCCCGCACAGAGGATCGGTGCCAACCAGCACTCACCAGCCTGAGAGGCTTGTCTGTTCACCCGCCGGGGCAGGTGGGGCTGGGAGCTGAGGCTGGGGCTTTGGAGGTCAGATGCCAGGGAGAGGACTGGGGTTGGCTGTGTGAACACAGCCTGAAGGGGGCTAGTGCGCCACAGCTAGCCGGGAGGGAGTCCGGGAAAAACTCTGGAACTGCCTAAGAGGCAAGAGACAAGTGTTTCGGGGTGTGTGAGGAGAGGAGATTCAGAACACCACCTAAATGAGCTTCAGAGATGGGGCGCGAGCCATGGCTATCAGCGCAGACACCAGAAATGGGCATGAAACGCTAAGGATGCTCTTGCAGCCACCAAGAATCCTGTGTGCAAGCACATGTCACTATCCACACTTGCTGTCCTGGGAGGCTGTGCAGCCCGCCACTGCCAGGGTCCCGTGATCCGGGGACGACTTCCCCAGGAGAACACACGGCGCGCCTCAGGCTGGTGCAACGTCACGCCAGCCACTGCTGCCACAGGATCACCCTGCATTCCGTACCCCTCCCTCCCCCCAGTTTGAGTGAGCCAGAGCCCCCTAATCAGCTGCTCTTTTAACCCCCTCCTGTCTGGGCTAAGAACAGACACCAGAGGGCAACCTACATGCAGAGGCGGGGCCAAATCCAAAGCCGAACCCCAGGAGCCGTGTGAACAAAGAAGAGAGAAAGGGAAATTTCTCCATGCAGACTAAGGAGCAGCTGATTAAATCTCCACAATCAACTTGAGGTACCCTGCATCAGTGGAATATGTCAATACACAACGGATCATCCCAAAATTGAGGCTGTGGACTTTGGGAGCAACTGTAGACTTGGGGTATGCGGAATGCAACAGACTAGGTTCTGATTTTTATGTTTATCTTAGTATAGTTTCTAGTGCTTGTTATCATTGGTGGATTTGTTTATTGGTTTGGTTGCTCTCTTTTTTAAAAAAAATTGTTTTTTTTTTATTTTAATAATTTTTTTAATTTTAATAACTATTTTATATTATGCCTTTTTTCCCCTCCCTTTTCTTCTGAGCCGTGTGGCTGACAGGCTCTTGGTGCTCTGGCTGGGTGTCAGGCCTGAGCTTCTGAGGTGGGAGGGCTGAGTTAAGGACATTGGACCACCAGAGACCTCCGGCTCCATGTAATATCCATCAGTGAGAGCTCTCCCAGAGATCTCCATCTCAATGGTAAGACCCAGCTGCACTTAATGACCAGCAAGCTCCAGTGCTGGACACCCTATGCCAAACAACTAGCAAGACAGGAACACTACCCCACCCATTAGCAGAGAGGCTGCTTAAAATCATAATAAGCTTACAGACACCCCAAACACACCACCAGATGTGGTCCTGCCCACCAAAAAGACAAGATCCAGCCTCATTCACCAGAACACAGGCACCAGTCCCCTCCACCAAGAAGCCTACACAACCCACTGAACCAACCTTACCCACTTGGGGCAGACACCAAGAACAATAGGAACTACGAACCTGTAGCCCAAGAAAAGGAGACTACAAACACAGAAAGTTAAGCAAAATGAGAAGACAGAGAAATACACAGCAGATGAAGAAGCAAAGTAAAAAACCCACCAGACCAAACAAATGAAGTGGAAATAAGCAGTCTACCTGAAAAAGAATTCAGAGTAATGATAGTAAAGATGATCCAAAATCTTGGAAATAGAATGGAGAAAATACAAGAAACGTTTAACAAAGACCTAAAGAGCAAATAAACAATGATGAACAATACAATAAATGAAATTTAAAATTCTCTAGAAGGAATCAATAGCAGAATAACTGAGGCAGAAGAAAAGATAAGTGACCTAGAATATAAAATAGTGGAAATAACTACCACAGAGCAGGATAAAGAAAAAAGAATGAAAACAATTGAGAACAGTCTCAGAGACCTCTGGGACAACATTAAACGCACCAACATTCGAATTATAGGGGTCCCAGAAGAGGAAGAGAAAAAGATATTAAAAGCAGCAAGGGAAAAGAAACAAATAGCATACAAGGGAATCCCCATAAGGTTAACAGCTGATCTTTCAGCAGAAACTCTGCAAGCCAGAAAGGAGTGGCAGGACATATTTAAAGTGATGAAAGGGAAAAACCTACAACCAATATTACTCTACCCATCAAGGATCTCACTCAGATTTGACAGAGAAATTAAAACCTTTACAGATAAGCAAAAGTTAAGAGAATTCAACAGAACCAAACCAGCTTTACAACAAATGCTAAAGGAACTTCCTTAGGGAGGAAACACAAGAGAAGGAAAAGACCTACAATAACAAACCCCAAACAATTAAGAAAATGGTAATAGGAACATACATATCGATAATTACCTTAAATGTAAATGGATTAAATGCTTCAACCAAAAGACATAGACTGGCTGAAGGGATACAAAAATAGCACGCGTACATATGCTGTCTACAAGAGACCCACTTCAGACCTAGGGACACATGCAGAGTGAAAGTGAGGGGATGCAAAAAGATATTACATGCAAATGGAAATCAAAAGAAAGCTGGAGTAGCAATTCTCATATCAGACAAAATGGACTTTAAAAGAAAGATTATTACAAGAGACAAAGAGGAACACTACAAAATGATCAAGGGATCAATCGAATAAAAAGATATAACAATTGTAAATATTTATGCACCCAACATAGGAGCACCCCAATACATAAGGCAAATGCTAACAGCCATAAAAGGGGAAATTGACAGTAATGCAATAATAGTAGGGGACTTTAACACCCCATTTTCACCAATGGACAGGTCATCCAAAATTAAAATAAATAAGAAAACACAAGCTTTGAATGACACATTAGATCAGATGGACTTAATTGACATTTATAGGACACTCCATCCAAAAATAACAGAATACACTTTCTTCTCAAGTGGTCATGGAACATTCTCCAGGATAGATCATATCTTGGGTCACAAATCAAGCCTTGGTAAATTTAAGAAAATTGAAATCATATCAAGTATCTTTTCCGACCACAATGCTATGAGACTAGATATCAATTACAGGAAAACAACTGTAAAAAATAAAAACACATGGAGGCTAAACAATACACTACTAAATAACCAAGAGATCACTGAAGAAATCAAAGAGGTAATCAAAAAATACCTAGAAACAAATGACAATGAAAACACCATGACCCAAAACCTATGGGATACAGCAAAAGCAGTTCTAAGAGGGAAGATTATAGCAATACAATCCTACCTCAAGAAACAAGAAACATCTCAAATAAACAACCTATCCTTACACCTAAAGCAATTAGAGAAAGAAAAACAAAAAAAACCCCCAAAGTTAGGAGAAGGAAAGAAATAATAAAAATCAGTTCAGAAATAAATGAAAAAGAAATGAAGGAAACAATAGCAAAGATCAATAAAACTAAAAGCTGGTTCTTTGAGAAGATAAACAAAATTGATAAACCATTAGCTAGACTAATCACGAGAAAAAAGGAAAAGATTCAAATCAACAGAACTAGAAATGAAAAAGGAGAAGTAACAACTCACACTGCAGAAATACAAAGGATGATTAAAAATCTTCCAACAAACAAAAGCCCAGGACCAGATGGCTTCACAGGCAAATTCTATCAAACATTTAGAGAAGAGCTAACACCTATCCTTCTCAAACTCTTCCAAAATTTGCAGAGGGAGGAACATTCCCCAACTCATTCTATGAGGCCACCATCACCCTGATATCAAAACCAGACAAAGGTGTCACAAAGAAAGAAAACTACAGACCAATATCACTGAAGAAAATAGATGCAAAAATCCTCAACAAAATACTAGCAAAAAGAATCCAACAGCACATTAAAAGGATCATACACCATGATCAAGTGGGGTTTATCCCAGGAATGCAAGGATTCTTCAATATACGCAAATCAATCAATGTGATACACCATAATAACAAATTGAAGGATAAAAACCATATGAGCATCTCAATAGATGCGGAAAAAACTTTTGACAGAATTCAACACCCATTTATGATAAAAACCATGCAGAAAGTAGGCATAGAGGGAACTTTCCTCAACATAATAAAGGCCATATATGACAAACCTACAGCCAACATCATTCTCAATGGTGAAAAACTGAAACCATTTCCACTAAGATCAGGAACAAGAAAAGGTTGCCCAATCTCACCACTCTTATTCAACATAGTTTTGGAAGTTCTAGCCACAGCAATCAGAGAAGAAAAAGAAATAAAAGGAATCCAAATAGGAAAAGAAGAAGTAAAGCTGTCACTGTTTGCAGATGACATGATACTATACATAGAGAATACTAAAGATGCTACCAGAAAACGACTAGAGCTAATCAATGAATTTGGTAAAGTAGCAGGATACAAAATTAATGCACAGAAATCTCTGGCATTCTTATACACTAATGATGAAAAATCTGAGAGTGAAATTAAGAAAACACTCCCATTTACCACGGCAACAAAAAGAATAAAATATCTAGGAATAAACCTACCATAATAACAAATTGAAGGATAAAAACCATATGAGCATCTCAATAGATGCGGAAAAAACTTTTGACAGAATTCAACACCCATTTATGATAAAAGCCCTCCAGAAAGTAGGCATAGAGAGAACTTACCTCAACATAATAAAGACTATATATGACAAAACCACAGCCAACATCATTCTCAATGGTGAAAAACTGAAAGCATTTCCTAATGACTCTACTACCCAAAGCAATCTACAGATTCAATGCAATTCCTATCAAACTACCAATGGCAACTTTCACAGAACTAGAACAAAAATTTGACAGTTTGTATGGAAACACAAACTCCCCCGAATAGCCAAAGCAATCTTGAGAAAGAAAAATGGAGCTGGAGGAATCAGGCTCCCTGTCTGCAGACTATACTACAAAGCTACAGCAATCAAGACAGTATGGTACTGGCACAAAAAGAGAAATATAGATCAATGGAACAGGATAGAAAACCCAGCAATAAACCCACACACATATGGTCACCTTATTTTTGATAAAGGAGGCAAGAATATACAATGGAGAAAAGACAGCCTCTTCAATAAGTGGTGCTGGG
>NC_041229.1:45182720-45187402 GCF_002837175.3 Physeter macrocephalus
TAAAACTCTTAGAGGAAAACATAGGCAGAATGCTCTATGACATAAATAACAGCAAGATCCTTTTTGACCCACCTCCTAGAGAAATGGATATTAAAAAAAATAATAAACAAATGGGACCTAATGAAACTTAAAGCTTTTGCACAGCAAAGGAAACCATAAATGGGACAAAAAGACAACCCTCAGAATGGGAGAAAATATTTGCAAATGAAGCAGCTGACACAGGATTAATCTCTAAAATTTATAAGCAGCTCATGCAACTCAATATCAAAAAAACAAATAACCCAATCCAAAAATGGTCAGAAGACCTAAATAAACATTTCTCCAAAGAAGATATACAGATTGCCAACAAACACATGAATGGATGCTCACTATCAGTAACCATTAGAGCAATGCAAATTAAAACTACAATGAGGTATCACCTCACACTGGTCAGAAAGGCCATCATCAAAAAATCTACAAACAATAAATGCTGGAAAGGGTGTGAAGAAAAGGGAACCCTCTTGCACTGTTGGTGGGAATGTAGCTGGGACCAAGTGAGAGAGTGGCATGGACATATATACACTACCAAATGTAAAATAGATAGCTAGTGGGAAGCAGCCGCATAGCACAGGGAGACCAGCTTGGTGCTTTGTGACCACCGAGCTTTATTTTGGGTGCCAGTAACTGGTGGGAAGGGTGGACGCCTATCCAAAGGCCAACTCCTGCCACCCCTTGACAATCAGGGAGCAAGAGCTTTTATAGACAGAGGGAGGGGTCTACATGCAGAAACAATACAGTCAGCTCTGACATTCATCTTGAAACTGGTCATCAGTAGTCTGACCAGTGTCATCTTGATTGTTTTAGGTACAGTTAATATTCAGTTCCAGGGTCGGTTTGTTTCCATTTCTCTGAGGGCAATTCTCGGAATTGTGGCAGCTTATGTCATGGCTACAGCCTGGTCATCATGTAGTTAACTTCTTCCACCTGGTGGGGGTTTCCGTGTATGTAAGACAGCTCACAGGATATGGCTCAGAATATTACCTATAGCACTTAAGGAGGAACTAAAGGTCCTTAAGTTTGCTTAATGACTAAACTATTTTTATTTGGTCTCCTTTGACTGTTTTCCTTCGTTTCTGCATTTTCTCACTTCTCTGATTAAACTTATTCTTTGGTTAAAGTTTTTCCACAAAAGCAGGCTGAGGACTTGGGGTGGGGGGGAAGGACCATAGGGTCCTGCTCTGTTTCAAGGACATTTAATGCAGCCTAGCCTGAATGACAGAATGTGTCTTGAGCCCACAGGTGGGGCATGGCAGGGGCTGTGCCAGGTGCTGGTAAGGAATCGAATTGGCAGGATATAGACTGGGAAGAAATCTACAAAAAGAGTGCGTATAGGACATAGACAGTGAGAGAGCATATATATAAACTGCTATTACATAGATGTACTTGGGAGGGAGATGACCTCTTCCTGTCTGACTCAAGGAGATTTATCATTTAGAATTTGCTTTGGCTGCATAGAACAGAAAACGCAACTCACCAAAGGGTTATACCTCATTGTAGTTTTGATTTGCATTTCTCTAATGATTAGAGATGTTGGGCATTTTTTCATGTGCTTTTTGGCCATCTGTCTGTCTTCTTTGGAGAAATGTCTAATTAGGTCTTCTGCCCATTTTTTGATTGGGTTGTTTGTTTTTTGGATATTGAGCTGCATGGGCTGTTTGTATATTTTGGAGATTAATCCCTTGTTGGTCACTTTGTTTGTAAATATTTTCTCCCTTTCTGTTGGTTGTCTTTTCGTTTGTTTGTGGTTTCCTTTTCTGTGCAAAAGCTTTTGACTTTAATTAGGTCCCATTTGTTTATTTTTGTTTTTATTTTCATTACTCTAGGAGGTGGGTTGAAAAAGATATTGCTGTGATTTATGTCAGAGAGTGTTCTGCTTATGTTTTCCTCTACGAGTTTTATATCCAGCCTTACATTTAGGTCTTTAATCCACTTTGAGTTTATTTTTGGGTATGGTGTTAGGGAGTTTTCTAATTTTATTCTTTTACATGTAGCTGTCCGGTTTTCCCAGTACCACTTATTGAAGAGACTGTCTTTTCTCCATTGCATATTCTTGCCTCCTTTGTCACAGATTAGTTGACCATAGGTGTGTGCGTTTAACTCTGGGTTTTCTATCCTGTTCCATTGATCTATTTCTCCTTTTGTGCCAGTACCATATTCAGAATAGCCATCATCAAAAAATCTACAAACAATAAATGCTGAAGAGGGTGTGGAGAAAAGGGAACCCTCCTACACTGTTGGTGGGAATGTAAATTGATACAGCAACTATGGAGAACAGTATGGAGGTTCCTTAAAAAACTAAATATAGAACTACCATGTGATCCAGGAATCCCATTTCTGGGCATATACCCTGAGAAAACCATAATTCGAAAAGATACATGCATCCCAATGTTCATTGCAGCACTATTTACAATAGCCAGGACAAGGAAGCAACTTAAATGTCCATTGACAGAGGAATGGATAAAGACGATGTGGTACATATATATGATGTAATATTACTCAGCCATAAAAAAGAATGAAATAATGCCATTTGCAGCAACATGGATGGACCTAGAGATTATCATACTAAGTGAAGTAAGTCTGACATAAAAGGACAAATATCATATGATATCGCTTATATGTGGAATCTAAAAAAACGGTACAAATGAACTTATTTACAGAAAGAAATAGAGTTACAGATGTAGAAAACAATCTTATGGTTACCAGGGGGGAAAAGGGGGAGTGGGATAAATTGGGAGATTGGGATTGACATATACACACTACTATATATAAAATAGATAACTAATAAGGACCTACTGTATAGTACAGGGAACTCTACTCAATACTCTGTAATGGCCTATATAGGAAAAGAATCTAAAATAGAGTGGATATATGTATATGTGTAACTGATTCACTTTGCTGTACAGCAGAAAGTAACATAACAGTGTAAATCAAGTATTCGCCAAAAAAAATTTTAAAAGAAAGAAACAAAGGGTTAAATAAGATAGACTATATTCCTCTCACACATAAAATAAGTTCAGAGGTTGTGAGTGGAGGAGTGCCCCACTGAAGTACTTTATTTTTAATGACGATTGAGCTAGGAATGGTGACAGGTCCAAACAGGGAAAATAGAGTGAGGGAGACATCCTTAGGAAACAGCTACTTGATGAGATGTCAAGAAGGACTGAAATGAACAGGACAGGATGAATGCGAGAGATTCTGAAGGGAAGAATCAGAGAATTGGTGTCTGAGTGGAAAAGTAGGGCACAAGCAGGAAGGGGAAAAAATGACCTCAAGGTTTGGGAGGGCTGCATCTTTGGGGGAAGATAAGTTTCCTTTCAGGCATATGGACCTTGTGGGGAAGGCTTCGATCAGTTTCTTGAGAGCTAAGCCTGGGTTGCTGTGGCAGTCACTCCAGGACAGTGTAGGGACCTCGTGTGAGGTTCTGGAGTGTCAGCCCTGATTATGCTGCCGGTGAAATGGTGCTTTGGTTCTCTCGGGAAGGCACACCTCTCAGCACTGATAAGATAAGTGGAATCAGAATGAGAAAAGGTTGGCTGGAAAATTACTGAAACCTGAAACACTGATACTCTGTATCTACTGGAGAGACCTAGAAAAAAATCATTATGATGATTCCTGGGAATCCTCCTCTAAGACCCATTCAGTGCACATTCTTTTTTTTTTTTTTAGTTTTGTTTTCTTCTTTTGAAAACAATAATGTTACCTGTAAAAATAAAATGAGAAATATAGAAAGGTAGAAAAATATATAATAAAACAAAGCAGTAATTTTATCATCCAGAGATCATCTCTGATAACATATTGGTGTATGATTTTCTATATCTTTATGTGTGTGTGTGTATGTTTATATAATGTAAATTATGTTTTATGCCAAACTGGGTATATATTTTGTAATTTTTTTTCCAATTTTAAAATGCTGTGAAAAAACATTGTAAATATCTTTCCAGGTAACTCAATATTTTTCTTAAACATCATTTATAAAGGTTGTATAATATGCCATCACATATTTAAAACATTGTAATATTTAACCTGATACATATTTAGAAAGTGCCTGTTTTTTTCCAATGATAAGCAACATTGTAATATGCATTAATGAAGTTAAATTTTTATAGATCTCTCTCTCTGTAATGACTGATTATCATAAATTCCTACAGATAGAATTTTTAGGTCAAGGGGCACATACATTTTTAAGGTTTTTGATACATATAACCAAATTTCTCTCTAACAGCTTTTTCTTAAATTATAATCCCACCAGGATCATGATAGTGTCCATTTCTTCACATCCTCATCGATATTGGATATTTTTAGTATTAAAACATATTTGTCAGTTTGAAAAGTGAAAAATATCTCATTATCGTTTAACTCTTCTACTTCTGTTACTGTGAAAAATATTGTTTACATTATTATTGGCTTTTGTGTGGTCATTTGTTTATTTGTATCCCTGTGCCTTCATCTATTTGGATATTTTAAAATATTTTACAAGAGCTTTTTTTAATATATATACATAGTGTATTCCCTTTTTGCCTGTCTTAAATGTCAGACATTTAAGCACACAAAAATTTTCCCCATTTTGCATTTGCTATTTGTCTTGCTTCTGGTGATTTTATATATATGTGTGTGTGTGTGTGTGTGTGTGTGTGTGTGTGTGT
>NC_041229.1:45187462-45201476 GCF_002837175.3 Physeter macrocephalus
AAATGCTTTTCCTTTTTATGATTTCTTCCTTTTGCATAATGCTTAAAAATCCTTTGCCCACAATAATATTGAATGGATATTCACCTCTATCTTCTAATAGTACTTTTAGGGAGTAGAAGAAATGCACTAAGGGATCTGAGATAGAATCAGAAGACTCAGGCTGCTGGGATGTGTGGCAATAAGGAGGCAGGAGTCAAGTATGACTGAGTTTCCAGGCTTGGTAGACTTTGGGGAGGGTGGGACCAATGACTAAAACCAGGAATACAGGAAAAGGAACAAGTCTGTTAGGGTAGATAATGACTTCAGCTTTGCACATGTTACATTTGAGATGTCCTCCAGAAAGCCTGGTAGAAATGCCCAAAAGGCAGCTGGAACAAGGGTGTGAAATGCATGAGTGAGGCTGGGGTCTTACGTACAAATATGGAAATCATCAGCAGACACTTGATAGTTGAACAGCATTTTCTTTTCAGTGCATATCCTGGGCCAAACACTATGCCAAGCACTTCACTGCATTACTTCCTTTAGGCTTCTGACAACTTTAGGAGGTAGAAATTATTATCCTCATTTTATACACGAGGGGACAGGCTTACAGAAGTTAGATTACTTTACTAAGGTATTACACCTGGTTAGTGGTGGGCCTCAAATGTGAAATCAAATAAGATGGTCTGATTGCTGAGTTTAATCTCTAGCCCGGTTTTCTCTCCTGTCACAGGAGTGGATGAACTCAAGCAGGCAAAGTCGGAGTCCCAAGGGTGGAGAATTGCCCTCTGGAGTGGTGGGCAGCAAGGAAGGGGAGAAGCCAGTGAAGGGACCTGAGAAGGAGATGGAGAGATGGAGGGCCAGGTGTGCACATGCTGACTGACACTCTAACCAGAATGCCCACAGTTTGATGACAGGGGCTTATATTTTATGTATTCCTGTAGATAAATGAGACCCCACTCCTGACCCTGACCCTCAAAAAATCCGTCACAGTGCTTTATGCCGAAAATATTTCTTGATTGGACCCTGATGGTGTGTCAGTAACTTTCCTGATTTATCCTCTGAGCGAGAGACCGTACCAGTCGCTGTGTCCCCACTTGTTATGAATGAGGGGCTCATTCACAGGAGAATCTCAGTATTATTAAGCTATTGACTTCTCTGAGAGTAACAGGGGTAGACTCCTAGGTTTATACCCTCTACACTTGCTGGGTAAGATCACTCCCACGAATGAATAGCATGCCACTTTTTACTTGTGCTGCCCTTTTGCTTGAGTTGTTGAATGAGTGTGAGATATATCCTTGTAACTTTGAATCATACATTTTTCTTTTCCTCCTTTATTAGATATTTCCCTACATACTTAGGACTTTGTAAAATATACAGTCAACCCCTTTTTCTTACAGCCTGAATATTTTTAGCAGTTTAGCAGAAACAAAGCTGGAGTACGAGTCTGGGCCTGGATTTTATCACATGCAAAAGGAATGTGTTAGAGTAGGAAAAGCATAGATTTAGGAATTAGGAGTTATAATTTTCATTCTGTCATTTCTGGGCAAATTATTTAAACTCTTTGAGCCCCATTTCCTTTATTATAAAGTGGGGATTTATACTAACAGAGTGATTGTGAGGTTTAAATAAATTAGCCAAGATAAGTGGCTTGGCACCCAATACAAGGAAATTGAAACTCTGAGTTCATACAGAATCATTTTGCTCCATGTTCTTCTCAAATGCTTGCCTTTTGCCCATTGCATAGCTCATTTCCACTCATTCATGTTAGGTGGGTTAGGAGGAAAATGAGTCCTAACTCACCATGTCTGTCCAATGCAAATCTAATGTGTGCAGCTACGGTACAAAATTTTAGTTGTTGATAAATCTATTGTTGGAAATGATTTAGGGCATAGTCTGGTTTTCTTGGTTCAGACTAATGGAGGGTTCAGAAACTCCCTTGCAACCATTTTCTGATGATAATCAATAAATATCCTATTACAGCTTTTCTTTCTGGTGAAAAACTCCAACATCAAAATTCTTGTAGACTGAAATGTACACATTTCAAGCACTTCCCGTACAGAATCCATCTTGGCCTCTTTCCAAATAATCTAAAAAGTGTTGTGTACTTCCAGACAACAGCTGCACCTCTGAATCAATACTGGATGTAACTCCCATGGCAAGTTAGCACGGGTTTTAGACAAGCCTACTAGATAAAAGGGGAGCTCTTTGAAGATAACAGAGAAATGAGCTTCAGCCTTAACTTGGCAGAACTATTTATTAAAATAGCGATTTAGGAGATTTTTCAAATGCCACTCTCAGTTGTAGATCTCATTTGAGAACTCTAACCCTCTGCTTCAGGTATGAACATTCTTTAGGACAGTCCTGGCTTGTTCCTGTGGTTTGGTGTAATTATTAATAGTGCCCCCTTTCACTTTCAAGAATCTTGGTTTGGATGATAAAAATTTACGGTCTCCTCTCACAGGCCTTTTCAGAGTAAAGTCCATCTTGTTGAAGACTGCATTAATCTAAGAAAAATTACCTTACCTGTCCTACAACAGAGTATTTGGCACTCTGTCTTACAGTCATTTAAATATTTCTTCAGAACAATAATTAAGAACTACAAAAGCTAATGAATAACTCCTTATGGCTCTCATTGCTGAAAGCAAATAAGGTAACTTCCTAGGGGCTCACCTTACACAGCTGGTCTGGGAGGGAAACATGAGGATTTCAAGTTTATGTTTGCAAAGCCATTTCCAATTATTTAAATTAGTTTTTCCACTTAATATGTGTGAGTATATGTCCCCACACTGGGCAAAAAGGAAACGGAGTCTTAGAGAAATCCGACTCTGTGCTGTCTGGAATACCATTCATCCCTGAATTCTAAGCCTTTGTGGTCTCATTTCCCCCTTTAGAGACTTGGGTCACCTGCCTTCCTGTTCTTCAGGAGAGGGTGTGCTGTGGTTTAGCAATTTGAGGGTAGTAAGATCGTCAAAACATCCCTGGAAATGCTTTTAGAGTTACTGCGGAAAGCAGGTTTCCATGTGCAGGGCGCTGCTGGGAGGAGGAGCCACATGGCACAACTCCAGGTCCTTTCTGGAGAGGAGAGCCGGCTTGTCAGGATAAAGCTGGGCATCCTTGCGGACAGTCTGAGGCAGATGGAGTCGCAGGCTGAGACAAACAGGTTCTTGTGAAGCCTCATAATCCGGGAGTACAGGGAGGATAGGAAGACAAGGATGGTCTACCTGTTAGCTAATGCCCTGTTCATCTAAAGAAGCTCTAGCCTGAATCTAGTTTATATTCTATTCCCACCTACCTGCCTTCCTGTTTGCAACCTAGCTCTGAGTAAAGGAAATAAGTTCAAAGCAAAGCAAGGGAGCACATAAAGGTTTGCCCTCCAAAAACATGAGCTTGGAGATCCCTTATCTTGGGGGGAAAATATACAGCAGCTGAGGAGAGAAGAGAGCCATGAAACCAGAAGGCAACTATGGCATAATGTTTGCCTTGAAATGGCCCTTCCACAGCCTTTCTCCCACATCTCCTTAAGTGGGGCTGGTGGGGGGATGGAGTGCAGGATAGAAAACTCCACCTCTCGGGTAATGGTGCCATGGTGGAGGTAGTTAGAAGGCTGGGGTATCACTCTTGCCGGAAGATGTCTAGAAGACCCAGAATTCTGAAATTTTAGAGTCAGAAGTACTCCCCAGAGATCTTGCAACACAACTCCCTCATTTTACTCAGGGTCTTTCAGGATTTTACTGAACTGCTAGCCTGGGGTGCTCACCAAGCTGCTTTAGTCTACAATATTTAGGAATTATAAACCGAGAGTCATTTCTTCCCACTGTGAAGCACTGTCATGAGACCTAAATGAGTGACTCTGGAAACGAACTGCAGTACTTCCTGCCTAGCCAGGGAGCTCACTCACCATGCTTGGCGACTGTCCCGAGAGAGGCAGTGAAGGAAAGCTGAAACTTTAGGACGCGGTCCTTAATTTTGCATTCTTTTGCTTAAAGAGTCCCCTCCCCTCAAGTGTATAAGCTTCAGGTCCCAGAAAATCTGAATTTGGGTCTGCCTGCCCCACACAGTAAATCTAAACATCTGATGCTCCAACAGGCTCCTGATCAGAAGACGAGACCAGGTGAGTGAGGATGACTCAGCTGGACTGGCTGGGAAAACATGCTGGGGCCTGTGAAGAAGTTGGATCAGGCATAGCGTTGAGAGCTGGCTCACATGATGTCTCAAACTTCCACCCCCTCCCTGCTTCGACCACCATTAGCTTTTTTGCTTTCCTTTCTCTCTTTCTTTCATTAACTTGTGAAAGCTTTACTGTTTTAAATTAATTTTTAAATACAGACCCAATCTCTAATCAACGTACAATAAATGATCTAGTTTTTCCATTTGGGGGGTCAATTTTGTCAGTTGTGTTTTGCAAGGAATTTGCCCATGTTGCTTAAATTTCCAAATTTATTCACAGAAAGCTGTTCAAAATATATTTTCGTTATTTTTTTATGTCTATAAGAACTGATACTGACAATTTGTGTTTTCTCAAATTAGTTCTTGATCAGTAATACTAGGTGTTTGTCAATTTGTTATTTTTTACAAGGAACCACCTTTTGGCTTTGATGATTTTCTTTTTTATATTTGTTTTTAATGCCATTGTTTTGTACTCTCATCTTTATTTTTTATTTTATTCTACTGTTAAAAATATTAGCTTCTTGCCCTGACCAAACTTGTCTTTCAAACCTACAGAACCAGGATTTTAGATCTGGTGGGGTCTTATTTTGCCATCACCCCTAATTTTTTGCAGGCTCTCAAAATGGCTTAGGCACCCCAGGTTCCTGATCCACCCACCCGCCCCCATTCGTGAAGCCTCAGTGTTGGCCAATGCTCTAAGTAGATAGACTACGTGGTGCACTTACTAGATATAACCTGCCTGGTGTGTCCTTGTGTGGGTAGAAATCAACTAATATATTACAAATTGTGTTTATTTTTCATTTGTCTTGTCTGTCTCTACTCACAGGAAGGTAAAGCTTTTGAGACTAGGAATCTCTGTCTGTGTTATTCCTTATCATCCCAAGCACAAATATATATCTGTTAAGAGAATAAATGGGGGAAAAAAAAAACTCTTTCATACTGAAAGATTTAAGTCTGAATCTGGCTTTCTCCTCACTAGCTGTTTGACCCTAGGTACGTTACTTATAATGTCTAGGCCTTGGTTTCCTCATTTGTAAAATGGGAAGAATAATGGTATCTATTTTTAAGACTGCTGGGTCGATTAGGTGACATATGTATAAAACCTGGCACATAGCAAGTGCTGGATAGATGCTTGCTAGTATTATTACCACGTAAAATAATCTGACCAGTTGTTTAAATTGTCTTTCAATGCTGCTCAGAGCTTTTAGGATGGGAGAGGTGGAGGCTAAAAGCATGGATGCCCTCAGCATTTACAGCCCAATTATCCTCCTGGTTAGACGATTACTAGTTGAATAGGTGTGAAGGTGCTCAGTATTCACACTCCCAGGCTGCTGATAGGTCAGGATTACCATTACTAGATCGCCAAGGAAGAAAGGAGGCTGGGGCAGCTCAAATGACTTGCACAAGGTCACTCACCTCGAAAACCACGGCGTGCCGGACCCAAATCCAGCTCTTATGCCTCTTGAAATTGTATTATCTGCTGCCTTGCCTCCACGCTCTCTCTGCCATATGGGATGGTGGCGGGGCCCATGACCTCAAGAGCCCTGCGTTTAGCCAGGCTTTTTACTACCGTCTCGGCAATTCACTTAATTTTTTTGATGCTCTCGCTTGCAAAACTTGGAAAATAAAAACCACACCTCCAAGCTTTGTGGCCAAGATCACAGGCGAGAAAAGCACTTCGGAAAGATCACAGGCGAGAAAAGCACTTCGGAAACTGTAAAGTACTGTACGAATAACCTCTGCAAAAGGCATTTGCCCTGAGGCCCCCTAACTTACCGGGCCCGGGAGTCGCTCGGGTCTCCACCCCTCTCCAAGGCCGCGCGGCGCGGGATAGGAAGGAGGATTAACCCCTGGGCTCCTGTCTGGGCGTTTCTCCAGGCGGCCGCGGAGGAGTTCCGCCCCTCGCCCCGTCCAGTCCCGCCCCGCCGCCTCCGCTCTCTCTCGCCCGCACTCGCGCTCCGCTAGTCTCTCCCGCCCAAGGCCCGGCTGCGCTTCCCCGGCCCGCACTGCACAGCAAGGCGCGGCTGGCGGGCCGCCAGGATGCAGGTCCCGCACAAGGAGCACCTGTACAAGCTGCTGGTGATCGGCGACCTGGGCGTGGGCAAGACCAGCATCATCAAGCGCTACGTGCACCAGAACTTCTCCTCGCACTACCGGGCCACCATCGGCGTGGACTTCGCGCTCAAGGTGCTCCACTGGGACCCGGAGACCGTGGTTCGCCTGCAGCTCTGGGACATCGCAGGTGAGCAGCGGGGGAGGGGATCAGGGGCGGGAGCGCTTCGCAGCGGGTCTCCAGTCCCGGGGCAGCGGCTTGCGACCAAGTGGGAGACCCAGATCTCCTGGGCGCTGCGCCGCAAGAGACTTTTCCCGGTGGGCTGGAAACTTGGTGTCAAAGAACACAGTTTCTCTCTCGCGCGCAGAAATTTCAAGTGCATTCACTGGAGCTTTGGGGCTGTTGCTTTATCTCCCTCCCACAGCCTCCCCTGGGATCTCTCGCCCCAGCGCGGGCCTCCCTGGGGACCCAGAGGGAGACAACCGGGAGTTGCATTCAATTCTTGGTCTCCAGCTCATTTTCCGGGCACGGGCAGTCCCGCCGGCGACGCGGCCCTGAGTGTCCTGCCCGCCCTTCTGTGCTCGGGCCATCGACGGGAAGCCCCTAGCCCGGTTCACAGCAGGAACCAGGAGAGTTCCACGCTAGAGGAGTTTCCCAACTCCTGTTTCCAATCGCTCACTGCATTCCAACTTTTGCTACCCCCCTTTTCTACCCTTCAATCAAGCAAGCTGGAGGTTCTCTGCTTTGAGAAAGCCGAGGAACTTTCTGTGTATGTATTGGGGGTAAAGTATTATTTCTCTTTCTCTTTCTTTCTGTCTCTCTCTGTCTCTCTGTCTGTCGCTCTCTCTCTCTCTGGCTCTCTGTCATCTATGAAAAGGAGACTGAGTATATATTTTAGGGCCATTTTTGTCTAAGGGTCTATGACATTAGCCACAGATTTCTTGCTTTGTCCCTAAAGTTTTCACTGAGAGGTCTGGAAAATGAGAAGCATCTTTACAATGTTTGAAATCAGAATTTGATTCCTAGGGTTTGTACCAGAAGTTAGGCCTTCAGTCTAAGCTTGGGGTATAAAGAGTGAGTCCTTGGATGGAGGCTGTTGGCAACCTGGGCATGTCCAACCCCTCATTACGGTTAGTGGCCCTGCCACTCACTTAACCTGCTCAGTGGCTCCAGAGAAGTCCCTTCAGCTCAGCTGCATCCCTGTTAAGATGGAGAGTGGTTGGACAATGACAGCTCAGGACCCTTCCTGCTCAGAAGTTTTAAGGTCCTCTGGGATTCCCTGTGAACCCCTTCAAATAGTCCACTTCACTTCTGCCTATTTCATAGTCTGTGGCACTAGGAACCTTTATTAATGCTGGACCCAAACTGGCCACTTCTCTTGCAGAAAATAGGTTCATTTTAGCTGATGCGTTTGACTGGAAACTCTTTACCATGGCCTGAAGCGAGAACAAATGTGGAAAATTTTCGAAAGGGCGTTTCTGGTTCTGGGTACTCCAGTGCCTGTTTAATCATGAGTTGCCAGGTCTTATGATAAAACTCTTGGCATCTGAACAGATTCATGCCTTTGGTGTCATTTTTAGCAGCTCTAGTAGCACAGGGGTTATCAGAGACCAGAAGATGTCATTGGCCACTCTCTGATTGGGCTTTATACCTAGAAAATCCTCTAGGAGTCTGTGCACTTTGTTGCTGCTTGTTTTAGTGTCTGACAACTCTTCGGGCTGCATCAAAGTCTCTAGGACCCAGTTTTAGAATTAGCTTACTGTTTGAAGGGGATGTAGCTGTAATTTAGATTTTTATGTGAAAAGCAAATAATGATGTGACCTCAGACATGTTACATAATGTCTGTGGGTTTCAGTGTCCTCACCTAACAAGGACAATAGTAGGGTATAGAGATGAAGAGCCTAAATTCCAGAGTCGACCTGCTTCTGTCTGGATCCCTGTTTTACCCCATATGTCCTGGGTGATTTTAGGCAAGTTCCCTAACTTCCTGGTCTCAGTTTCCTTGTCTGTAAATAGATACAATGCTTTCTCTCAACAAAGGAGCAAACAAAAGATGAACAACCAGCAAATACTAGCTAAACCCATTAGTACTTACTACCTAGGAGAGCCGCATGGATTGTTGTTATACTAGCTACCAATTTTCTTGAACATGTATAAATGCTAGGCAAGAAGGACATGATATAAATGTGCTAATTAAACCTTATTAAATGATAATTCCTAGTAAATGATGAGCACATATAATCTATTCCAAACATCCAGCACTATTTTTCAGTTTTATCCATATTACAACATGCTGTCTTGAGCAATTTCATTCCCAAGCTTAGAAATACCTCCTGAGCCATGAGTCAGTTCTGAAGTTGCCATGGAGGCTATAGTCGCAGAAGTCTGTGTAAGTAAGAAGTCTGAGGAGCCTTGGAAAGTTGGTCCTATAGATACAGTGGTGTGCACCATCTCTGTAGGGAAGCTTCGTTTTCCCAGAGCTCTGATGTTCAGTGCTAACCTGTCTTTGGCAGCCTCCAGCTCAAAGGCCCTGTGGGTGAGTTAGAAGTTGGGAAGCAGGCAAAGCTGGTTGGGGGGAAGTGGGCCATTGTGGGAAAGGGTGACTGGAGTGCAGTACTGACATGTTTCAAGCTGCATAGCTGGTCCTGTGAGGAGTGAGTTCATATGGAATCCAGCCTCAACTTCCCAGCCAGACTTCAGTCAGCTAAGTGTATCTTATAGCATCTTCAGATCAGCCTGTCTGTCCAACCTTGGGGAATGCTTCTCTATCTCCTTTGTGCTCACTTCTGGTGTGTGTCTGAAAAGAGCAGGTCGTGAAAGCTGGGGGACTCGCTTTGAGATTGCCGGGGGTGTGGATGAGGTAGAGGGGACATGCCCTGTCTTGATAGGGTATCACATCCATCTGCTAGAGAGGGATTTTTTGCTCAATTAGACGTTTAATATCCATTTGGTTAAATGCCAAGTAGGGTCCTATTTGTTCAGCTAATTCCCATGATGTGTGTCTTGTGGCCACTTAGACGGGCCAGTCTGCTCCTGAAAAAAACTCTAAAAAGTACCTTTCAGGGCTTATGAAGTAGACCTTTTTTTTTTTTTAACATCTTTATTGGAGTATAATTGCTTTACAATGGTGGGTTAGTTTCTGCTTTATAACAAAGTGAATCAGCTATACATATACATATATCCCCATATCACCTCCCTCTTGCATCTCCCTCCCACCCTCCCTATCCCACCCCTCTACTTGGACATAAGTACCGAGCTCATCTCCCTGTGCTATGCGGCTGCTTCCCACTAACTATCTATTTTACATTGGGTAGTATATATAAGCCCATGCCACTCTCTCACTTCCTCCAAGCTTACCCTTCCCCCTCCCCAAGGGCTTGTGAAGTAGACCTTTAAACCAGCATGATGAATCCCATAAACCCCATAGGGGACAGAAGTTGCCCTGTATCCCAGTGATTCTACCATAGAGGAGCAGCTGAGTTAGCTCTGGGTTCAGAAACTCTTGATAGAGTCAGAGAAGTTAAGTCACTTTGCCCAAGGCCACCCAGCTAATAAGTGGAAGAGCTGGCTTTGAAGCAGGTCTGTCTGATTTGGAGTCAAGCCATGCTCTTTATAACCAAAGGCCTGTGAGAGCCTGGTGCAGAGGTGGCCCACTGGGGTGATGTTTTCTTCCTTTTTAATGGCACTGCTTCTTTAGTAGATAGATTATCCTTGCCTTCTCTCTCCTATTTCTAACATGTTTTTGGATGTTAATCAGTACCACTGTGCAGAGAGTGGAAGGAACTGGAATGAAAATCTATTTCTGAAAATTTGATTCTTGGTTATAGGGTTTTTTCACTTTATAGAATTATCAAAAAAAAAAAAGAAAGAAAAGTTCACACTTGAGACTCTCCTTTCCTACTCCTCTCCAAATCCTGATGCTATGATTACTCCATTAGCACTTTCAAAGAGAACTACACAATTTTGTCTAGAACTCTTGATGTGCTTTGGGAACTAGCTACAGGAATTAGGACAGTGATAGTGATAGTAGCTAACATCTTTTAGGCATTTATTCTTACAATTGTCTGTGCATATTTAATTTTTAATTTTCCAGTAAAATAGTTGGTTAAGTGGTAGTGCTGGAATTTAAAACTTGGCCATTGAATCCAGCACCCAGGTTCCTTACAGCTTTGCTCTACTTCCCACAATTTAAAAATAGAATATTTTAGAATACTAATTAGAATACTAATAAATATATTATTATTTATTCTATCCATAAATTATGGATATTCTAAAACTGTAATACTTGACATTGGGCAAATCATAAACCTTGCTGGATCTGAGTTGCTCCATCTTTAAAATGGCAATTGTTTCATTTTCCTGTGATATCACATATTCATACTGTGTTATCTCTTGCAGTCTCTATCAGCTTTAATATAGTCTTACTGTGCCCAGTTAGTATGTGGCAGCTTATTCCAACTTCTTTACTTACTAGCTTTGTGACTTTTGCAAGTTACTTAACTTCTATTCCTTGGTTTCCTGTCAAAAAACTGGGGACAACAGCAGAACCTGTATCTTAATGTTACAAGAATGAAATGAGTTAATTCATATAAAGCTGTGCCCGACACATTTGGAATCTTAGCTATTACTTTTGTTGTTTTAATTGTTATTACAAACTACTTTCACATACATTTCCCTGCTTGATCTTCCCAACGTTGCTGAGGATATTGACAGAGCAGGTAGTGTTAAGCCTATTTTATATGAGATGAAGAATCAGAGACCCAAGGTCACAAGAACTTGCACGTGGCGGAGGAGAATAGGAACAGAAAGTCTGTTTAACTTCATCTTTTATGCATATATATGAGAGAAATGACCAGGTCTGTTGGTCCTCAGAAAACCCAATTCTAGACTTAACAAATACAGTAGAAAATAAATTAAGTTGGCAGGTAATTTAGAGAACGCTTCTTCCCCATGTGAAAGTTTCACTGCAAGACTTTCCTAAATAATAAATTCCCCTATATAGCTAAAACAAGATCCAGAAAAATATTTCCCTGCAGGGCACATCTATACTAACTTTTCCCACCTAAGCTGTGTGACAAAGAAGCATTGGAGGACATTAATTATCCAACAGGCAGAGTGACAGCGGGGGGTAGCCCGGGTCTAGAGTCAGGAGCCTGGAGACGCTGACTGCCCACACCAGTGGCCGTGAGATTCATCTGGGTCACACTGGTGTGTTGTTTTAGTGTTTGTAAAGTGCTTCCACACTGTGAAATTCAACTGAGGGAAGGGTTTGGACTTGAGCATCTCTTCAATATCTATTTCTAAAAGACTAATTCTCCAGGAAGTTTTAGAAGAAGGGTTTTAAATATCCACGTAATTAGATCTAAAAATGTAGAAAGAGCTAAATTTGGCAACCACTGTGTCAGGCCAAAAAGTAAAAATGCATGGCAAGTCTGGGCCACTTTCTGGTGGGCACTTTATTGCCTTGTTTCTAGCCAGGCTAATTATAGATTGTCTAAATACCGTGTGGATTAACATGCTATGTGCTTACAAGTAAATAGTATGTACACTGAACTTTCAAAGTGAGGTGAATGGTGGGTGGGCAGCACACCTCAGGGCTTCTTGCAGGGAGGTCATTAGAATCTCCATGTGTCACAGACACATGGGCATTAGGCCTGTGGGACAAGTCCCCTCATCTAGGCCTTAGAGGACTAGTTCCTCTAGACAAGAGGGCACATAACAGCCTGACCAAGGAAAGCTAAGTCATTTGAAAGAAGGAGGGAATGCAGGGAGCACCTCCTATGTGTGTGGTTGGTTTCTTGAGCAGATGTGTATATTAAATGCCTGGTATGTGTTAGGCACTGTGCTAGGTGAGGGGAAAACAAAGAAGGCTAAAGAATTGAACAAGACTTGATTCCTGACCTCAAAAAGTTCACGGTTTAGTGGGCATGACAGCACAAAAGCAAATCATTGTAACGGTGAATAAAGTGTATTGATATAGGTAACTCCAGAATACTCTGGTGATGCAGACGGGGTCCTGTCCACCCCACATCCATCCATTCTCTGAGATTAAACCTGAGCAGGCTGAATGTGTGATATTTCCTGTGTTCTTACCTAGCACCAGTTACTCTCTGTGAGGGACTTCAGGGCCACACGTCTTGAGACAGAAGTTCATCCTTTGGCCCTTTTTAATTCTGTCTCCTTCTCCTGGGGAGCTCATACATTCCCGAGGCTTTAAACTCTATGCTTATAACTACAAAATTGTGCATATAACCTTGCCTTCTCACAAGCTTTGGACCTACAATTTCATCTTCCTGCTGGACATCGCCTTTATGATATCTCATATATATTGCAAGATCAATACATCATAGCCAAGTTGCATAAAAAAACAAGATTGTTGGTTTTTTTCTATTAATAAAGTAATATATGCTCAATGCAGCAAAAATGGAAAGTGCAAAAGAAAACAACAATACAACAACAAAGGAATACAAGCAGAGAATATCTACCATCACACCGTTGCCCCTTTTAATGAAAGTAGTAAATGATGCTATTTGTAAACCTCAACTAGACATATCTCTCCACATACTGGTCTTCCTAGTTTATGTGAACTATACTACTTTTTACCCAGTCACTAAGACTTGAAACCTCTGCCATCTTTTCTCCTTCTCTTTTGAGCCACACATGCTATCAATCTCCATGTCAGTTAGTAATTATGCCTCTCCTGTCACGGCCTTAGACCAGGGACAGCACTATTATTATGTACCTGTCTTACTGTCATAGCCACCTGGCTAGTTCTAGTCTCTTCCTCCTCCAGTTCTTATGTGGACTAAGGTCAAGTTTATCTTCCCAGAACATCACTTTGGTGGTTCCCCATCGCCAATAGATTATAAACATCATGGTGAAAAGAATTAAAGTGGTTGGCATGAGGTGATTGGAGGGATGATGACTAGAAGGAGGACAGATTCTAAGTTATAGAGCTATAGAGGGAGGAGTTCATGAGCTCCTAGAAAGAAGAAGTAAGTGGAGTCCTTGAGGCCTGCCCAGGTCAAAAGGAAACCCAGGATCTGTTTCCTTCTGGCCTTGTCAGAACACAGGTACTCTCACTGAAGGTCAAAATGGTACTTAAATATTTTGTTCTATTTTACTGCATTTCATTTAAAAGTCTTTTTATTTTTTATTTTAATTTTTTAATTTTTATTTTTTTTAACATCCTTATTGGAGTATAATTGCTTTACAATGGTGTGTTAGTTTCTGCTGTATAACAAAGTGAATCAGCTATATGTATACATATATCCCCATATACCCTCCCTCTTGCGTCTCCCTCCCATCCTCCCTATCCCATCCCTCTAGGTGGTCACAAAGCACCGAACTGACCTCCCTGTGAGATGCAACTGCTTCCCACTAGCTATCTATTTTACATCTGGTAGTGTATATATGTCAATGTTAGTCTCTCACTTCGTCCCAGCTTACCCTTCCCCCCCGCATGTCCTCAAGTCCATTCTCTACGTCTTGCGTCTTTATTCCTGTCCTGCCCCTATGTTCTTCAGAGCCTTTTTTTTTTTTTTTTAGATTCCATATATATGTGTGTTAGCATACGGTATTTGTTTTTCTCTGACTTACTTCACTCTGTATGACAGACTCTAGGTCCATCCACCTCACTATAAATAACTCAGTTTCATTTATTTTATGGCTAAGTAATATTCCATTGTATATATGCGCCACATGTTCTTTATCCATTCATCTGTCGATGGACACTTAGGTTGCTTCCATGTCCTGGCTATTGTAAATAGTGCTGCAATGAACACTGTGGTACATGACTCTTTTTGAATTATG
>NC_041229.1:45201842-45248683 GCF_002837175.3 Physeter macrocephalus
GATTTGCATTTCTCTAATGATTAGTGATGTTGAGCATCCTTTCATGTGTTTGTTGGCAATCTGTATATCTTCTTTGGAGAAATGTTTATTTAGGTCTTCTGCCCATTTTTGGATTGGATTGTTTGTTTTTTTGATATTGAGCTGCATGAGCCACTTGTATAGTTTGGAGATTAATCCTTTGTCAGTTGGTTAGTTTGCAAATATTTTCTCCCCTTCTTAGGGTTGTCTAAAAGTCATTTTAAAACCTCAGGATTTGAGAGTTGTAAGATCTTGCCTGGGAAAATTTATTCATTCACTTGATAAGCATAGGGTTTTAGGGGGGAATGAAATGGACATTGGTATGGAATCTGATATTCTGGTGGAGCATAAAGATATTTAAAGATAATCATGGAGATAATTATTGACTGTTTTGATAAGTGCCCTGAAGGAGAAATGTCAGGTGCTAAAGAAAGTCAAAACGTAGCATCTGCCACAGCCAAGGTGTGGAGGTGAGGAGATGTGGTGAGGGCTGTGGGTAGTCCGGCATTGCCGGAGATTACAGTGTAAGGAGGGAAGTGGTGAGAGGGAACAGCAGTCAAATTAGGAGAGGATGTATTTGCTAAGCCAATGGTTAAGAGTGATAGTTCCTTACATTTATCAATTTATCAAAGTAAACTTTGCAGTTTAAACAGCACAATGATTCTGCCAAATGGGTCATATTATTTCCAGTTTTATAGGTGAGGAAACTGGGCCACGGGTAAGTAGAACATGGTGCCTGGTACATTATAGTTGCTCAGTAAAAGTGGTTTGGTGTTAAATAGCCAGTGGGGTTGGACATTAGAGTCATTGCTCACCTGAAAACACTTTGAAGAGGGTTGTCTTGTGGTAGGTTTAGAGCCCGATTGCTCACTCTTCTGAGAATTCACTTTGGGAAGCCCTGCTTTCAAACCACTGAGAACGCTTTTTATTTTTTTACTCTCTTTGATTCTGGGATGGATATTCCCAGATGGATATGGTGGCTCCTGGGGTGGAATTCGGGTTTATTCTATCAAGGGAAGATCCTCATCTTCTAGGTGGGTGTACTAGAGTAGTCTCCATCAACTTGGCAAAGTCAAGTCTGAGACTCTAGCCTGGAGTTCCAAATTATTGAGTTCCACTATTTTTTTTCAGCTGTTCAAGAGCTTCGTGGAGAAGTTACGTTATCTTAAACTATTCATTGAAAATAACTCAGGTTTTAAATTTCACCATTCCCCACTCCCTTTAGTTTTCTGTTCTCACATATTAATCAAATCCTGTCTTTTCCACCTTGACAAATAACTCTATCTTATCCCTCCTTTCAGTAGCCATGTCTTCTTCACAACTTATCTGAACTACTGTAGCATCATCCTGATGCTCTTCCCTTCCTCAGCCTTCCCCACCCATCAGCTTGTAATCTACAGAGGTGAGGCTTCTTAGCAAGGCATCATTCTCCAGTTAGGTGTTCTCCAGTTTGGCATCCTTCAGTGGATCCTCATCACTTTCGGAATGAAAGACTAAACATTTTAGCATGAAATTCATGGCCTTTCATGATCTGGCCTCTGTCACCCATTCCAGTCTCATCTCTCATATGTATGATTCTTGACCATTCTGGATATTGTATAGTGCCTTCAGTTCAACTACCTTTCCCTTTATACTGTGGCTCATACAATTGCCTCTGGCTAACTACACTTTCCCTCTTCTTTACTTAGATAGCTTCTATGGGTCCTCTGTCACTTACCCAACTCACCTCCTTCAGGAAGTCTCTTTTGAGTCCCTGTGACTGAGGGAGATACTGTTTATCTGCTCTCATAATATACCATGATTACTTCAGATTAGAAGTCCTCTACTACTGCATTGGAATGCTTTTTCCTTCCAGCTGTAACCCTAGTACTTGGTACTAGTGGGTGCTTAATGAGTATTTGTTCAATAACAATTTTCAGTCAACTATTTCATCATTGCTCTAAAAATTTCTTTAATAAACAAAAGAAACTTTTTGTTTATGAACAAAATAAAAGTTTTTTCATGCTTTAAAGACTTTGTAATTTTATGAACATTTAAATATGAAAAATGCATACATTTTAGAATTGATAAATATGGTGATCACTTTTCTTAAGTTGGCATTCATTTTATTTTTCACCATAAAAACTGGAGAGTGACCTTAAAGACCATTCTTAAAAACTGTGCTTCTTCATTTAACAAAATCTTCATAATTCAGAGTAAAATGTCATTCATTTGGAGGTCAAATGACAAAACTGTTTTTCTTTATGATTTTTGGATAGATTAGATGAAGTAATATCGGTAATTTTCACAGAGTTAAAACCTTGAGGGTTCATCAAACCAAATCCTTCATTTTACAGATGAGGAAGCTATGCTCTGAAAGGGGGTTTGTATTAGTTTCTCAGGCTCAGAGAGCTAGTTAGTGGTAGAACTAGAACCAGAATACAGGCTTTTCTGGTTTACTAATGATGGGATTTGAAGAATTAAAAACATTTTTTTTAACACCAGATGTCTTACTGTTGTCTCAAGTACTGGGGCACAAAAAAAATGAACTTAGCATTCATCCAAGTATGGGAGTTCATGCCATAAAGAAGAGAGGATGGTGGTATGCAATTGCGGTGAACCAAAGTCACCCACAGTTTGGCTTCAAGTAACATGCCTAATATAATTTCCCCCAGTGCTCCCTTATGAGGCTTCTAATGTGGCCATTTGGACTCCTTGCTCTTCCTTATTCACACCCCGTGTTTGTTGCCTCTGTGCCTTTGCTCCTGCCCTTCTTGCTAGTTCACATGCCCTTCCCTTTATTTCAACATATCCAAAACCTACTTGATGTTTAAGACCCACCTGAAAGGGCAACTCCTCTACAAAGATTTCCTAAATTCTCTCCTTCCAGTGGTAACGTCTTCCTCCCTTGAATCCGACACAACTTTACTCCCTTCTGGCACGTCTCCCTTTAGCAATTCATTAGAGTTGTGTTGTACTTCTCCAGATAGCCTTTCCGATTTTTAGCAGAGCTTGACACAATTTCTTGTTACACAATTTAATCAGATGACTGTGGAGTTAGCAAAGAAGTAGAAAAGGAGAAAGTACTATGGAGGAGGAGAACGAAGCAAAAGCAGGTTTTGGATGCAAAGGGAAGAGAGTTCAGGAAGAGGATAGTCAATCATTTCAAATGTCTGGGAGAAATCAGAATTATTACTTTTTGCCCCAACTTGCTATTTTTTGTAGTCTGTGTTATCCTGATACATGATTTAACCTTTCTTCCTCATCAGCCTTACATACATCTGCTCTCTCAGGAAGAACAATGGAAAACTTAGCTTCTTGTGTACTCCTCAGCCTATTGGAGACCAAGAAATTATCTACAGGGAGAGGGATTCAAACACATTGCAATCTAATTTGTAGGGTGAAGTTGAAAACAAATTGATTTAAATTACTTGTTGGGAGGACTGTTTTCCCCCTGCAATATAACGTGTTATTAATAGCCACCATTTATGGGGTGTTAGGCATGGTGCTGTGCATTTTTATGTATCATTTTATTTACTGCTCACAAGGAACTGATCTATAGGTACTGTTACTAACCCTATCATAAAGAGGAGAGAGCTATCCTTATACAGGCTAGAAAACAGATAAACGCTCAAAACTTTTCAAAAGTCACACAGAAGGTAAGAAATGGTGCTAGGATATGAACTGAGATTTGTCTAGTTACAAATTCTATTTTGTAACCACTCCACTCTACTATTTCCTATTGTGTAATATAACTATGCAATAGTTTTTGCATATCATGGATTAAGTTGCATTTTGAAGATGCACATTATTTATTTTAAAGGAATATTTATTATTATTTTTAACCTTTCTACTTTGGACAGGGCTAAGAACTGGATGAGCTGAGTTCTTTGCACACATCATTGCTTAGACTATGTCGTTGGTTTGGCTTAATAAGAACCATACTAATATACTACTTTAGACAGGAAAACCACAGTGCCTAAGGGACACAGTCTCTAGTTTGAGAATTAAAGATAAGAATGGCTATGATGCTTGATGTTATTGGAATAAAAATTAAGTCTTGTACGGTGGTAGAGGGGTGTGTGTGTGTGTGTGTGTGTGTGTGTGTGTGTGTGTGTTTTAAACTTAAAGAAAACAATCCTCCAAACTAGACTTGGGAGAGGTTCTCAAACTTCCACAGTGCACAGAACCTTTGGCATCAAAGTAATTTTTTCTTGGTGCCTCTAAGACAATAGAAATACCTAAAAGCTCTGTTTATTAAATAGTTAGCACCAAACAATTTAATAAGTATTATAGTTTAATAACTTAATAGCCCTTTGGAAAAAATGGAAGACATAAATTAAAAGAAAATGATTTTTATTTCACTTTTAATAACTAATTTATTATTGGCATATGCATTGCTTTGGGCCATGGAATAGTATCTCAAAACTTTGAGTCAAGAGTGGACACCACCACCCTCATTTCCTGTTTCTCATTGATTTTCACATGACTCTTGCTTTTTATCCCACAAACTGCAAAAACCCCAGCTTCAAAAAGATATGATCACATCAAAGGGAATGTAGTACAATCTAATGTTAAAATTGTGAACTGCCTCTAGCTAATACTTCCTGAGGTGTCTGATTGATCTTGAGCACCACTGTGCTTGCCTTAAAATTTAAAATTATCTTGTTGCAACCCTGTGAGTTCACTGAGGCACCCCCAAAGCACCTTGGCACACGTTTGGGGAATTTTACCTCTGAAGGAATCAGGAAATTCTTTAAGAGTGAAACTCTTAGAGTCCAGGGTCCCTTGTGAGTTATTTATAAAAGTATCTTTAAAGGTTACTTAGACGGCTTCCCTTCCCTGGTGGCGCAGTGGTTGAGAGTCCGCCTGCCGATGCAGGGGACGCGGGTTCGTGCCCCGGTCCGGGAAGATCCCACATGCCACGGAGCGGCTGGGCCCGTGAGCCATGGCCGCTGAGCCTGCGCGTCCGGAGCCTGTGCTCCGCAACGGGAGAGGCCACAGCAGTGAGAGGCCCGCGTACCGCAAAAAAAAAAAAGGTTACTTAGAGGTGATGTCTCAAATGGTAAGTAATTCAAAGATAGCTTTTTATTTAATACATTTGAGCTTGTAATTCAGTGGATGTATTTTTAGGTTGTTTGCTAGGTATTTGTTTAGGTTGTAATTGGTTTATTTAAAAATATTAGATGCCGATCCTTCTATCTTGATTCTTGTCAACCTTTCTTCTGTGGCGTGGTTTCATTCCCTCCCTCCATCCAATATTGCACACAGCATTACTATATGATCTTGTTTCTTCTCTATCCAAGTGAGTTATTTCATTTAAACTGAGTAGCGTCCGACCCTAGTCAAAAATAATTCTGAAAAAAAATCTCCTGAGGTACTGGGATACTCATTTTCTCACACACACACACACACACACACACACACACACACACACAGAGCTTTAAATTTAAATATAAATTTAGAATTTAATGAGAATATTTTCGAAGTTCAATTTAAAAATAGATCACTATAACCCAGCCACCCTTGCTATCTATAATGCTATTGCTTATGGACCCTAAGAATCCCAATCGTTACTTTTTATGCCATCCTATTCTCTTGCACACTCTAGCTAAATTCAATACACTGCATCTGGCTTTACCTTCTTGTTAAATAGAGACAAGACTTGCCTATAAGACGTGACAACCAGTAGTAAGATGAAATGAGAGCCACTGTTTATAGGGGAACGAAAGAAATTGTGGAGAGGCGGTTCTGAACCGGGGACAGATTTTTTTCAGAGTGGATTTTAAGAATGAGCAGGAGTTTAGTAGGCATGGAGAGTAAATGAGTTGGATTAGAGAGCTTGCTTTATTCAGTCCACTCCTCTCCCTGCTGGGGCTCCCTCTCACAAATAAGAAATCAATATTAGTTGCTACTTTATTATGTAAAGAGTACTTGTATTACCAGTTCCATTTTATTTCGCAAGACCACTGTGAGCGCCGACAAAGAAGCTCTCAGAGAGCACTGTGTGAGTATAGGGGAGGAAAGAATTGAGCCCGGGGCCAAGTAGTCAGAAAACGCTACAAGAAGGTAGGGTTTGGTACAACCTTGAAGAATAGGTAGGATTTAGTTAGGCAGAGAATCAGAGGTAGGGTATGTTCCAGTGAGGATGGGAGTGCCATGGAATGAAATGTGAATGAAAGCAAGAGGCAGAACTTAGCAGAGCCTAGCAAGGCATAGTTGGGGGCAGGACCCTGACCTCAGTCTGAGGATTAGCCTTTAACTTGTAGATCGAGGTGTGCAACCTTAAAAATCCCATAGGAGCCCAGAGGGTAAAATAAATGAACTCTTTTCTCTACCTGGCCAACATTTGTTTATCTTTCGAGGTCCTCTCTGAAAAATCTGTTCTCACTTCTGGACCACACAAGCTACTGCTCCCTGTTTCCCTAGGAAATGGGCACAAAACTTCCCCTTAATCCTGGCTCCCGTTTTTGTTTTTCCACAAAACGTCACATACAGCTAGATGGATGTATTAAGGGTGAGCCCAAGTGTGTTAAAGAGTATTTTGATGCAAGAAACAATCATGGGATCCTACGTAACCATCTATAAGAGACTTAGCTTAAGAAAAATGGATCAATAACAATGATTTATTTTAAAATAAAACTATATAAATTTCATTGAATTCTAAAGAATTATTTTAATAAAATGGATATAGATACATAAATTTAAATTTAGAGCAGTTTTTTGTGGTATCTAACAATGTCAAAGGAATAGTATCTCAGCCAGCTTTTTTTCTTTAACATTGAGTGTTTGGTACTGATCAGCTCAAATGAACTTGACAACATTATTCATATAATGCAGACCCTGGATTTCTGAATATTCTGAGTTTTTAAGACATTCCAATATTTGTATTTATCTTCCAATTTATAACTGTTGGGAAATAGCTCAAATTGCTTTAAATCTTGTGTGGGTCCCATAACATGTTAGCCGCCTAACCTCCAAATTTTGGCATCTGTTTTAGGCAGTAGTGAGTTTAAGTAGGCAAATGATGGGGTGAAAAGAGGGCTTTGGATGGTGAATCTGGCAGAGGTGTACAGAAATTAAAATACAAAGTAAATCTCCAGTCCTGACCCCCCCACCCTGGAACTTCAGACTCCTATATCCAGCTGCCTATTCGACGTATCTACGTAACAGACATCTCAAACCTAACATGTCAAAGTCCCAATCTACTTCCACAAAACCTGTGTCTCCAAAAGCCTACTCCTTCTCAGCTAATGACAATTCCATAATTTCAAAAATTCAGGTCAAAAGTTTGTGGGTCATGCTTGAATCATCTCATAATTTATAGCCCACCTATCTTCTCTATCTCCAAATATATCTAGAAAACAACCAATCTGGACCATCTTCACCACTACCACTTTGGTCCACATCATTAGCTCTTGCCTGGATTACGGTCTCCCTACTTCCGACCTTGACTAAGTCATTCCTCAATGCAGCAGCCACAGTTATCCACTTGCTTCTGTCAGTTCATGTTTCTCATCTGCTCACCATCCTTCAGTGCTTTCTTCTTTCATCCAGAATAAAAGGCAGCATCAGTATAATAGCCTGAAACCAAACCATCTACAGTCTGGATCCTGTGATCTGCCTGTCTCATCACAGGCTACTCTTCCCCTTGCTCAGCCCTCTCCAGCCAACAGTCTCCTTGCTGTTCTCCACATGCTGGCCAGACACATCTGTGCCTCTGCATCTTTGTACTTGCCGTTCCCTCTGTCTAAAGCCCTCTTCTCCTAAACATTCATATGACTTGTTCCTTTACCTCTTTTTAGTCTTTACTCAAATGATACCTTCTTAGTGAGGCATCCGTATCCATCCTGCTTAACTTTACCATCGCCTCCAGCATACCCGTTTCTCCTTTGCTGCTTTATTTTTCTCCGTAGTACTTTTCACCAGATAATGTAATATTATATGTAGCTTACTTTTTTGTTTACTGTTGATCTCTTTTTACTAGAATGTAAGCTTCATGAGGGCAACAATTTTTAATTGTTTTTTCTTAGTTGCTGATTTTTTCTAGTTGCATGTTTCTAGTGTCTGGAAATTAATTGGAGTTCAAAATCTTCTGTTAGATGAATGAAAGAAATGAGGTGAGATGAACTTAAAATGATTTCACTGGGAGTGGAAAGAAAGTGATGATTGCTAGTGACATGGCAGAGGATGACTCTTAAAGAATTGTTAAGCCTGCCAGTAATCACTGGGAGGGAGTAAAGAATTAGGGGTTATTTCTTCACTCAGCAAAGATGTCTTACTGAATACTTATTGGACACACAGGGCAGTGTTTGTCATGGGGCTGCAGAAGCTTGGTTTGGCTAGAGAGAGAGGTTGGCAGTTTTGTAGGGGAAGATTACACAAGGTTAATTCTAGAATAGACGCCTAGATGACTTGGAAAAATGGTGATCGATTGACACTTTTCTGTCGCTGGTTTGGTGGAGCAAAGAAGTGAGGAGAGAAGATGAAAAAGTTTCAGAACCACTGCCAGAGGGTCAGATGGGCTCTTAAAAAATGGAGAAAACTTTTCTTACCATGTAGTTGGCCTGACTCTGATCCTAGTCTGTTTTCCCTGAGCCTTCAAAACCAGCTTATGCCACTATAAGTTCAGTGGCCATTTGATCATCATAGCAATTGGATAGTTTTTTTTCCTTCAGATCCTTGTTCAAAACTCATATTTACTTTTGGTTTTATTTTCCTGCTTTTCAGACCATTACTGTCTAGAAATAAAGAGCATGCCTAGGTGGTACTTTTAGCTCTACTGATTGTGCCATGACCTCAAAAATATATGTTTAGAATAGAGTAAACTGATTCCAAGAGATTATTTCTTAAGAGGATGAGAATGATTACAAAAACATAACATTCCAGTCTGAAACTCATTGCAACAGATATGCACATAACCCTGTTAGAATAATGTTAATTTTCTCCATCAGTGAACATCTATTGATTATTTGCTGAAAACAAGAGCAGAACATAAAGTGCATCATTATGTGGCATTGGCTCATGAATGCAAGACAATGCTGTATTTTACAGGAAGGAGGAATCTTAATTTCAGTTTATTTCTACTATAGTGTCGTGAGCTATACCATATTCAAAAAGTGGAGAAGTAGGCCGTGGATTTACAACCTTAAAATGTGACCAACCTGTTTTCCAGGTTTTTCCAATGCCAAGTTGGATAGAGAAGCATGAAGACACAGCATGATACGAGTGAATGGAATAGGATAAAGAAAATGCTATGGGGTCGTGAAAAAGGGAGCCATGGTTCCAGCTGGCAGGATGTGTGAGATTTCAGGGCACAATGATAGGCTGCACAGGATTTGATTGAAGGTGAGAGGGGAGATGGGGAGGCAATTCAGGCTTTGGGAACAGAGCTGCAAAAAGGCAAGAAAAGCCAGGGAGTAATGCAGGATGTGTTTCAGGAAGGACAAGTAGTCCAGTGTGGCTTGCCTGTGGAGCACTCTGAAGGAAGGGACAGGAGAGGAGTTTGGAAGGGTGGTTGCAGCCAAAGCCTCCAAATGTGTAGTCTTCATAAAAGTGTAATGTAAGAGTCATTGGAGGGCTAAAAGGGCAGAGCATCATGGTAATATTTATATTTTGAAAGTGGATTCTAATAGAAATAGAAGTTTTAAGACTTCACCTAGGGAGAGCTTTAAAAAACAGATTCCTGGGTCCCACACAAAACCAGTACAATAAGAATCTCTGAGGAGGATGCCCTGGGAATGGGTGGTCTGTAAATAGCTCAGATGATTTCTTCCCCCGCCCCAGCTCTATTGAGATACAATTGACATATAACTTTGTGTATGTTTAAGGTGTACAACATGATGAATTGATCTATGTCTATATTGTGAAATCGTTACCACAGTGAGGTTAGTTAACATCTTTATCACCTCACCTAATTACCTTTTTGTATGTGTGTTTGGTGAGAACATATAAGACTTAGTCTTTCAGCAACTTTCAGCAACTTTCTATTATGTAATACAGTATTGTTGACTATGCTGATCTGATGTACAGATCCCTGAAATGTATTCAGATCCCTGAAATTTATTCATCTTACAGCTGGAAGTTTATACCCTTTGACCAACATCTCCCCATTTCTCCCATCCCCTAGCCTCTGGCAACCACTGTTCAACTCTCTGTTTTAATGAATTTTGACTGTTTATGGCTTTTTTAGATTCCTCACGTAAGTGAGATTGTACAGTATTTTTCTTCCTCTGACTTATTTCCTTAACATAATGCTCTCATAGCATTTGCCCATGTTGTTGCAAAAGGCAGGATTGCCTTCTTTTTTTATGACTGAATAACATTCTGTTGTACATGTATATAGTTGGTCTTCCATATCTGCAGATTCCTCATCTGCAGATACAGAGGGTGGGTGTACATTTTATCAGGGACTTGAGCACCCTAGGATTTTCGTATCTTTAGTGGGTCCTGGAACCAATCCCCTGTGGATACTGAGAGACGACCGCAGCACAATTTCTTTACCCATTCATCTGTCGATGGACATTTAGGTTGTTTCTATGTCTTGGCTATTGTCACTAATGCTGCAAAGAACATAGGTGTGCAGATATCTCTTCAAGGCAGTGATTTCATTTCCTTTATATATACCCAGCAGGTGATTTCTTATGCTGCCTGAATGGCAACTGTCTAAAAACCTGTGTTATATTTACATTTATTTTAAGGGAAAGAGGGAGTGACAAAAATTGAGATGCTGAGAGCCCCAGTTAGGAGCTTTCAGCGGTCCAGATGAGGAGAAATGAGGGCCTGAAGTGGATCAGTGGCAGTGCTGATGGAGAGGAGGGGGCAAAGTCAAGAGCCCCTTTTGAAATGGAAGTGTCGATAGGATGTTGGAGACCCTTTGGATATGGGGATGAGGAAGGAGTTGGAAGATGACTTGAAGGTACCACTCTGGGTGGCAGTGTGGATGGTGATGCTGTGAACCAGTGTGAGGAACACAGGAGGAATGGGAGGTAGAGAGCTGGATGCCTGCATACTGCGGATGTTGATCAAACGGGGTTGTCAGAGGTAATAATGAACTTAGTTTACGTATCCATTCCAGTTCCTTATTTTTACCAATGAGGAAACGGAGGCTCAGAATGGTGAAGTGGCTAATCTGAGGTCACAGAGCTAGTTGGTTAATAGAAAACCCTCTTGTTGTTTTTATGCCGTCTAGGAGGTACACTGCTTGGTTATGCCCGCTGAGAGCATCTGGATAGTACTAATTATCAAGTGAAAAATATTAAATACACACTATGGCTATGTTGCTGGTGTATGTTTTTAGCTGAGTCCATGACACCAAATGGGCCACTTCATGCAGTTGGAACAGAGGACCAGATGTTGATTTAATGGTGGTATCATAGGGGTAGAAGGCATGAAAACAGAAAGGGGCTGTAGGGATCGGCCAGAATAACTTCATTTTACAGATGAGAAAACTGAGTGTCAGGGAGAGAAATATAGTTGTCTAAGACTGCGCTGGTAACGAGGGATTAAAATGAAGATGCCCTGTCTTCTTTTTTTTTTTTTTTTTTTAAAAAAAAAATTTTTATGTGCCCAGATTTTGTGGGTCAGCAATTCAAACAGTACACAGAGGAGATGGCTTGTCTCTACTCCATAACTGATGTCTGAAACCTCAGCTCATGCGGATTCAAATGGCTGGTGCTGGAATCATCTATTTATTTATTTATTTTTAACATCTTTATTGGAGTATAATTGCTTTACAATGGTGTGTTAGTTTCTGCTTTACAACAAAGTGAATCAGTTATACATATACATATGTTCCCATATCTCTTCCCTCTTGCATATCCCTCCCTCCCACCCTCCCTATCCCACCAGTCCATGCTCTAGTAGGTCTGTGTTTTATTCCTGTCCTACCCCTAGTCTCTTCATGACATTTTTTTTCTTAGATTCCATATATATGTGTTAGCATACGATATCAATTTAGTGCCTTCTGTGGGAGGTTATCCAAATTATTACCACAAGCTTTGTACTAACGTTTGTGAGGCAGTTGATTGCTCTGTCGTTTAATATCCCTTGAGGCTGAGAACTGAATCACGAGCCGCATCTACATGGCTATGGAGTGTGTGCTTAGAGACTACAAGAAATGGGGACCTACATGGTGACCTGGATCATTTTTGGTCCATGGATCCAGTATAACACTTCTTAGTTTAGAAGTTCCTCAAGGACAAAAATTCTGTATCTGCAGCACAAAACACAGAACCTGGATCATATTATTCAGTAGATGTGTGTCGAATCAGTGATTTAACTCCAGTGGCATTTTTTTTTGAACTACAGTCTTTTTTTTTTTTAAAGTAAATCACCTATGATAGTTTCATCAGGTCTGTACTTTGTCCATATGTAGGCACTCACGAAGAGTCACATGGTTCTCATTCTTTTCTTAAGAAACAGCAGACAGGGCTGTCAGCTGACAAAGGCAGGATAAAATGAGTGCTGGAAAGGCCCTGGGCTGAATGTGACCTCTTGCTGGAATGCCAAAAATACAAACTTTCCAAGTCTCCTGGCCCAGTGACCTCAATATACAAAGGTCTTTTCTTTCTAGAAACAAACTTTTTTCTTCCTGTTTCTGATCTGACACACATACCCTCACAAACTCAAACACACACACACAATCCCTATGAAGGTGTTAAGCCTATAGTGTGCTTTTTTGCATAGTCTTAAAAATGACCTTTTGCCGTATATTTGAAATGTAAAATCTTTCTTCTTGAGGGCTGCCTTACTCTACTATGAAAACCCCTGGACAAGCAGATTATTGAATAACCCATGACTTTGCCCTTCATCTGATTTGTTCCCTGAAAGTTCAGGATCATAAGACATCCTTAAAAAGCCTAGAGGCCTTCAGAGTTCTGAATGATAACAGAGGGCCTTTTTCCCCTATCTTCCTGAAATGTCATGGCCACCCTGATCAGTATCAAAGGAAATCACTGTATGCATAAGGAACTAAAAAAAAAAAAAAAAAGGAAATTAAGAACTCATTGGAAAAAGTGAAAGTTCATCTGTGGGTTTTGTGTCATATGAGGAGTATTATACCACTTTCTTTCATTGACTAGATGACTGTGGGAAATTTTTTAAAATGCTGGTATAACCCATGTAAGAAATATTTTCGGATGGACATGAACTGGCCCTGACAAAGTGTTCTTCTTTCCAGTGATACATGCCTGAGCACACAGGCTCACACACTAGGATAGGAAGCCTTGACCTTCATGCATTTTCATTAAGTGCTTATGGATCAGTTTCTCTTACAATCCGTAATGCTAATGCCAGTGTGAACATGACCTACAAAAGAATTTGATAATTGAATTAAAACTCGCCGTCACAAAACCTTGAATACAAACTTAAGTGTAAAGTGTTCTTAAAGGTTTGTTGACCTATATGTTCTTAGATACATGCCAGTTTCAGCATTTTATTTTTTTAAGATAAGTTGGCTTGTTCAATACACACTTAACTTTGTTTTAATTTCTAAAACTTCATAAGACTCTGAACACAAAGAAATTCCCAAATCAGAATTTAAAAACTTTGGTCATACACTTCGGGAGTTTTGGGTTCAGAAAATATAAACCCAGTCTTCAACAGCTCCTGTCTTCAGCAACTACTAGTGGATAGACTTATAAGCAATAGGATTTTGTTCATTTTGGTTGATCAGCTCAAATTCCTGTAATTTTCTTTCATAAACTCTGGTCTAGAACTCTGATTTCACTACCTTTGTCATATTGTCTTTCATAATTTTTAACATGCTGAAGAAAGGGAGGGAAAACTCAAGTACCAACGAGTTGTAAGGGACTGTGCTGGATGTTTCACATGTGTTAATTCAGTTCATCCACATAACAACCCTGTGAGGTGCATATTATTACCGCCATTTTGCAGATGAGGAAAGCTAAACTTAGTGTGTTTAAGAAATTTGCCAATATTCATTAAGAAAATTAAGAATCAGAGCAAAACTGATTCTAGCTGATTGGTCTAAGACTAATCCATTTATTTATTTCTTTGTTTGTTTATTTCTATGTCAGAGTGCTTTCTTATCCCATAGACTGTAGACTAGTTAAGGGTATAGGCCCTCAAGTTCACTGTCGTAATCCTAGCATGTAGCTCAGAGACTGGCATTGATGCGTAAATATCTGTTATCTGTTCAGTTGAGTTGAATGGGACACTCCTGATATATAAACCTTGGGGAGAGATAGTATAAGACAATGGCTCAGTGGTTGAGAGTATTCAATGTTGGTAAATGACTATGGGCTCTGGATTCAAAAAGCTCATATTTGAATTGTAACTTCTTAAACTTACCATTCTGTATAATTTGAACAAGTTACTTAGCCATATTGGTCTCAATTTTGTCACTTTAAAATGGGCCTAATAATTGTACCTTAATGATTATTTATGGGAATCACATCACTGATGATTAGTGAACATACAATAAATGCTAGCTATTCCTGTTATCTTTGATTGACGTTGACTGTGGATGCCTTTGTAACATACTAATCTATCGTCCCGCTAAAATGTAAGCTCCATGATGGTAGGGATTTTCATGTTTTAATCATTGGATCCCAAGTATTTAGAACAATGTTGTCCAATAGAACATTCTATGATAATGGAAATGTTCTATCTTGGAGTGTCTAATACTGTAGCCACTAACCACATGTGGTTATTGAACACTTGAAATGTAGCTAGCTAGTGTGACTGAGGAACTGAATTTTAAATTTTGTTTAGTTTTAATTAATTTAAACTGAAGTAGCCACATGTGGCTAGTGGGATACTGTATTAGCACAGTTCTGGAATGTTACATGGTACACAGACATTTCAATAAATGCTTATTAAATGAATGAATCCCCTCGGGACTCAAAGATCAAAAACAGAGCTGCCTGACTGCATATTTAGTGCATTCTTTAAAGATAAGCAATGAAGCACTTTACTGAGTGGTCTGCTCATATGAGGTCTTATTAGGTTCCCATGTATGATTCAGTTTACAACTATAATGTGTTTTTGATTTCTATTTCTTTTTGGTGATAGGTCAAGAAAGATTTGGAAACATGACGAGGGTCTATTACCGAGAAGCTATGGGTGCATTTATTGTCTTCGATGTCACCAGGCCAGCTACATTTGAAGCAGTGACAAAGTGGAAAAATGATTTGGACTCAAAGTTAAGTCTCCCTAATGGCAAACCAGTGTCAGTGGTTTTGTTGGCCAACAAATGTGACCAGGGGAAAGATGTGCTCGTGAACAATGGCCTCAAGATGGACCAGTTCTGCAAGGAGCATGGTTTCGTAGGATGGTTTGAAACATCAGCAAAGGTAATGTGACCTTAAAGGATAAACTTATTGTAGGCAAGATTCACAAAGAAAATGGCATATAATCATCGTCATTATCATCATGTTAATAGTATGTGTTCGTTTCGTGATCTATAGTTCCCAAACTGCTTTAAGCTCTTTCTCATTTCAAGGGGATGAGTGGAACTATTATCCACAATTTAAGATGACTGTGGCTAAGGCAGCACAGCAACTTGTGCATGATCACACTGATAATGTTTAATAACTGTGTTCATTTATCGAGGGCTTATTTTGTGTCAGGCATGCTCTTTGTGCATTTTCTCATTTAGTCCTCACAGCAACCCTGTTAGGTGAGTGTGGTTTTAAAGTCAGTGAAAGAAATGGGCCCCACATTCAGTGTCACTGCTTCGTTCAAGTACGAATTAGTTTACCCCAGCAACACTTATTATGTTCTTCTGTATGCTGGGGATTGTTCTTGGCCCTAGAAATGAAAAGATGGCAAGAACACAGAACTAGCACACTGGGCATACCAGAAGAGTGGGGTGAGAGAGTAAATGGCAAATACCAATGTGAAGAACATAGTGTGGCTTGGCACTGCTCTCTCCTGGGTGGTAGAGGAGTAGCAGGAAGTGGGGCAGAGTCAGGGCTGGAAGATGCAGAATCCAGTGCGGCATAGTGAGGGGTTTTACACGTCCCATTAGGCCCCATGCTGTTATCTGACGTGTCGGGGCCACAATTTTTGCTTTACTCCCTTTTGTCTCTGTTTATATTTTTGTATCTCAGTATCAGAGAGAAAAATAGTATCATCGTAAATTTTGAAAAAGTTTTTAAAAAGCATGAATTACAAGTAAATGGCTTACTACATTTTTCTGAGATTTTCTGTGCGCATATAAATATATCTGCACATTTTACATTATTAAGATTGCATTCTGCATAGCTTTATATCACGATTTTTCCATTTTTATTTATTTGTGGAACACACATATTGAATACTTGTGGAGCACAGGCACTGCACTAGTTGTTTGGGATTCAGCTGTGAATAAGATAGGCATTGTCTCTGTACTTATGGAAATTCACACTTAGGCCTTGTTGTGAACATTTGTGCGCATCACTAGAGAATGGTTGGAAACTATAGCTTGAATGGACATCATTCAAATAGGCTGGGGAGGAGCCTCTGACTGGTTTTACAGAGAGTAGAATGGTCAGATTTGCCCTGGGGACTATGGAAAGGTAGATTGGAGGCAAGTAAACCTGGAGACAGAGCCACATGGTAGTTATTGTATTCTTACGGGAAAATGACAAAGCCTTGAATTAAGGTAATGGCTTTAGAGATTACAAAGAAAAACCTGATATGAGAATATCACTAAAGTGTAAACACCAGCAGGAGTAAGCAGCCACTTGGGGTGGGAGGTGATGAAGAAGGAGGAAAAGATGGTGGTCCCTCTTTATTTTGTCAAAGTTGGGATGTTCCTTTGTTTCAGCTGTTTCATGGAGAGTCTCAGTGCCTGCGTTCTCTCAGTGCTGTCTCTAAATTGGCCTTATGTTTAGAAATTTTTACTTCTCAGTTCCTTGTTTTCCTTCTTGAGGCCCCAGTGTGCTTGTATGTTTTTCCCCTTCTTTCCTTTTAAAATCCTTTGTTTCCCCTGTTTTTTTAGGATTTTTTTTCCTTTGATTCAGGACACAGTATCTGTCATTTTCTACTTCTTGGCTCTCGTTGAACCTTTTTGGTTTGTTTGTTTGAAGAATTTATTGTTGTAAAGAGAGATCGGTCAAGCAACATTCGCAGATATGATTAAGTTATAGAAATTTAAGAAATATTACATTTTTAATAGACTGATTCTTGGATGTTAGTCCGGCTTTTTAAAAAATTACAAAATGTGCGCGAATTCATCCATTCACCTATTCCTTAGCCCCATACTTTGAAGCCTCCAGGCACAGGGGTAAAAGAGTAGAATTTTGGAGAACTCCTTTTCTTAATTGGTTATCTTACATCTGGAGGGCAGTCTATATTGAATGACTCATTTATTTTTTATTTTTTAATTTTTCATGGAGTTTAGTTGATTTACAATGTTGTATTAGTTTCTGCTGTACCGCAAAGTGAATCAGTTATACATATATCCACTCTTTGTTAGGTTCTATTCCTATATAGATCATTGCTGAGTACTGAGTAGACTTCTCTGTGCTATGTAGTAGGTTCTTATTAGTTATCTATTTTATATATAGTATATAAGTAGTATATATAGTGTGTATATGTCAATCCCAATCTCCCAATTTATCCCCTCCCTTCCCCCTTGGTAACCATAAGTTTGTTTTCTACATCTGTGATTCTATTTCTGCTTTGTAAATAGGTTCATTTGTACCATTTTTTTTAGATTCCTCATGTAACCAATAGTGTATGACATTTGTCTTTCTCTGTCTGACTTACTTCACTCAGTATGACAATCTCTAGGTCCATCCATTGAATGACTCATATTTATATGAGGAGGGGAGTCTTCCATCATTCATTCATTCAACAAATGTTATGGAACACCTGTTATGTACCAGGCACTGGGAATAGAGAAACTTACAAAGCAGACAGAATCCTGACTTCATGTATAACAGTAACAACAAAACATAAGTAAAATCTGGCGGGGGAGTGGGGGGCAGGGGTGGGTGGATGGATAGCCAGTAAGTGCTAACAGGAAAATAAAAGGAAGGACGACACCTATAAACTTGTGGGGAGGGTTGAAATTGCTTGTGGGACAAAGGACGTTCTGGACATTTTCTTTCACCTCACTCTGACATTCCTTGCACAACAATTACAGTGTCAAACTCTGCTTAAGGGCATGATGTTCATTAACTTAAGGCCTGGCTGACCCACCATGTACTTAGATACTGGATTTCTAATCCTCTAAATCCCTGCAAGTGTAAACTTTGAAGAGAAGCTTTGTATGGAGAGAGGGTGGAGGGAATTTCACAAGGCACTGAACTGCTAATATGACCAAGAGGGTACAAGGCCTCATTGTGAAAGGTAGAACCCACATTTCTCTTTCTTCCAAACATACTGCTGTTGAAATTGTCCTTCTGAATGTCTTAATAATGAAAATGGCTTCCCGGTGCCAAGTTAGTAGTCAAAATTGACACCTAGACACGCAGGAACAATACTGCAGCATTGACAAGCTGGAGTGTCAAATGGTTCAAAAAGTCTCTTTTGAAAAAAGATCTCTGATAAAGCTCTACTTACTTTCTGAGGATAGTATTTCAGCATGTACAAAACAGAGGCCCAGATCAAACTGTCTGCCTGAAGCTAAGATGGCAGCATTTGGAGACAGCTACCAATTCATTTGTTGATTATCTTTGGGATCAGGGAACATTTCCCATAAAGATCTTTCTCTTAGAAAGTGAATCTCCTAACAATGAAAGTCCTCTTGAGTGACATCATAGTCAGTCTGGTGATAAACATCTGATTTCCTTTTTTTTACGTTTCCAAAACTTCAAATGAGCCAAAGTCCACAGCGTCTGGCTTTGTCCTCATGGCCTCATCCTGGAGAAATCCTGTGGGTATATCAGCTCGGCCATACCTGAAGCTGAAACTAGCAGGGTGCTGAAGGAGCTTGTCACTGAGACCAGCCTCCTTCTTGCTGCTGACCCCACTGCCAAGGGAAATTTACCCTCTTGCTCTTCAATCTTCTAAAGAAACTTTCCACAAGAATTTTCCTGCCTGTGCTATTGCTGGAATAATCGTGGTAGCCTCTGGCTGTGAATTAAGGGAGAAAAAAATAAAAAAATAAATGTATGCTAGCATCTCTGGTTTTTCACATCATCTCTTCAAATACTAAAAACCAAAGGAAAGAAAAGAAAAAGAGTCTCTCTTAAGTCAGATTTTCTTTAGTTTTCAACCTTTGCATTCTTTCCTTCTCTTAGCCGTGTTTAGTTGAATTCTGCCTGGGGATTCACTAGGGCCAGGAAATATATAACTGAGGTGATCATATGTCCCATTTTATGGAGCATTCCTTGTTTATGCCTGTGGTCCTAGCATAATTATTAATAACCCCCCCCCATTTCTGGTCTGTAATTTAATTTACATGGTCAGCCTATAGATCAGGAGCTCTGATACATCTATATCACTGTCCATATCATATTTAACTCCAATAATGGCTCCTTTATGCATTCCTGCACCCAAGCTCAGTCTTTATAATATGTTTTGGCAGATTTGTCTATTTAGAATGAGGGCCCTGGTCTGCTCTTGTTGGTGCATTCCCAAGGTGGAGAATCCTGTCTTTCGGGTCCATCTCAATGGCTGATGGGGCCCCGAGACCTTCTGGCCCATTTACCTGGTGCTCTCTTGGTGCCCATTGCCTGAATCTCCACCAGCTACTTCCTTTGGATTCACTCTATGGCCACATCCAACTACCTTTTAGAGTTGCTGTGAGATTAAGTGACAGAATGTACGTGGGGTCCCTGATGTGTTACGTCTGATCCTACCACACACACATACCACATTATCTCTGTCACCTGTCCCCACAGCCCATCTGCCGGTTTGGGTGTCCCCATCTGTACCTGGCTCTGGTGCACACAATACATGCACTCAGAGGAAGGGTCTGTTTCTATATCTCAGCCCTTCCCAGGCTGCTCCATCCTGTTCTTATGCTGTGGTGGTTCCCATGTGGTTGTGTTCAGAAACAGGACGCCAGGAAAATGCCAGTGTAGATGGGAAGTATGGGGCAGGTAGGATCTACCCAGGTGGTGATGAGAACAACAGTCTCAGAGAGAACTGCAGTGCCCTCTAGTCATGCAGCCTCCACCTCATGCCCTGTTCCAGGCAGATTTCCTTGTCTGTTTCTACCCTATTTACAGTGACTTTTAGGCCCACCCTCTATCTCAGAATGTTCTAAGATCAATGATTGCCCTAGAAGACACTTTCTAACATTAAATCCTATTGAAGTTTAGTCTCTTCCCTGGAGCTAAAAAGAAAGATGTTGATGTGTGTCCTGCTAAGGGAAGGAATATACCCACTAGTGTTCTCTGTAAGAAGTTATCATTTTTAGAGGGAGAAGTAGGTGTTTCACAGTGTAGTGGACATTTTTCATGTGTTTTGGGTTTCCAGTAACTGTTAAACACATTTGCTATATTTGGGGAACTTCTAGCCATGGGAGGCTCACCTCCCCAGGAAGAGTCCATAAAACTTTCTTCCTCTGCTTTATTTGCAGCTAGGGCACAGGAATATGTCCTAGATTCCACAGATCATACTGATTCAGAAGTGAGCAACTAGAGGAAGAGGGTGCAATGCAGAACCCATTTTTTTTCTGGGGAGGGTGGTGGCAGAAAAGACCTCCATCCTTGGGAGATAGCAGAGTTTGCTGAGTCCTATGCTTGACACAGAAACAGGATCACTGCTGGCCCCAGGAACAGTTGCATTCAAGTTGAATTCCTTGGAGCTTTGCAGATTACAGGACCTAGTGCTCAGTGGTAGCTGGCAGCAGTGTCCTCATCACGCCTGTTCTTTGTAGGATCTGAGTTTCTGGAAGCTTTAGGCTCGATCCGGTTTCTCTAGACTACTGTTTCTGTAGCCTACTGAGTAATTCTGCAAGCTACCCAACATCCCTTGAATAAATGATTTCATGTTTAGCCAGCATTGGCTTCTGAATCTTGCGACTGAGAATCTGGATTAATATACATGGTCAAATGCATTTAAGAAATCCAGCTTCACTGTCCCCCTTGCTGTAGGACTTCTCAGGCCTTTGATATCCTATGTGCATTCTGAATCTCCAGTAATAAAAATGGCTATGTTTCTTGCTGTTTGCTGTGTTACCTTTCTGTACAGATTTTTATGTGTGTGAACTCATTCAGTCCTTAGCATGATCCTATAGAATAGGTTATTATTATTGTTACAATTTTTAAAAAATGGAGACTTAGGTGATTTCCCTAAAACCATAGAGTTACTACCTTATTTCTTTGATTCTAACTTATGCTTTTTGTTCCTTCTTATGTTAACATTTCAGAATCAAGGTATGTCCTCTAGTCAGTGTGTATCTCTAAAATGATGGTGTGTCATACATATAATAGTTTTTTTCACTATCTCCTCTAAAAGGGGACTATATCATGCAGCAGTTTGTAAATGTTTTTGGCCACGTAGAACACTTAACAAACTAATAGAACACGCTTAAGAAATACTGGCCTAGAATTATCTTTTAAAGGGAAAGTTTTCTGTCTTCCATTGTTTAGTGAGCTTTTCCCATTATTATTATTATTTTTAAATTGCTATGAAAGCTAAAATATGCAGCAGTTAAGTAGCTAGTTTTCTAGAAGCTGCTTGAAGGGTAGGATCACACATCATTTCTTCTTATAGGCTTTTAGAAAAAAATATATAATGCATTCATACAAACTGGAAATGCATAGATAATTGCACTTGAGTATGGGTAGACAGTTATTCTAAGTCCTTTTAAAATCATTTTTAAAAAATCTTTTTATTTTTAAGTTGGGTAGTAGGCCGTTTCTGGTTATTCCCAATTTTTAAATGTCAATCCATGAAAAAATTCTTGATAGTCACTGGTGCATTCATTGATTCAACACAATTTGTACTGAATGACTATTCAGGTCTGTGCTGTGAACAACGTGTATTAAGCCTTTTCTGGATTCAGAGCGTACTATTAGGTGCCTGTTCCTCTTAAAATGCCAGAATTCCCTAAGGGAAGTAGATAGGCCACGTTTTAGGCATCCATCTCCAAAGACTTTAGATGGGGTTGTAGGATGTGCCTCCCCTGACTTAACTGGAACACAGCACATTTAACCTTATTTTTTTAGCCGATCTGCTTAGAGCTAGTTGTACTTAGGAACATAAAAGGAAGGGCTCAATCTAAAAATGCAAAACCAGAGCAAAGTTAGAAGGTATCATTAAAGAAAATGATGGCAATGTTTAATAGTCATGATCATTTCATATAATGACCACTAGTCTGTAGTACAACTGTTTGAATCATCGTTTTTGACAGATTCTTAATGCCCTGCATGAAAAATGGAATCATTTCTTGAAATTGAGAGTAGCTTAAATACAAGAGTCTCAAATTCAAGCAACTTACCTGCTTAGGGATCAGTATAAATTAAGAATGACATTTAAATTTTTATCTTTAGCTAATTGGTTCTCCAGAGGTTTTCTAGGTCTATGCTAATAATTTGCTAGATAATATGAGATCCAATTATGACTAAGACATTGTAGGAAAATAGAAACAGACCCTCAGAAGCTATAACCACAGCTTGGTGTGTAGGAGGCAGGAGTTGCATTTGTCATCCTCTCCTGCATGGTTCACATTTTCATTACCTACAGCGCAGGTCCTTCCTGGTTCGTGCTTAGACAACTTTAAATAGTCTCCAGACCTTGCTCGTGGTAGTCTGTACAGCATGGTGCTAAAAACTCAACCTACCCAAGGAATCACTTTGATTTCATCACAGTCTAGTTGAAGAATCTTCTGTAAGCTCTACTTCTTGATTCAGATTTAGACACCTAAGAATGTAAATTGATACAGCCACTATGGAGAACAATACGGAGGTTCCTTAAAAAACTAAAAATAGAACTACCACATGACCCAGCAATCCCACTACTGGGCATATACCCTGAGAAAACCATAATTCAAAAGGAGGCATGTACCACAATGTTCACTGCAGCACTATTTACAGTAGCCAGGACATGGAAGATACCTAAGTGTCCATCAACAGATGAATGGATAAAGAAGATGTGGCACATATATACAATGGACTATTACTCAGCCATAGAAAGAAACGAAACTGAACTATTTGTAGTGAGGTGGATGGACCTAGAATCTGTCATACAGAATGAAGTAAGTCAGAAAGAGAAAAACAAATACCATATGGTGACACATATTGAATCTTAAAAAACAAATGGTACTGATGAACCTAGGGGTAGGACAGGAATAAAGACGCAGACGTAGAGAATGGACTTGATGACACAGGGAGGGGGAAGGGTAAGCTGGGACAAAGTGAGAGAGTAACATTGACATATATATACTATGAATTGTAAAATAGATACCTAGTGGGAAGCAGCCGCATAGCACGGGGAGATCAGCTCGGTGCTTTGTAACCACCTAGAGGGGTGGGACAGGGAGGTTGGGAGGGAGATGCAAGAGGGAGGGTTATGGGGATATATGTATACATATAGCTGATTCACTTTGTTATACAGCAGAAACTAACACAACATTATAAAGCAATTATACTCCAATAGAGATGTTAAAAAAAGCAAAACAAATTTGACACCTGAAAACAGGAGTTAGCAAGCTATTACCTGTGGGCCAAATGTGGCCTGCCCTTATTTCATAAATAAAGTGTTATCAGAACACAACCATGCTCATTGGTGCACATGTTATCTATGGGTGCTTTTCCATTACATCTGCAGAGTTGAGTAGTTGCAACAGAGGCCCGATGGCTTTCAAAGCCTCAACTCTTTACCATCCGATCTGGCCATCTACTCATTAAAGTTTGCCACTGATGTCTTACAATAGCATTAGCTTCTCTTTTGTGCTTGTGGCTTTACATGCAATAGCTCATCCTTGAAACAGTCTTGTAAGTACTTTTACTAGTCCTGTTTTACAGATGAGGGGATTAAAGTTTAAATTGGAGAACATAAATGACTAGCTAAAGATCTCATAGTTGGTAGGTAGTAAAGCTGGGATTTCAAGCCAGATGTGCTCATAGTACACCCAACCACCACACTGTACTATTGTATAGCCTTTTCCAATCTGGCCTAATTATACAATAACTGTTTATGGAGGAACTGATACACGGTTGACCAGGGATTGGGATAGATTGATAGATAGATAAGGTAAAATGTAGCCCGGTCTCTGAAAGTTTAAAGTCTAATGACAGATACAGGGACATGTAAATAGGTCTTCCAGGAAATGTAACAAAGTAGAGCAATTCACCTGGAATTATTGAAGGGACTGAATAACGAAGGGGCCTTTTCTCACATGTACATTGCCAGCCACTTGCCTCTCCCTCATCTCTGTGCTTTTGTCCTGATATTCCCTTTGTATGGACTGTACAAGGCAGAGGCAGTTGCCATTCTTTGTTCATATTGTTTTGTGCAAACACATCCAGCTCTGGGTGTGAGACAGGAAAGGGAGAAACACCCCTGGATTTAGCAGTAGGGAGTCTTTAGTAATTAATCATCAGTGGGCTCAAAGATAAGACACCTTACTTTCCAAATATCTTCTACCTTACAGAGATTCATGAGAACAAGCCTACAAGGAATCTTTGTTTTCAGACAGGATCAAGACAGAGCTCATCCCTCCTCCAGAAAAGACCAGGCCCAATAAGGCACAGGCATATTTTTGTTAAATGATTGTTTTTAGTATTATTTAATTGTGGTTCTTAACAGGGGTGATCTTGTCAATGTCTAGAACTATTTTTGGTTGTCATAACTGATCCGGGAGAGGAGGGTGCTACTCACATCAAGTGGGTAGAGGCCAGGGATGCTGCAAAACATTCTACAGTGCACAGCACACAGCCTCCCAACTTCCACCCCTCCAAAGAATGATTTGGTCCAAGATGTCAATAGTACTGAGGCTGCGAACCCCCAAATGTCATACTTTATGTTAGAATTTTCTAAATTCTCTAAAGAAAAGGCACTAACTGAATAAAAGTTCCTGTTAGTTGGCAGTTTTAAGAAAAATCAAGTAGGGTGGTCTTTTGAGTTTTGTATGTTTACCAAGTATGCGATTGTATGAAAAAAGTTAGGAGTTAATTCCGGCCAAATGATGACTGTTGTTAGATTGTGGGATTGTGGGTGATTTTATTTTCATGTTTCTGGTTTCCATTTTTAAAAAAATGTGATTATATTGCTTTTACAATGACAGAGATAAAATTATAAATAAAGATATAAACAAATAATAGAAAAGAAACTGTTGAGTCTTTGGGTTCAGGCTTCTCTAGTCTATTAAGGATTCTCTGCCCGAGGGTTTGATGCTAAGGGACGTGGTCTGACACGAGGCAGAGTTTTGCCTTCTCTGTTCCCCACTCACCTAATACTTTAATCTCTGAATTTTAGCATTTCCAGTACTCATCTCCATGCCTTTTCACATGCAGTTCCTTCTGCCTCGATCCTTCTATGGTCTTTGCCTTAGGAAATTCCAGATTTTCCACATCTTTGTTCTCTTCCTACCCACACCATATAGCCTCTACAGATTTCCTTAAGGGACTTCCTCTCTCCCACCTACATGTCTGGGGCACCAGCTAGGAGATAGTTAACTGTTGGGCCGGCTTACAGGATGTGGCTCTGCCCTCTCTTCTGATGGATGGGCATTGCTTAGAGAGATGAGGCAGGGTGTGAGTCGCTCTGAGTGATTGTGTCTTTCTAGTCCCAGAAAAACAACCCTGTCCTCAGCTGGACCCAGGCTCTAGGATCACCATGGATTTCTGAACCTGAGAAAGGGCCCTGAGAAGCACGGAGGGGCACTTTGGCAGAGTATGGCGAGTGTGGGCTTGGATGCCATGTAGATAGGGGTCAGGCTCTTGCCTTAGACCCAAAGCTATGTGGCTTTGGGCCAAACCCTTAATCATGCTGAGCTTCCATTTCTCATATGAAAAATGGAGATAATGCTTTATGGGGTTGTTATAAGAATCAGTGCTAATAAGCGTGAAATGCCTGGAAGATTAGTATGCAATAAATGACTGGTCTTTCTAAAGAAAATACGCATGCCTGCAAAAATTGCTCTCAGTTTCAGGGGCTTCCCAGACAATCCTGCCCACTGAAGCATGGACCCTGTTCTAGAGCCAGCCCATGTGCCTTCAATTGCTTAATTCCTCTCTAATAGTATCTTTAGAAAAATATGTTAGAATTAGGGGATTCCTGGAGAAAAAGTTCTATTCAGCTAGAGCAGGAGTTCTTTGTTGGGGTAGAGTGTCAGAACCAGGATGAAGGGACCAGGGAGCCTTTCTCCTCAGATTTTTGCAAAATGCCTCTGTCGATGGTACACTGCTGTCCACCGATCCCCTCTGGGGATCACTGTGTGTGATGAGAGATGTTGCTCCTGGAAGTGTGTTGCTCTTCTACATGGTCTGGAAACAGGAACCAAAAGCAGGAAAAATGATGAGCTTAGTTAGAGGAAATTGGAGACTGAAGGGAGGGAGGTATAAGCTCTATTCTAAAGGACAGAAGAAGAGTTCAGAAGGACTTGATGAGTTTCCTGGTGCTGTCTAAGAAAGGGAGCCAAAATTAGAGGCAGGGAGAGTCTGAAATCTTTGTAAGATTTCCATGTTTGCACTTTTTAAAAATCCTGTTCTAGCTCTGCATCATAATTATTTCTGTAAAAATCTTTTAAGGAAAAAAGGCCTCTCTTTCAGAATTTCAAAGACAGGAGGATGCTCCTGAGGTTCTATCCTATCTTGAGCTTAATCTGCAGCAGAGGTGAGCTGTATGGAAAAGTGTAGGTGAAGGAGGATGAAAAAAGCAAGTAGAATCCTGGTGCCTTTGGGAATGAAAATATTGCCTGGGCGCAGTGGAGTGCAGATCATGACGGAATATGGTCTCTGGTCTTCACTAGTAGACCACAGTTCCCATTCCCAGACTCAGGGAATGATTAAATACAATCAGACTCTGCTTCTGGAGTCAGATTTCTTCCTGGATCTCTCCCTGCAGCCGTGACTTCTTTCCCAAACTTCAGACTTCCATGTCCCTCTGGATCTCTCCCTGGATCTCACCTAGACAACTCTTCAAAGCCAATATGTTGGAAACTGAATTTATTAGCTCTTCTGCAAATCAGATCATCTGGTTAGGAGAACTTACATCCACCCAGACATCCAAGCCACATACCTATAGAAACAGGTTACTGATCCTTCAGAAACCCCAAGTTCCTGAGCAGAGAAACCCCCATAGTGAGGCTCTTCTCTGCCTCTCCAGGTCTATCCCTAGCTACTTCATCCTTCCATTCATCCCCTAGTGATACCAAACTGCATCAAGTTCACATCTTGGAATTCCCCCTTCCTGGAACATGCTTCCTACACTTATTCACCTGTCTTTCACTCTTCCCCTGTCTTTCCCTCTTCCTTCAGAACTAGGCTCAAGCATCATCTGTTACTGGCTCTCAGGTAGTCTCTCCTATCTCTTGCCACACATGTTAAACTTCTTTCTTTATGGACCTGGTCCCTGTGCTGCACTGTGAAATCCTCCTGGTTACCCACCAGCACGTTGGCTTGTACATGGTGGGTGATCATATGGTCAATGTTTATTGGATGGAACAGAATGGTTGGCAGCACTGCTTTTCAAGCACTTATTCAGAAGATTCCTTTACCGTATTATACTTTTCCCTGCCCCTTGTGGGGTATTTCTGTCCTTAGAGAACTGTGCAGAAGCAGAAAAATTAATTTACTGCTGTATTTCCCAGGAGGACTCCACATTATGTAACTCCTTTTATCCAGAAAGCTCTCTAGACACTTTGCACAGCAGGGAGATTACAGTGCCCCACAGTGTGAAGCGGGAAGTAGAGAAGAAAAATGAAGATGAGGGAAGCAGTCCCCCTTAGTGCTTTGGGCCCAAACTGGGAACTGCAGGATTCTCTGCGTGGTGATTCCACATAGCATGCTGCAAGAATCTGCCATCAGCCTGTAGATTTTATTAGCCAGCATATTCCTCCTTCACACCCGAGAACCAGAATTTAGCGGTTTCCTCCTCATTGCAATGCTCATAATCTTGTTTTACATGTACCTCTTGTTTCAGCTACTGTCATTTGAGCTGCACACAATATCATATTTGTCCTTTTTTTAAACTAATAAACAGAGTTCCAGAGAGGCTTTTCAATGATTTTCATTGCAGAAATTAGGCCTTGACTTCAGATCTAGTCTAGAACTCTATACAGTGATGTGATTCTTGAACAGAGCTGTACATCAGGAACACCCGAGGAGCTTGTTAAAATGCATTGCAGATGCCTCGGCCCTACTCTCGGAGATGTCTGGAGGGGCGTAGATTGTACGTTTTTGCACAACAGTCCTTTGGTGATTTTGATGTGCACACCGGTTAAAATGCGTTGTGTTAGACTTTGTTCACTCACTCACTCATTCATTCATTTATTCAATCCTGGTGTATTCCTTGAATACCTACTGTGTATTCAGGTAGGCACTTTGCTAAGCACTGAGGCACTGGTGATAAAGGGCACAGTTTCTTCTCATTAAGAAGTTCTCAGTCTCCTGGAAGAAAACCCATAAAAATGAATAATTACAATACAGTAGGAAGTTCCATTAAAACTGGTGGATTCGCCATATGACACAGCAATCCCACCACTGGGCATATACCCTGAGAAAACCATAATTCAAAAAGTGTCATGTACCACAATGTTCATTGCAGCACTATTTACAATAGCCAGGACAGGGAAGCAACCTGTGTCCGTCGACAGATGAATGGATAAAGAAGATGTGGCACATATATACAATGGAATATTACTCAGCCATAAAAAGAAACGAAATTGAGTTATTTGTAGTGAGGTGGATGGACTTAGAGTCTGTCATACAGAGTAAAGTAAGTCAGAAAGAGAAAAACAAATACCATATGCTAACACATGTATATGGAATCTAAAAAAAAAAAAAAAGGTACTGAAGAACCTAGGGTCAGGACAGAAATAAAGTCGCAGACGTAGAGAATGGACTTAAGGACACAGGGCGGGGGAAAGGTAAGCTGAGACGAAAGTGAGAGAGTGGCATGGACATATATACACTACCAAATGTAAAATAGCTAGCTAATGGGAAGCACCCGCATAGCACAGGGAGATCAGCTTGGTGCTTTGTGACCACCTAGAGGGGTGGGATAGGGAGGGTGGGAGGGAGATGCAAGAGTGAGGGGATATGGGGATATATGTATATGTACAGCTGATTCACTTTGTTATACAACAGCAACTGACACAACAATGTAAAGCAATTATTCTCCAATAAAGATGTTAAAAAAAAAAAAAACTGGTGGATTCTGTAAGAGCTGTGAGAGCACTCGAAGAAGGTGTTACCTCTACCTGAGAATGAGGCAACTTCCTTGATATTTGATCTGAGTCACCCCGGCTAAGAGAGTCCCCAAAGGAAGATCCAAGGGGACCACTGGGAGGAGCTCCTTTTTAACAGCTTTGTGCAGAGGTGCATATGGAAGCCACCTTCAGGAAGCTGTGGGTGTCTTAAAAAGCAAGGACAAGGCTTTTCATCTTTTTAAAACTTTTTTATTGACATATAGTTGATTTACAGTGTTGTACTATTTACAATAGCCAAGGCATGGAAGCAACCTAAGTGTCCATCAACGGATGAATGGATAAAGAAGATGTGGTATATATATACAATGGAATATCACTCAGTCATAAAAAGAATGAAATAATGCCATTTGCAGCAACATGGATGGACCTAAAGATGATCATACTAAGTGAAGTGAGCCAGACAGAGAAAAACAAATATCTTTATCCTAAGATATCTAAGTAAGAACATGTCACTATTGCAGTTACCTAGCTTTATTAGTCATCAGAAAATTGTCAATACAAGACCACAGAGACTTACTATTAAGAATAATAGTAAAAATGTATATTTATGAAATACATTCTTACTCTTCTTACCAGGCCTTGTTTTAAGTGCTTTATTGAATCATTTCACTTACTTCCCCCAAACCATTGTGAACTATGTGCTGTATTATGTCCATTTTATGAATTAAGGAGCTGAGGCTTAGAGAAGTTAAATGATTTATGCAAGACCCTATGGTTAGCAAGTGGCAAAGCCAGAATTAGAACCCAGATCCCTCTGTGTGAAGTTTCTGTTATTTTTTCACTTCCATATGTCTACATAATAGTCTAATATTGCTATTCCTTGATGTGATACATTTAGACATACCCACTGATAACCCACTATACTAAATGAGGATTTACCTTTCTTACTTGACTGCTAACGCCCATCCCATTTTACCAGTAGATTTCTATCACTGCTTGTAGTTGAATTATAACAAAAATCATAGTACGTATCATGAGATAGGAAAACATTATTCACTCACATAATTTGCCATCTTTCTTCCTTAGGGTTTTTGGAAAAATGTCCACCATATTATTTATTCTGTTGAGACTACTTTTGTCCTGGTGGCTTCCATTCCAGAGTCCTCTATTTTCTTCATCCAATTTGACTGCCCTGGAGCCCCAACCCAGCTGTAATCCTGGGACTTTTCTTTGTCATTTTCCTGAGTAGGATAGCTTGCTGCCTGGGTCCCAGTTTTATATTCTTGTTTTACTGGAACATAACTTCCTGCAGCTGCTTAGGAAGAGCTGAATGGGCATTTCTGAGTCCTTGATATCTTCAAGAATGTGTATTTAACCCTCACACAATTTTAACTGTTTATATGGGTATAGAATTCTAGGTTGAAAATGATTTCCCCTATGCCTTGAAAGCGTTGCTCCATTGTAGTATATAGCATTTAGCATTGTGCTTTAGATGTTTCAGACCATTCTGGTTCTTAAAGCTTTGTATGTATGCTGTTTTATCTTTTATGGCAGTTTTGGGGATTATCTCTTTACCCCTGGTTATTTCTTTGGTAGTTTTCCCCCCTTCCTATTTTTGTTGTTGTTGTTGTTGTTCTTTCTTTATGGAACTCCTAGTTTGGTGTAACTTTTTGAATTGAGTCTGTGAACCTACTACACTGTTTTTCTCATACTTTCAGCAGTTTGTAATTTTTATTTTATTCTTTATATATTTTGACTTAATTCCTATTCTTTTATTGTAATTTTTTATTTCAGCAATCATAGTTTTAATTTGGAAGGGATTTCCTATTTGCTGATTGTTCTTTTTTGTAGCATCCTATTCTTAGTTAAGAATGTAATAGCTTCCTGTATTTGTGAAGATACCAATTAGTTTCTTAACTTTTTTTTGGTTTGTTTCTCACATTACCTATTTCATTAGTTATTTTTCAGCCCATTCTGTTCTTCTCTTTTATGTTGATTGTTCCCCTTAAACATCTGATGATTCTTGGAAGAACATTCATGTTTAGAAACAAGACCATCAAAAGCAGATACCAAGCTCTGTGTGTATAAGTAGGCTTGTTGATTAGAGGCTACGTTGATTACTGACTAGTGGGTTTCACTTTAGGTTAGTCGTCATTGGGGACTCCAAGATGTCAGCTCTCAGAGGTCTTTTCTCAACAGAACTCTCTTCTCTGCTAAGGGTGAAGATGCAAGAGTTCTGTGAGGGGAAAAGTAATAGCCCAGCTGCCATATTGACAGACTTTTAATTAATTTCTTTTTCAATCCCATACCACCCACATGGGGAAATTAGTTGGTACGTCTTTAGTCTCAAGTCTTTTCTCTTTGGTTTATTCAGAAGTTAAACCAGTATTTGGACTGGGGTGTCGATGACTAGCTGCTGGTATTCTACATGGAAGTATGGGGAAGGGATGTGGTTGACATTTCCCATTCTGACCTTCAACTAGTCCTCCTGATTTCAACCACTCCCAATATTTGAGTCTTGGGACTCTTTTGGATTCTGTGGGAATTATTGAGCTCTCTGATTGTTCATATCTCCCTCTACATACCCTATAGACCATGCTATGTACATCCTAGTAAATCTATTACTCTCCATTACTTTCAGATTTCTAAAAATGTGTTGAAATCTCTTGAATGCTGGTGCACATTTCCTCATTCTTTTAATTCCTGAGATTCTATTTGAAATATTTTGCTTCTTTGAAATCATTTTTTCAGAATTTTGGTAAAGAAAGTAAATAAATATATTCCCTCAGTCTGCTGCCTTTAACTGGAAGGTGCCCATGGTCTTTGACCTTTTGCTAATTGTTTATTTCTGACTCAATCTTAGTCATCATATATTTTAATTCATGACAGTTTCTTTTAAAATTAAGGTTATTTTATCTTCATTTTAAATGTGGAAACTGAAGTACAGCAGGATTTATGTCACTTACCCAAAGGAGTACCAGAGCTAGGATTTAAACGCAGGTCTGATTGATTCTGGATCTAGCTGGTGCTTTCTATTCCCAGCTTTCTCCTTCTAAAAGAAAAACCATGGGCAAAGCCTCTGTCTCCTCTCTCAAAACCACTGTCAGAAACTTCTGGAAGGGGTTGCCTCCTTGTTTCAGGAGGAGTTTTGTTAATGAGACATGTTTGCTTTCTCCCTTCTTGTGCTTCTTCATTTTCTTCAGTGTTGATTTTGTTTGTCCCTGTTTTGTGGTCGTTCACCTGCTTTGACGTCTCTTGTGTGCCATCTCTGAAGCACCCTTAGGTTTGTGGGCAGCAGCCCTGCCTTTCCAAAAGGCTCACCTCTGTCTGCTTCACTGACTAGTGAGGTATTGATTTCTTGGGAGAACTTGCTGGGATTGGCGGGTGGGAATCAATAGCCCATTAGACATAAGTGGAAAGTAGCAGCAGCTGCTCCTCAGCACTCTGCTCGCTGGCCTAACATGCTGGGGTGCTGGTCACAGATGAGGTTAGCCTGACGTGTCCAGGGGTATTCTGAAGTGATTAGATTGTTCTAGCAACAATGTAGCAAAGCCGCTCACAGAAAAATCAAGAGCTTTAAATCCATGTCCTTGAACTAAATGAAGTGGAATCATTTTTGAGAATAAATTTGCCTGTCACAGGTTGCTTCAGGGGAAGGAAGTTCTGTTGAGAACCTTTCTAATTCTTGGGTCACTTTGAATTTTCTAGTGTAGGTACAATCTTTGTGAATCATAAGGCAAGTCATTTAGCTTTCATGTTCTTCAGGGTTTCCAAAATGAAAGAGAGGGTGGGTGTCAGCAGTGGATGCCTAGCATTACCTATACCGTGTGTTTCTGAAACATTGTGTGTAAATCCCGTGTTTAAATGCAACCTCAAGGGGCTCATTATGGCAGCTCTCCCTGGGTGAGTCCCTTTGAAGAGGAAGAGTTCCTTTTTTTTTTTTTTTTTTGCCGTACGCGGGCCTCTCACTGTTGTGGCCTCTCCCGTTGCGGAGCACAGGCTCCGGACGCGCAGGCTCAGCGGGCACGGCGCACGGGCCCAGCCGCTCCGCCGCATGTGGGATCTTCCCGGACCGGGGCACGAACCCGTGTCCCCTGCATCGGCAGGCGGACTCTCAACCACTGCGCCACCAGGGAAGCCCCAGAGGAAGAGTTCCTTTGAAAAGAGAATTATCACTGTCTGTTTTATCTGGTTATAAGTGTAGTTCTTATGTTTCAGATTTTTGTAAAGAAGGACATAACACAAGCAGTAAATTCAAATTAGCAAAATATGAAGAGGTCTTGTTTTACCACTGTCATAGAAACCCATACTCAATTCTCCAATTATCATGTCATTATGTCTTCTACATTGCATGGAAACACAGGAAAATTAGATTTGGAGAGTACTTCCAAATCATCTTGTCTAACTCTGTATTTTATTGTTTCATTTATTCATTCTTTAAAGAATCATTGAGTAACTCTCCTCCATGTGACAGACACTGTGTTAGGCAGAAGGGCTCTACCTGGACAAAAAAGATAAAATCCCTGCCTTCTTGGAGCCTGCGTTGTAGTGACGGACACAAGTAATAGAAAGATAAGTAAGTGCGATGTATAGTTTGTCTGGTGGAGCTGAGTGCTAGGGAGATCATTAATGCAGGGAAGGAGTTTAGAACTTAAGTGGCATAAATGCATGGGATCGTAGGGAGGAATTCACAGAGAGGAGAGCAATTTTAGACAGGTGACCAGGGAAGGTTTCACTCAGGTATTTTTAAAATTAAAGATTAGAAAGAGGGACAGTATTGAGTCATATAGATTCCTGGGAGGGGAATGATCCAGGAAGAGGGTATGGCACAGGTAGAGGCACTGTGGCTGTGCTTTACTAGGATGACAGAGATGAGGTAAGAGGTGATGGGGTCCTGTTCAGTCTTTAGAACATTGTAACAACTTTGGGTTTTGCTCTGAATGAGAAGGGAAGACGTTGGGTGTGATCAGAGATATGATTTGATTTAAACAGTCATTCTGGTGACTATATTGAGCTTGGATTATAGTGGGAAAGGTTGGAAGCAGGAGATTAGCTAGGACTCTATTGCATATCTAGAGAAGAAAAATCATGGGAAGTAGTCAAACTCTACATGTATTTTTGAACATACAGCAGACAGGATTAACTGACTAATTTGGATGAAGTATGAGAGAAAGAGATTTGGGGATGGCTCCACAGTTTTTGTCCTGAGCAACTGGAAAAGTTGAGTTGCCACTTTCTGAGCTAGGGGACCTGAGATGTGGATGGGTCCATAGGGAGAGAGATCAAGACTCAGTTTTGTGTATGTTAAAATCTGGAAGACATCTAAAAGCAGATGTCAAGTAGGTAGTTGTATATGATTCTGGAGTTTAATAGAAAAGTCCAGGCTGCAGGTAAGAGGACCAAGGACTGATCTCTGGGCACTCCCAACATTTAGACAAGAAAATAAGGCCACAGAGAGAGGAAGGTGTAGAGGGAATACATACTTCAAAAAAGAGAGTGGACTCTTCTCAGTGTAGTACAATCCTAATAAGATTACATTTAATTAGCCTGAGTTTTCATCTTCTTTTCCTGTGCTACTCTTCTGAGTTAGTACAGTGGGAAGATGTTGGACAAGGAAAAAAAAAAAAACACCAAAAAACAGATTGCACAGCATTGGTGCTCTCTCTATACATATATCATCAAAAATTAGATTTATTCGCTGTGTTTTTGCTAGTTAGTGGGTCTGAAAATCAAGGTAGGCAAGTGGCGATGACTAAGTGATTGTCTCCCTCTATTCTGTCAACAGTGCACTTCCTTTTAGGTATCTAAGATATGATTGGAGCATGGCTTTCGCTAGGTTTTAGACTGGCTGGAGTTATTCAAATCTAACTAAATCTAAATTTAAGTTTCAGGTCTATGAAAGGGCCAGAATATTTAGAAACCTTGTAAATTAAACTCATCGTGTAGATTGAAAGACTGTTGTTGTTATTTGCCAAGAATGTTCAAAATGATAATATTTAACATTTGTAGAGCACTTTCAAATTTAGAATGTTTCCAGCATCTACTTATTTGGCTTTCGCAAATGCCCAGCCCAGAATGATTTTTCACTCTTTTGTAAGCCTTCTCTTTGTTAAGAGCTCCTGCCTGTTGTTCACGTGAAATGGCTTTAAGAACACTTACCATCTGGTTCTCCTACCTGGATATTCTGTAATCTGTCCATATGCATTTTTTTAATATAGTGTCCAGATCTGTTGACAACATACCAGACGTAGAAGCATGGTATAATAAGGCTTTAACTTACCTTGCCTAAGTCACATTTCTATTTTAGATAGTATTGTACTGTACTAATTTCTTTGAACAGCTGGATCAAACTGTTGACACATGATGCACTCATGGACATCTAAAAGTCCCCCCCCTTTTTTTGCACATAATAGACTGTCAGATAAGGTCTTAAGCATTTAAGCTATTGATAATTTGAACCCAAGTGTAGGATTTTATATGAATGTCTATTAAATTTTATTCTGAGGCTTCAATCTATGATTCCAGTTTCGCTTTTAATCTATTATTTTGCTTATCAAAGTGAAGTATGAATTTCAGGAAGGGTTATGTCCATCTAAATTGGAAAGAGACTCAGAACAGTGACAGACAGCTGGCTGTTGGCTGGGGGTTGCTTTTAGGTTCCAGAGGCTGACGTCAGTTCCTAGCCACGTGGCCTTTTCACAACATGGCAGGATAATCTCTTTACAGTTGGCTATGGTGGAGTCTTACATAAGGTAACGTAATCAAGGGAGTGACGATTCCATCATGTTTACAGATACCATCTACACTCAGTGGTCATGTACCCCAGGAGGTAGAAATCTCGGGGACAGCTTAGACTTCTGCCTGCCATAATGGTTTCTAGGCAGTAATAAGTGTTCTGGAAATACTGAGAGCAAAAGGCACGTAACAACTGTGTCTGCCCTCCCCCTCTTTTTTGAAGTTCAGAAAATAAGTTTTACTAGAAGCCCCACCCAGTTGACTTCCGCTTCTATCTCATTAGCCACAACTACCCTTAGCACGAGGACGAGGACGCCAGGACAATCAAATTTTGGTTACCTACAGACAATCAGGATTCCGTTAGAAAGGAAGAGGAAATGTTGCATATTATGTAAATAGAATAGCCAGGGCAGGAATGGAAATGCCAAATGGAGAAAACAAATCTTGTCTAGTTTAGGAGAAATGGAAGTTAATGAAAAAAAAATCACAAAAAAAGCTCCCACACAGGATTAATCACTGTTAACATCATCATATTTCTTAACTACATCATATTATATGCAACTTTTAAATTTATCATGAGAACTTTTTCATGGTAAACTCTGTAAATATAATTTAATAACTGAATAATGTTCCATCTTAAGAATACACCATAATAACTCTTATAATTAATCCCCAGTAATTAACCCTATCTTTGGGTAGCTTTAAACTTTCACTATTATAAATAATGTCATGATGCATACTTTTTACATAAAATAGTTTATACATTTAAGATTATTTTATTAGGCTCTATTCTTAGGAGAATTACTGGATCAAAGGGAATGGACATTTTTATGGTTCTTGTTACATAACTTCATATCTTCTTTCCAAAACGATGAGCTAACTTATACTTGCCAACAATGAATAGAAGTGTTTGTATGAAAACACTCTAAAATCCCAATTTCATCATCGTGTCAGTCTGTTTCTTATCTTTATATCAAAGAAAAATTTGCTAAGTATGCCTTTTTTGACTTCCTCCAAACTTCTGATAAAAAAATGAGGCTAATTCTTCATGAGGTCAGAGGTTTGAGCTATGTGCCACTACCTTAGAAACTATTCTTGTTTAATGTAATTAAATAATTAGTAGTCCTCAGGCACCATTTGAGACAATTAAATTTACCCATTTTACTTTGGAGCCAACATATAGCCACCTTGTCCACAGGACATTATGGGCGCATTATACTAAACCTAAGACGCGAAAGGTAGTGTTCTGATCATTCAGTCTGAAATCTTTCTTACAGGAGAAAATGAAGTGAGTTTGCTGTGTTAGCTCTGCCTTCTCTAGGTCATCTGTTTGCCTCACACCACATCCTTCAAGCATTAGTCTTTCCCTTTGTGATAATACTTTGCTCTGAGTAAACCCCAATACCGTCTTCTTCTGCCTTTAGCACCTTCTGCAGGCATGTCCTTAGACTTGGTTTGAGCTTCCTGACCCGATTTGGGTGAGTTCAGACCACCCTTGAATCTGTTCTGAGTTCACTTCCCTTCTCCTTCTAGCTTTTAGACATGTTATTTTTAAACCTGATCTTACCTGAGATATTCCTATAGTCAAACTGTTTTCTTAAGATCTCTTTCCTGTTTCTTTTTCATTGGGTTACTCATGATTGTATAGTTAGAATTTCTGGTTTTGAGCTTCCTGTCCTTGTTTTTTTCTAGATTCAATCTTATGGATAGTTTTTCATCTGTGAGGAAAACCTACATAATTTTCCATTCCTTCTTATATATTTCTGTTTTACAGTTCATGAAATATTTATAGATGTTCTCTTTCCTTCCTGTTGTGTGGGTAAAATAAAGATATTAGGACTTCCTACACTATTCATGGTTCAAAATTAATCACTCTCATTTTCTTTGTTCTGCACCTTTGAATGTGAATATTAAAAAATACATACTCCTTATGAAGAACTTAGAAAATAACCAGAATTATAAAATAGAAGATTAAAATGATCTGTAATCACACCACCAATTGATTTCACTTTTTAGCATTTTGTCTGTTTCCTTTCTAATCAGAAATGTGTATATATAAAAAAAATTCCATCCTATCCCTTTTAAGCCATATTTATCCTTAAAGTGTCAACCCATAGAATTGGCTTATTAGCTACAGACCTATAGCTACATATACATAATGCCAGCGGGAGGAGGAAGAAAAAAAAGTAAAAGGTACCCAGGTCAGCAAAAAGAGCTAAATTGTCTTCAGAATGATATTTTATGATGCAAGAAAGCATGTAATACATCTTAAGTAGTTCTCAGGAACAAAGTCAATATTTTTAAAGTTTACATTTGAACCAGAAACATCCTTTATCTGGAAAAGTTATTGTCCTTTTGAATCTATTTAATTCAGTCGAATTCTATTAAAAAAATAGAAAATCAGAACTGAGGTTAAGTTTTAAGCTCCGAGAAGCCTCTTTTGTTCCCTTTTTTTTCCAGAAAAAAATTATTAAGCAACTACTTTATGCCTTTCTGAAGAGGTACTTCTTGTCAGGTCATTTATGGTTCAACTTTGCATTTCTCTTTTTGTACGTGCAATATAAGAGCCTCAATTGTCCACTTATTCTGCATATGTTGAAGTTATCAGATGCCACTAGATATATATCTGTTTGATAATGCACAACTTTGTGGAAAAATATTTTTCTATTCCTTTTATAAATCATTGCTTGTATCTGTCTAAAATGTTAATGCATATATCTGCATTGTTGTAGATGATTTGCAAATGTCCATAAAACGATAATAGTAAATACCACTGAGGGTTTCCTGATTTTTGCAATGATTCCTCCCTGGCCAGTTTTCTGCTCTTACTCCCACCATTCCCCTTCAGCTCTCCTTAAAGCTTGTCAGAATGTAAGTTTCCTTCTCCTACGTATTCTGTCTCTGAAATCACAGAAATTGGCCAATAGTGTCTTCATGACCTAAATGGGGTCCCTTCGAGTACCGCTTCTCTCCTGGACTCAGAGTTGCTTTAGTCTCAAGCATGAACACGTGAGTGAAGCCAAACTTATTAGCGTTCTTCCCCAAGATTCCTCCAACTGAGTTTGAGGGTAGGAGGCCTTTTCTCTTGGGTGGCAAAGCTGTGAGGATGTAAGCCCAGAGGCTGCTGGCAGCTATCTCCTTTTTTATATGCAAAAAGCTGCTGGGCAGATAGAGAAAATGAAGCTGACCTGATGGTGTTTCAGAGTCTAATTTCATTTCCTAGGTTCTTGGTGTGGCCTTAATCTTTTAGCAATTCTGTTACTCCTGGGAGCTACCCTTCAGAGGACCTAAGCAATTCAATGAGTTTCTGATTTTTGCAACCAAAAACTTAGAGCTAATCATGTAGATGGCGCATACTCGTTTTAGTAAATGACTGGTTAAATAAATGCGTCATACTTAAACTTTCAATGTGACATACATTTCTCATTAAAAGAGCATTATTCTTAGGACTCTCACGAGTTTAACTACATTCGTCAAGAGCTGGAGATAGTCTCAAGAGTCACCTTCAGTCCTGTTTGGAAAAAGGTAGAGTATAAATTCTCTCCTGCTCCTGATGAAACTGAGTCAGAGAGAAGACTTGATCTGTTTATAATGACTGAGCTAATTTGTAGCAACATCAAGGCTAGGACTCAGGTCCCTTAATTCCCTGTCTAAAGCTGTCCTGAGTTTAAGGGAACTTCCCTATAATAGATTTCCCTATAATAGAGCAGCTTACAATGTGTGTTTTGTGATTTTTAATTGGTATTAGTCCATTTTTCTTTCCCTTTTACCAGCCAGTTCATTCATAAGTTACTTGTTGAGCACGTACATGCCAACAGGCCCTGTATCAACTGCTGGTAATATTCCAAGTACATAGAAGTGCCACTTCTGATTTCAAAAATTTTACTGTCTGGTGAGAAGTTAATTTCTAGAAATCATTGCAATCATGCATGATTAAAGTTACTACAGGAAACGGCTATGGAAGCACCTAAGAGAGCTACCCAGCCCTACCCAGCTCAGGTTGGGGTGGAGCATTGGTCAGAGAAGACTCACCAGAGGGGATAATCTCAGGACCTTGTCATTACCAACCAGGCTCTTTGGTTACAACTTGGTTATGAGCATGATCTCACTCTGCTCTGTTAAAGTCATGTTAAAAAACAAAAGAAAAGAAAACAAAAAAATACATGTACTTCATTTCAGGCGAGGCTCAGAAAAATGGAAAAAGGCAAAAACGGAGGTAGCAGTACCTAGGTAAGGAGTAAAGAAATCCACAAGTATGATACTAAATCAGTTAATAAGTGTCTCTCTCCACCCACCCCCACAACTGCCATCCACACCACTCCCATTTATCCTACCACTGCTCCTGATCAAAAGTTGCCTAACTGTGCGAAGAGGAACACCAGCCCTGTGAGACAGAGCGTGAGATCACTGTTCTGTGATCAGATAAGTTTATGAAACACTGCACACTCATTCTCTGCTTGGAGATGTGGGGGGGAAAGGGGAACAGCTTGCTTCTCGCCAAGCCTCCCCACCCAACCTGAACCTGCCTTTTCTTGACTCACGTGTTACTGTTGCAGGTCTTTCTCTTCTGCTCCCAGTTCTGCCCTGTTGCTTTGGTTTCCCTCACGTCCAACCCCCATGAGGCTAAAGTTCCTCTCCATTTAATGCAAGAAGTTCCATCACGTACTGCATTCTGTGACTGTCTAGGATTCTGAGATAAAGAAACATTTTGAAAAAGAAACATCTTGAACTATTTTTAATTCAAGAAGCATTTTGAATTATTTTTAACTTAACATTCCTAAAATTATTTAACCATAGATGCTTTTCTTTTTTTCCTGTACTATCTTAAGAAACTTCGGAACCTGCTTTGAGATATCTTACTCTAACAAAGAAGGATGTTGGTCCCTCCAAACATTCCCATATAAAACTTTAATAATATGCAATGTTGTTTCATTTCCTAAGTGTTGTATTTTCTTTTCAGGGCCTATTGTATGCCTACACTATTGCTGAGTGCTTTTAAATATCTCATCTCGTTTTATACACATTCACGACAACCTTGTGAAGTTGGCATTATTTTTTATCACAGATTATAGGTAAAGAAACTGAGGCTCAGAGAGAGGTTATGGTGACTCCCCTGAGGTTACCCAGTTAGGACTGGCAGAGCTAGGATAGTTCTGAGTCTTTCTATTGCACCTTTCCTCTTCAATAAAGAAATATACAAACAGTAAAATTTCAAATTGACTAACAGATTCTAAAACTGGGGAATGTACCTGAATTTCATCCAAAAATTCAAAGCAGAATTCAAGTGAAATCCCAGTGAATCAGGTAGATGTCAGCAGCTGAATACCTCCAAGTGAGATGTGTTTGCTCTGGCTGGGCAGAAGACCTGAGATAGAGATGGAGTAAGAATAACCCAAGCAACGCACATTGAGGGGATGGCCTGAGGCTTAGTTCGGCTGGAACCTAGCCAAGTAAGGACAGCCAATGGAGATGAGGGAGGAGAGTTAAGTTGTGGCCGTGCTGGTTGGCCCTCAGTGTAGTGGTCTGCATTGATTCTAAGTAGGCAAGGTGAGGCAGCAAATTTTTTTGAGCTGGGAGTGGGGATGAGGTATGGCCATCACTACACTTTAATGAGAGTAGTCAGGAGACAGTTTGGCAGGAACATGGAGGACAATTGCCATGGGAAGAAAATGGAGGCATGTGATCAGAGAAGAGATTACACAGGGCCTGACTCAGGGTGAAATGTCAGAGTGATTGTGAGAAAGGAGTATATCACCATCATCATCTTGAAGCAGAGGTGGAAAAGGCCTGGGCTAATAAGATAATCACAGCCTGGCTGACTCCACAGTGTTTGAAAACGCAGAGTGTAAAGACTTTGATGAATAGTGCCTGGTCCAGGGAAAGTGCTCAATGACTATTTGCTGAAAAATGAATTATTTCATTTAGTTACATGATATTTCAATATTACATGATAGGAACTTCAGATTGATGTATCTCCTCTTTTTTTTCCTATTACAAGTTTGTAGAATGAAGAAAAGGATAGTGTTATTCCACATCAGGAAGAAGAAAATTATTTAGCACATGCTAACTACTGCTTCAGGAAGGTTGCCCAGGCTAAGAATGACTTGATATCTGACTGAGGAATTTAGGAGTTAGACAACAGGGGTTAGTAGGGAGGAGTAGACATAGATTCTAGGGTTGGGGCCAGAGTTCTGGTAGCTAGCTAGCATCATGACAGTCTAAATACAAAAAGGTGATTAAAAGATGAATTTGTTTAGTTTTATCAACACATTCACTTTTACTCATAGTTCTTGTTTCTATATGTTTTCACCCAAGATAACATTATTCTAACAATTGTGGCAGAATGTTGCCTACCATATCAGTAAACAAAGGATGTTGCAGCCATCAAACCTTCACATTAGAGCTGCCCGGACAGTGAGCCCCGAGGGACTTCAGGATAGAAAAAGGACACCCCCCATCTAGCAGTCAGACACTGCAGCCTCCCCTGACTGTCCACCCTGAGGAGACTCAGGATGAGAAAGCACAGGATACTGGCCCCAGATAGCTGAGATGCATATCAAAGGAATGATTTCAGTGAGCCCAGACCCTTGCATCTTCCCATACATAGAAAAATGCTAAATTCCTTAACTTGAGATATCTGGTTTGCTTTAACTAACAGTAATCTTTTGATGTTCTGACTACTTGATCTTTGTTGCAAAAATTCCTATGTATCCAGGCTCCTCCTTTACCTCTTCAGAACAGTCCCTCGGAGCTATCCAAGAGGCTGTGTCCCAGGCTTAAGTTTTGTCCACAAATACAACTTAATTCTCAACTTTTCGGTCAACAGTACTATCTGGAAAAGCAATGATTTCAAACTCTCTACTAAAAAGTTAGTTGAGGGCTGGGCAAAAGGATCATATACAAAGAAAAAAACTAATGAAGTCGTTAAGCTAGAATTGACCTTTCATTCAGTTTCATAAAGTTCTTAAGAGGAAAAGATGATATTAAAATAATTATGTATAATATAGAGTCATAAAAATACATAATGTTACTCAGCTTCTACTTTTGCCCCAAATAAGATATTTCTAATCTTGGTAATTCTGTCAAGTGGGTGTTATTCTCTCTAAATTGTAGGTGAGGCCCAGAAATATTAAGCATTTGTCTAAGTTCCTCTAGTTATTACAAAGCACAGGTCACCTGAAATCATTTTTGAAGCAACAAGACATGCAGAATTATTTTTAAAAGAGTGAAATCAGTACTCCAACGTAGGTCCACTCAATTGCAAAGCCTTTAGCAGTTCAGCTCAATTTTAATAAACTGGTTCAGTCAGTCTTCCTTCGTTTTACCTAAAAAGAATGGTGTCAAATCATAGCTAGAAAACAAGATAAGAACAGGCAGTTTGACTTGTGAAGTAAATTCTGTCGTGAGTATGTTTTCCTTTTCACTCCCTACAGAAATCACCCACATCTGAAATTATTTTTAGGTTGAAACCTGAACTTGTTACTCTTCTGAGGGCCTCATTGATTGGTTCATCCATCCATCCATCCATTCATTCATTCATTTGTTCATTTGTTCATTCATTTACCCAGTATATTCCAGGTGCCTACTGCCTGCAGGCACTGCGCTAGACACTAGGCCACAGCAATAAGGCCCCCAGTACCCCCCTGTACAGTGAAGATACAGACATATTACATATTACATTACATATTGACCAGTGATAGATTCCCAAATAGAGTGGTGCTTGTCTCAGTCTGGGGGAGTTAGAGGCAACTTCTTATGAGAGGTGATCACTGAAGAATGACTTAAAGGGCGAAGGTGAAGAGAAGCAGACACAAGAAGGGAGCATGTATTCATCTGCGGATGTATATGTAATGTCTAGGTGCTTCATCTGTGTGTAACATTTAATTCTAACACGTACCCTGTGAAGTGTAGTTGTCATTAACCTCATTTTACAGATTAAGCAGGGAAGTCTCAGGATTTGGACTTGCCCTTGGTCCTGCAGTAAGTGGCAACCAAGTTTCAAAGCTTGACTCCAAAGCTCATTCTCTTTCCATTACTTCCTTGGACAGCAGTGTTCTAGTCTCAGTTCTTGGATTTGGCACGTAGAGGTGTCAGAATGAAAACATTTAATCACAGTAGAAATGAATTGTAAAGCATACTTTCTTCTCATAGTTAGCATTCCATAAATATGACTTTGGATTAAGTCCAGCCAATACTGTGGCTAAGTAGCTTATCCTATATGTGTTTCAGTTTTCTAATCTGTAAAATAGGTTAATAGTATGCCCACCTCCCATGGTGTACTAAGGTTAATGAGATTATTTATATATGAAGTGTACATGCATAGGACCTGAGTGAGGGTTCCATAGTAAGTGTACAATAAATGTCAGCAATTATTACTATTAACATCTTGTGTCTAGTGGGCCATTTATCTTCTCAAACTGATGAATGAGAAAGTATTTGACTGAAGGCTTTTGTCTTTATTAATAGGGTTTATTAAACCAGGCTAAATGATAGTTTTTACACTTATGTTTATTCTTTACTCTCTTTTTGAGATGAGACTTCAGTCTTCATTTTTTCAGCAAACATTTATAGAGAGGAATATGACACAGTAGGATAAGACCAGAGGCTCTGGGCTTGAGTCCTGCTTTGTCATTTAAGAGCTCTGGAACTTTCTGGGGTCATAGTAGTGGCTGAGCATGGGCTAGAGAATCAGTTGCCAAAAGTTTGACTTGCTGGCTGTGTAGCCCTGGGAAAAAAATTTAACCTCTCTATATCTCAGTTGCTTCACCTGAGTTTTCATGAGGATTGACTTAGTTAATACAGTTAAAGTACTTAAAAGGTACCTGGCCTATAAAAAGTTATCAACAGGTATCAGCTAATTTTGGTAACGTTGTTTAGAGTTCTCTTACTACACTAGGCTCTGTACTGGGAACCAGGAACACAAACATAATGACAACAGGCAGTTATGAGTCAATGGTAAGTGCCAGTGGGTAGAAAATACCAGGGAGCCCTGAAGATACATTGCAGAGTGCTGAGAGATGGCTACTCAGAAGAGATAATGTTTCTAGAAACAAAGCATTGTGCAAGCAGCAAGAACTAAGAGGTAGCCTATGTGATGCTAGGCAAGTCACTTTCCTTCTCTGTTGCCTTAATTTCCTTATGCATCAAAGATAACAGGTTGAATTAGTGATGTCTAATTTCCCTCCCTCTTTGATACTGGGTGGTTCTGTCTAAGTTTGGAGATGCTCTCCGGCTGAAGTGGGGTTCCAGATGCTGCTAGAGTGGTGAGAAGGAGATAAGGGAAGAGAGTTTTAAGGTAGGTGGCCCTGGGACTGTAGAGAAGAGGGGGGGAAAAGAGGGTATGAGATGGACTTTGACATCTCGTGTGTAAAGGACAGGGGCTGAGCTAGGGCGATGGTGGGGATGGGGGAGGCATTGTCAGAGGGACACAGTCTTTGGAGTTGATTTTGTGAACTTTCCTCTTCCTTCTCCATATCTCCATGCTGACAATGGGACTCTATCCTGCGTTGAAATCAGAGACAATATGGCTCCATGTGTCTTTCCCAGTGTCCATTAATTAGATAGACTGAAGTCTGGTAGCTTTCAGATAAAAGGACATGATTAGGACCTGGTTTGTCTGAATCACACTCTCCATGTCTGTCTTCCTTTCATGGGAAGTGTGACGAAGTACAAAACCATGGGCTCTGGATTTAGGTAGACCTTCGCTTGGGCACTTACCAACTGTTGGCCAGAGACTCTAAGACATCAGCAAGGAGAAGAGGAAGAGAAAATATAGAACCTTTGAGGATTGGATTGGGAGCCCGATTTTGCCCCTTACTCTCGCTGAGACCTTGAGTCTGTCATTAGCTTCTCTGAACCTCATTTTCCTGTTCTGTCAAATAAGGGCAGTACCTGCCACCTTGGCTTTATTTTGAAGATTAAATGAAGGGCCAAGTTCTGAGAACAATGTCTGAGCTATAGGACTCAGTTTGGAGGAGCCCCAGTAGAAGCTCATGATTGCTAATGGGAGGAAGCAGTTACCCAAAGGAAAGGAGGAGTGATATGGGGGATAAGGGAGGAAGATGTGCCATACAGGCAAAAATAAAGGTGTCCACTGTGCTTGCCCCACATTAGACTTGAACTACAGTAAATGAGGGCTAGCAAAAGGTTTGACACTTATGTGCTCCATAAACAAGTGCTGAATCTTCTTAGAGAAAGTATTTTCAAAACACCTGTTCTGTGTGAGACTTCTTACACTGGTGTTATTATCTAGTGGGCCACCTTCTCTAATTAAAATTTCACAGGGCCGAGGAATTTAGTGCCCTAACCTCAGAGCTTCTGGTACCCTTGGTGTTATGTTGGAGGCTGACGTATTTGGAAAGATTACGGGAGGATGAATGCTCTGCCAGCTTCTGACTAGGCAGATGTGAAGGTTTTCTGCTAGGATGTTTTTGCTGTCTGGAACCGGGGGTCAGAGATTAAATAATTTGCCACCAGACAGATGTTCTGAAGAGCTAATTAAAAAACTGACACGTACCCAAGACCTCAGATAGATATCTATGCCTTCTTCTCTGGGAAGATCAGAATCACCACAGCTTAAAATCACTGTATTAAATGTTATTTCCGAAGAGTTCACAATTGAAATAAAAAGGAGCATCTTTCAAGACATTCTTAATTATATGAGTGTGTCTCAAATCTGGATGCACATTTTAAAAAATTTTTATTGGAGTATAGTTGATTTAAAATGTGTTAGTTTCTGCTGTACGGCACGGTGAGTCAGTTATACATATACATATACTCACTCTTTTTTTTTTTTTTTTTTTTGCGGTACGCGGGCCTCTCACTGCTGTGGCCTCTCCCGTTGCGGAGCACAGGCTTCGGACGCGCAGGCTCAGCGGCCATGGCTCAC